>NC_064891.1:32298906-32607734 GCF_929443795.1 Astur gentilis
TTAATGCTTCCTATATGAAAGAAACACTGGCTTCCCCAATTTCTTTTTCAGTCTTCTCATGAAACACAAACGACCATAAATCACGACACAAGTGGTTTTCCTGTAGCAAGACAACGTGGCAAGAGTTCATGATGTGCCTCATTATGAATGTCTTTGACTTCACCTCCCCACTGTTTTAGTATAGCTCCATTTAAAACAAAACAAGAAAAGTCTCAACTGTGACAATATTAACACAAACCTGAAATAGCTCCCAAAACTGAATAATATTAAGAAGTATCTGACTTAAAATTCCAACTTTCATACTCAAAACTTACAAGACTTCATCTTGCTGACAGGCAGTAAGGGTTTAAATTGTTACAAGGCCTTTAAAAATGTAATTTCTGTTCCTAATTCACTTTTTCATTTTCATAGACACTTATGGTCTGGCTAGGGGCAACTGTTGTGAACGTTGTTATTGTTTTCACCTGGGAGACTGTGGTGATCTTTTTCATTTTAAATAGCAAATATTTGTATATCCCACATAGCACTGCATGGAATTACGTGTATATTGTATTTTCAAAGGCTACTGCAGTGCTCTGTTTATTTTCCTTGTACATGACTACTGAGTGTCACATGTAATAACAGCCAAAGGCTGGGGCTTTCAATTTTTTTTATGATCTGTTATAGCATTCTCAAATTTCTTCTTTGCTACCTATGTTCTAGTGGTAGCCTATGTATCTAATACTCTATTGCCTAAGCACTAAACCTTTTTTTCTTTTAACCACATATTGCCCTTCAGTCTACATGGATAATTCTCTTCATCACAAAAGGAATTTCAGTGAGCATCAGAAGTAGCCAGTAGCCTTTCAATTAGAGGGTTTATTTAAGTTAAAACATGTAATTTCCATTGCCAAAGCCTCATTTCTTCACTGTGTAGTACCTATTTCATATTTATTTGTTTGTAATATCACATACAAAAAAATTAATCAATATGCAAATTATAATTTGCCAGTAATGTACTCTGCATGTTTGTTGTCATGTGTCATGACTGTGTTGTTAATATGTGTCATACCATTTCATCTCATTCAACCAGGGTCTACCAGGGCGAAATGGCTATCCGGTAACTCATTGTATATTTATGATAGTGTATATTACTCTGAAATCCTGTTGTTGTATTCTGGTTTTCCTTTGTTACTGTCAAAAAGACCTTTTTTCTGTTTCTCAGATGCCTAGTAAATGTAGGACTTTCCTTTATAAACAAAACAAACCAAAAAGCCTTTGAGAAGTTTTGCAAAAGAACCTGAGTGTTTACAACGCATAAATGCAATGCACTGGTTGTTTGACAGTGTGTATAATTTGTGTTGAGTTTCTGCATTCTTGCATACAAAATAAATTTTTAACTCTAATTTTAAAAAGAAAAATTCTTTAGCAAGATACTGCATCTCAATTTTCCATACTAGAAAGCTGTACAGCTGCCATTTGGAACCTCTAAGTCCTTTCTTTTAATTATGTCCTGTTTCTTTTGGCTGCTTCATTCAATGCATTTTGAGCAAAGTAAAATACTATTACAGAGGTCCTAGCAGTTGGCTGCATTGTCTATCACAGAGCAATTTTCTGATAATGGATGGAATTCATTTTTCTGTCAGTTTCATTCATATCTTTAGGATTTAATGCCTGAAAAAAATAATATATGAAATAATGCATCTTTCTAAAATCTATTAATAGTATACTTCTTTCAAGTAGTCAGACAAGCTGACTGCAGTGTCCCACTCAAGGAAAAAAGTATACACCTACTGTCATGTGTGTATCAGAAATCAAGTGACAAAATGTGTTAGTGGATGCATTTCAGAGACAATACATATGCACAACATAGTGACTGTTGAAGTATGATAATGATCTTACTCAAAGCATTCGATAGTATAGCTTGGAGGGCCCTCCTGTACTGATTTGCCTCTGTATTTCAGACAAAAGATGCCTTTTTTTTTTTCAGCGAGTTTTAGAAATGTTTCTGTTGGTAAATACAAATTGCATGCCTTGAACACCTGCAGGTAGATGATAATTTCATAGAATCATAGCACCTCAGGTTGGTTTGGGTTGGAAAGGACCTTTATAGATCATCTAGTCCAACCCTGTGCCATGGGCAGGGACATCTCTCATTAGACCAGGTTGCTCAAAGCCTCATCCAGCGTGACCTCGAACACCTCCAGGAATGGGGCACCCACAGCTTCTCTGGGAAACCTGTTCCAGTGTCTCACCGCCCTCATCATAAAAGATTTCTTCCTTATGTCTGATCTTAGCCTATCCTCTTTTATTTTAAAATTGTTGCCCCTTGTCATGTCACTATAGGCCTTGGTAAAAAAAAAAAAAATAATCTCTCCACCTTTCTTCTAAGCCCACTTTATATATTGAAAGGCTGCAATAAGGTCTCCCCGGAGCCTTCTCTTCTCCAAGCTGAACCCCAACGCTCTCAGCCTGTCTTCAGAGGAGAGCTGTTCCATCTCTCTGACCATTTCTGTGGCCCTCCTCTGGCCCTGCTCTGACAGGTCCATGTCTTTCTTATGTTGAGGGCCCCCAGAGCTGAAGGCAGTACTCCAGGTGGGGTGTCACCAGAGCAGAGGGGCATATCACCTCCCTCAACCTGCTGGTCACGCTTCTTTTGATGTAGCCCATTTCAATCCTTTTCTCTGGGCATGTTCTGTAGTTGCAGAGTTTTCTGAGAAATGTTACCAATGAAACATCGTCCAATGCCTGTCTTTACTATTACAAGTAGTTGAAAGTCAGCTGGTGAGGAATCGATCATCAGTATCAAGAAACCTGCTTGGATATACTGAAACCATTATCAGGTTTCAGAGTACACGTTCCAATTTCATTTAGAGCGCTTAATCTGTGTAGATGCGTGCACGAGTGTGTGGAGGAGAAGATGGAGTGAAAAGCTTGCTAAAAACCCCTTTTTTGGTCATCATCCAGCTGTGAGCTCTGTATACAAAGACTGGGATTTAAAAGGAAAAAGACCCACAGTGACAACAAACCAGCCCTTAGGCTCTTAGGTCATGGCTTCTGTGGAAATTAAGTATCTGTGGTGTTCGTCATTCCAGTTAATGAGCTTAACCCACAAGGTGAAGTTTATATTGTGCAAAGCACAAAAGCCTCGTACATTTAACTTCTTGGCCTAAAGTGTAAGTTGAGAAAATGAGTGAATGTGTTAGTGATGGACTCATGCGTGTTTTGAAGGCTTCACGGGGACAGTTTGAAAATATAATTTTCTTTAGAGCCTGAAGGCCCAGTCCTTTGTCTTGGTCCAGCTGCTTTCCTGAAGAGATTTGTCGTGGGATCAGAAGACAATAAAGGTTCTTGGAAGCCGTGTTATTGAAATTGCTGAGTCTAACAGTGGCATTGTTACGGGCAAAGTTTAGTCTGAATGCATTTCTGTGCATGCGTGCAGCCATCCGTGCATGCCCAGGCAAATGCGTGCCTTCAGTAGTGCTTAGCACTGATTGAACACTTCTTCCTGCTTGAAAATGACTGGGAATAGAATTTGGCTTTGGTTCTTGAAAGTCGTCACTTGGCTGGCTGTTTCAATCTTTTCAGTTACAGTCATATCCTCCTGCTTTGAATGGGAAATATGTAACAGCAAGTACAATGCACTTTAAAAGTACTTATACAGTCCTGTAGAGCTCTATGAAAAGGCTATTAGCGTTTAAAGTTATTTCTCTAGAGTCCTATTTAACTCCTGTAGAAACCTTATTGCTTTAATCTTTATTGGATTTTATAGAATATTCTGTGAGGATAGTGAGCTATATCTGCCACATATAACCTAAAAAGCTCTCTGCTCAATAGGTCAAATCATAATGCTGCGATCTCACAAAAGCTAGTGGCTGTTTTCTCCCAGACTTCAGTTTTCATTGTCTGTGTTCATTCTAATTTTAAAGGTACCTTAAGAAATAACAATAGTAAGAGTAAAAGGAATTACAGTGAGAAGTCTAAGTTCCTGGGAAGATATGGTATCAAAAGTCAAGAAAATAAGCTGGACTTACTGCCAGTGAGTATCACAGTTATTAAGGGGTTTATAAGACCATGATTAACTGGTTATTATGTAAGGCACCATGAATACTATAACAAGTGTACACTGGTACAGCTCCTTTTCCCCCTCATTAAAAGCTTTATATAACAGACAGTGATCAAACTCAGAGTTTTAACTCTTTCAACTTGAGTTTAAAACTGAAATAGGCTATCACATCATCTTAAATAAAAAAGAACAAAAGGGTGCACAAACATTAGAGAATGAGAACACAGGCATTTGTTGCAGGGTTTTGTATGACAACTTCACTTCAGAAATAATGCTAGAACTTAAAAAAAAAAAATAAAACCCAACAAAAAAACAACAACCACTACAAAACCCCCAGCAGCTTATGAATGCAGTGAAGAGGCCAAATACACAAACCATGTAATCTCTGCAGGCGAAAAAGAATCTTACAAGCTGGTTGAATAGGTAGAAGTTATTTACTATTTTGCATTGAAAAACTGAAGCAGACCAGGAAAATTTTTCCTACCCTTTTTCCCAAGCTGGGGTACAGATCAAGCTCAACATCCAAGTAAATCATCCTGGAAGTTGTTGCATATATGGCTGTAAAGCTGCACTATGTTCAGAATAAAGTGTCAGAATATGAAGATGCCCATATAGCATTGCTTCATAGAAGAGGGGACCAGGGAAATTTCTCCTATATCTACCCATGATGTCTGTCTGCAGAGCACCTGATGCATTTACAAGACTTTTAGGAGCTGTGGAGGGTTGTGGCTACTCCAGGTGACCATGTGGATTGTATTAAATCCCATTTCTCCTAACGCCCTTGTTTCATCTTCAAGAAACGTAGACAAATTCCTCTCTTGCATAAAAGAATGTGTCTAAATTGGAGATTGTTCTCCTGTAACTGTAAAATATCATCACTTGCTCAAACCTGAAATGTAGATCTTTGAAATTTCACCTGTCATTTCATTTAAAGTTTTTCTAGCTCTTGAAAGACTTACCTCTGAATCGTGAAGATAACAAACTGGCAAAGCTTAGGACTACAGGTAGAGAATTCCAAATATTCTTTAGCCTGTTATAATTCATTCTAGCTTAGAAAATGTCTTTATCGTCACACTTCTGATTTTTGCACCCATAAAAACATGTCCCAATATACCATAAGACAAGCTGTCATCCCGGTATGTAAAGAACTTCAGGTTGCTCTTAGAAGGCTCTGATTCCCTCTCACCCCCCTTTCTGTTCCTGTATTACTAAAGGCAAAGAGAATTCCAGGTAGAACAGAGAACGGCTGTAAGGGGCTTGAGTTTGGAGAAATAGGCCTGGTGTGGAAGAACATGAAAGCTAGTGTTGTGAGAAATTGGAAAAAGGCATTTTATTGTCCTGCTGTGTTGCCTTGTCTTTGATGGTGCTTCGTATTTCATTTTCTGCTGTGTCCCCAGTTAGAGATTGGGGCTGTGCAGGCAAATGTGTAGTAAGTAGCAGTGTCTGTGTAGGTATGTAAAATTAATCCCATCCAAATGCAAGTTTTTCAACCTCAGATACTGTGGCAGCTCAGTTGCTATAAAACAAACATCGCTAGAATAATCAAAAGAGAAGAAATTAGCAAAGATAGAGAGCTTTTAATCTGTGATTAAGCACAGCCTATGGCAGTATTGGGCATTTCTGCAACAGCTGTGGTATTTCCAGTAGCTGGTCAGGTCTCCCCTTTTTCACAGTTGTAGTAAAATATACATGTCTAAGCTCAAGGAGCGACTATGTCGGTTCCTGACCTTACCCTGAGGATTTGGCTTGGTGATCCTATAGAAGTTCCCCACTCTACAGCATTTCTTTTTCTCAACAGGTGTCTTTGCAGACCACCTTTTATTTCTGGCATTTGACCAAAGCAATGTCTTAAACATGTACCAGCAAAACTTTTGCAATGAATTTCAGGTTTGGTAGTGAAGCATTGATAACTAGTTCAACTTTTAATTTTTATTTTTCTTTTTAAATACACAGAAAATTGAAAACATCTGGAATCTCAAAAGCTTCTTTGTGCTGTGATTTTTAGTATGCATTTTCTCAGTTCTATGTACTTTATCCTTATTATTAGTCCTGGCAGAGGTGATTGGCTTGGGAGACATGAGGTTTTCAGTGGATCCATCTGCCTCAAACTACTTGCTTGTTCTCAGGAAACAGAGGATCCTCTGCTTTCTTCAAAGAGATACTGTTGGTCAGCTGTCCATCTCAAAAGGTTACCGGGTTTGCAGATTTCTGTATTTGTAACCATGTACTCCTTGCCCATCGTTCCAAAAGGTTGCCAGCTGATGCCAACGCTGGATTCAGCAGGAAACAAGTCACTACTCAGGATGAGTATAAATAAGTCCTTAGACCTTTTTGTCTTATTTCACGTAACCATTTTCCATTAATACAGTCACCTCAACAAATTGGAACTCCAAATGGTCTTGCCATGGTTCACCAAAACTCTGTATACAAGCCATTTGTTGGCGAGTCTTCCAAGAACATACTTCAGCTCATATGGAGTGTAATACTAATCTGTCACAGCCAGTCCCTAAACTTCTTTGTATGCTGTGCACAAGTGCTACAGTCCTGTCACAGAAGCTTATAATGAGAGTTGGACTTCTCTATTGTAGTTAGGCCAACAAGTGCAGGAGTAAGAGCTGGGGAGATATGGCATTCACTTTCATTCTCACACATGAAATTTAAGCCGGCTTTCTACAGCTGTAGGCAAAGGATTCTTTCAGTCTTTTCCATGGATACATCTGTCAAGTGCAGCACTCAATGGTAGCTGTAGCCACTGGTACTGATCGTTCTAAGTGATGGACACCAGTATGACTTTTTTCAAGCCATACCTGTGTTATGTGATGTGAGACTCGAACAAAGGTCTAACCAGAGGTGGGTCACTCGCTTAAGTACGAATTTTGCCTTGATATCAAACCGTAGGTATGGTCCTAATTGCAGTTTTGAACTGCAGTATCAAAAATTGCATTCTGGCAGTTAATATTCTGATAAGTAGGAAATAAAGTCCACCCTGTAAAAAAAAAAAGTGAGTTACACCTTTCTTGCTTGCAGCTGTTGCCATTCTGTAGTATTGGTTAATAGGCCTGTAGTGGCAAGTTGCGTTGAACTGTTTGTTTCTAGAAAACTTCAGTGGCAAATCAAAAATCTTCCTAACAGTCATGACATAGTGTATCAGAATTTCTCAATAATACAATACCAGAATCCTCAACAGTTACACTGTTCCCAGATTCATGGTTCAATTTAAAGAGGTGCAACACACACTTGCTGCTAAGCAGATTAACTGTAGTATTTCTGTGCCATGAGAACTGGAGGAAAGCTGTGACAATGTGGTAATTTTTCAGAAAAATACTATAGCTGAGGACATACTCAGCAAGTAAACTTCCAGTTTTTTCTTAAAAACTGTGGGAGAGGCTCTAAATTCCCATGGCTGTCTAAGTAATAACTGTGGCCTTTGCAATGATGTCAGTCACGTTAATACGATAATGTTTTTATGACCTTCAGATCCATAAATAATATGTAATACAATTCTTCAGTTTAATTTCTTTGTATGCCAATTTTTTGTAGTTATTGAAGATAATCACAGAAGGTTACTCAAAGAGAAAACTTTGAGCCCTCTTAAACTTACGGTTGCTATTGGTTTGTGTCACAGATGACAATTGAAGCTGCACATCAGAACACGTTTATTAGCTTCTTAGAAGCCAGTTGCCATGTTGAATGAACCATGGGCTGAATCCTTTCATCTGTTACACTCATGTAATGATGAGTGCATAAGTAAGAGAAGGCGGTGTTTGTTTCTGCAACTCCCTGGAGTATGCTCAATGTGCCCCAAGCTGTTCCATATCGGTGACACTGATAGTGAAGAAACACCTGCCTCATCTGCAAAAGCCAGCAATATAAAAAGATATTTCTACCCTTTTCTTCACTTGCAGTTGTAAAAAGAAATTGCCATAGATAAGCTAAAGTAGAAACTTTACATGGTGACTTAAGAAAATTACTTGTGCTGCAATAAATGCCTCCCTACATAGCATGTTCTGGTTTCAAGTCATTAAACTTTCTAAATTATTTTAGTCCATTTTTGAGTACAAATAAGGATGTAGAAAATTAGTAGAATAATAAAACAACATTATAATAGATAGCCTCGATGTATCATTAGTAATATGGACAATTGTTACCATATGCTGGATCTGCCAAGACCTTCTGTAAACTAGCAATTTCCATCTCGGATGCATGGACAGACAGCTCCTGTATTGTCAAATCCACATCTCTGTGTGGCACTTTCTAGATGTCAGTGTGTGGTGAGAACTGAGCACAGAATGCTAGGATACTGTGGGCTAGTGTGAATCAGTGTAGTTTAGATTCACAGCTCGACAGTTCAAAATGATACAACCCCATATATCTATCTGACAAACACAGAATTCTAGCTGATTGCAGATAGATTGGACAGGTGTAATTTAACAATTAAATGTCTTTTTGCAGTATTTTCCTCTGCAGCTTTAAAAATTACCCTCTTTCATAATAAAGCGTGTATAGGTAGAGAAAGGAATTAAGCTGGTTTGTCACTTATTTGACAGTATACATAAATTTCTGGTCTCTCTAGGTTACTCTACTGAGTTCAGATTGGCAGCTAAGCAGGTGGCATGCAGAAGGCTGTAGTTACGATTTTAACATTTATGCTTTGGCAGCCATAATTAGTGCTCAAACTGCACCTACGATCATTCATACTTTCCTTTTGTTGGGCATGCCACTTGAAATTTCCCAGTCATCATTTCCACACAACGCACAATGTAACTCTCCAGTGTAACAGTAATAACTTTATTTCTGAAACAAACTACCTCCGAGCAAAATTTTCGTTCCAAAGGAATTGTAATTCTAGGCCTCATTTCTCAATTTGTGTTTGACAATTGCACGTGGATGTAGTGAGTAACCGGTGATAGTTAAAAATGTCTCTTTCAATTTGCCTGAGCTGTCACTTTCTCACAAGAAGTTTTGGGATTCAAAGAAAATGTTAAATCACTTACAGTAGAAATCCTGTATTTAATTACTATTTATATCTGTCACAAATGGGAAGGGAAATCCCAAACCATCCTATAAGAATTCTTCAGTCATCAGTTCCTTCACCTTGAAGGACGGTTGCAAACACGATGCATCATTTTCTTTCACGCTGGATTTTTCGTCTGGACTTAAGATACAGCTGAAAGATATGTCAAACATCACTACCCATACAGCTCCCAGATGAATATTCCTATGTGGGAGTTTAAGTGCATTGTTGATCCTAGCTGAGGTCAAGGGGTTTGGAATTTCACTGAAGAAATTTGTTCCTAAATCGCCAGACTAGATGGTTGGATTCTGTGATTTCCAGAAAGTGCACGGTGGAAGTGTTTTCTCGAAGGCTGTTTGCATGCCTGCTTCCCCCTGCAATCAGTGTTCAGTTCCCATTTATGAGAGAGGTGGTATGAGGAGAGGAACATCTGGAGCAGGTGGGCACCTGGATTGGTTCTTCTTACCAAGCTGAATGAGGAACTTTTCCCCCACTGGGAATCAAAAAGTTCTTTCGTACACCTGTGGTGGGCCTCACGCTGCTTAGCAGCATCCGGTAATTACACCAGAAATGATTTGGCTAGTGTTTGTTCAGCTAATAAGGTTCTCAGCTCTATGTTTTGGGGTTTCTTTTTTAATACTAGAAATTAGCTGGTAGAACAAAGCCTTAAAGTACGTTTTCTCCATTCCTGGGGATCTTTGGGATGGGCACATTTAGTGTACATCTTGCCTCTTGCATCACAAGGAATCAATACGAAGGTGTTGTTTGGACTGCCCTTGTTTTTGTTTTCTGAGCTACATGTATGCATATCGAAATCAAGATTAGTTAAAGCAGTCTCTGAAAGCAAACATGCTTGTCTTGTAGGAAAGATTTATACAAGCAGTGTGGAATGTCAATTGGAAGTTTTTTCCGTGACTGTGTAGGATACAGATCATAAATCACCCTCACAAAATGGTTCTTTTTTTTTTTTCTTTCTTTCTTTTTTTTTTTGCCCCCCCCCCCCTGCCCTTTGGCTTAAGGTAAAGCAATTAACATTGATTATTTTTGCTAATATTGAGATCTGCACAGTCCTGATAATCTAGCAGAGGACCATTGAGTTAAGAATTCTTTTTGGATTATTTTGTACATGTTCATGGTAGCTATTCCCAGTATAAATAAGAGGAATTTAACCCTTTGCTGCTTTGCCTCACAAAAGGAGCATGATGAAAAGCAATCATGCAAATGAGCACTCATCAGTTGAAAATAATATTAAGTTTTTAATGTAGAAATCAGTTTCTTGCTGCTACATGATGTTCTTATCAAAATAAACTGCTGTTTGCTTCTGCTTGGAAGTCTGGAATTCTTAGCAAGTGAAGTAAAACCAGGAAAAATTTGGAAATGTTAGAAGTTACAGTATTCTTTCTGTAAGAGTGCCTTATTTTACCAGATCAATTGCAACTAAGATGAGCAAAGGTAAGGGTAGATTCTTCTACTTTTCTTCATATTGAACAACATTTACTCAGACAAGCAATCCCCCAAATAAGTACTGCTTACTGTGAGAGGGCAAAGTGGAATTAGGACCTATGTGGAGAAAAAATTAGGAGACAAATGGTGCTAAGGAAGTTCTTTTTTTCTCAGTGCACAGATTTTTGTGAAACAGAAGTTGCATCACTGTAGTGGAGTTCAAGGTTTCCATTCAAATTCATATTTTAGTTCAGTAGTGTTAGACACATATACTGAGTTTTTGGCCTCCAGCTGTTGGAATGATCTTAGTTTTCCACTTGCAGTTAGTTTCAGAGGGTGATGTTAGTAATAGTACAGTTTTCCATAGCTGAGAGTGAAGGTTGAAAGAAAGTGCTCCAAAAGTACCAAGAGTAACATACAGCAGTTCAGTGACTTTTGTCATGCATAACATAGTATGTGCATTCCTAGTCATTAAGAAAGTGCAAGTGTAGGTTCCTTTTTTTAGTAGGAATACTCCTGTGGTTTTCGTTCAGGTAGTCTGACTGATTAGTCAGTCTCTGAAGAGAAAATTACCTCAACATTTCCACTTCCAGCTGCGTGGATCAATTATCCTGATTTTTTTTTAACCCACTCTGCATGTGATAGGAGAGATCTCATTTTAGGTCTCTGCCCTTAGGGTATGTAAAGTGTAATCTGGTATTGCCATCACGTACAAATTGTTCCTCCCTAGATGGGAATGCAAAGAAATACATTTTTGTTCTTCATGCTGTCACCAGCTTCTGCAAAATTCCTTTTATAATCTTGAAAACCAGATATGACAGAAGAAAGTAATGAAAATGTTTTAATTTGATATATTCATGTGTGGATCCACAAAACTCAAAAGAATAATCTAGAGATTTTGAGATTAAATGAACTAATGAGATTGGTAAATGCTTTCGGATTTTAAAAGCTGTTTCACTGAACTATGTTCTGTCTTTGGATTCACCTGTTAAGCTCCGGTGAACTTAAGTTTAACTTGGATAATTTGACCAAAATTAAAAACGGGTGAAAGGAGTATATGATTTGCTGGAGCATGGCTCAGAAAGGCACAGGTATGAAATATTTGAATTTGCAGGTTTTCTTATGAAATATTTGGATTTGCAGGTTTTCTTGGCTGGGGGATAGCCCATGTTCTGTACTGTAGGTTGATCTGATTTCAGTAACTTTTGTCTCCTTGGTTAAATGTTTTGTTGGTTGAGTTTGCTTGTTTCTGTTTGTGCAGCCGTTGTCAAGGAAGAAGGAAAGACTTCTTTTCTGACTGTGCAGTGAGACACTGGCTTTACTTGGAGTTAAAAAGGGATTTTGGAATCAAAGTAGAAAAATCTCTGAATTTGTTTCTAGATAGGCAAGCTTCAAAAAGCAGATATATGAGTACGGAGAAACTTAGTAGCTTTTCCTAAATAGCTTGAGGGGGAAAACAGGCACCTACTCAATAGGAAGATTTTGTGGAGATGTGCTTTTGTTCTCCAATGTAAAAAAAAACCATCACCACCACCACGAAAGAAATTCTGCTTCTTTTCGCATAAATTTCAAAAATGCATAAATAGAATTTGCCATAAAAGAAAAAGGATTGTCAGGAGAAGTTGTTTGGAAGTTGGGCCTGTGTATGTCCTTTCACCTACAAAAAAAGCAAGAACCGTAGAAGCAGTTTGAAGCAGCATTGCAGCTGAGGCTCTGAATTAAAATGACATGATTCTTCCAGCATCCTCTCTGTAGCCTCTGTCGAGCCAGTCCTGAGCAAACCAAAATTCCCTTTAGATACTCCATCTAGCTGGTGAACATATGGCTCCAGGCTTTCCCCTTCATGGCTGCTTTATTGTATTGACTCATTATTGACCGAGTTTCTTTTCTTCCTCCTTCCTCCTCTGTCTTTTGCTCCATTTCCTTAGCCAGCAATACAGTTTCTAGGTCCCTCAAATCTTTTGGCAGCCAATATGGTGTTGTAGCTACATTCTTTAAAGCACCTTCTTACTTCTGATAACACTTTTCTTTTTTTTTCCTTTTTTTTATGTAAGGCTCAGCATTTTTCCCCCTTCTTCAACCCCTTTGATACTTGCTCTTAGTGACATATTGAAAAGCAGAAAGGTCTTAAGTTTTCCCAATAATGTCTTATAAAAATAGTGGCACCAATAGAAAGGTTATCCTATCTCAAACATTATCTCCTATCCAGACACTATTCATTGTCATCTTCCAGCCACAAGTTATACCTGGACTTACAATAAAGAACACGCAGCTTCTCTTCTTGCTCCTCTTCCTCATCCTCCACACTCTTGTGAATAGGTCAATCAGCTACTTCCAACCTTCTAATGAACTTCCAAATGTTTAAATTACAGTGTCCAGTGTTTTGCTTGAAAGGCCATTAGGTCTGAGGTCGGTGGGACAGGACATTAAGGCAGTAAACAGGGTAGCTTTCAGCTCCCCAGTTAAAATAATTGAACTAAAAGCACAGACTTGCAGGTGAAGATGCTGTATGCCTGTCTGAGCACTTTATGTGATTTATAAACTTTGTTATTACATGCTTAATGATTTAGTTTTCATAGTCACAGTAGTAGACGTTGCTTCTGGAAACCAAGTTTTGGTACTGATCGTGGCAAGATTTATGTGAAAATTTTTCTTCAAGGACTAGAAATAATCCTTTCTTAAAATACAAATTCTTTCATTGCTACATCCCTCTTTTCCTGTTAAATTGGGGAAATAGAACAGGTGGTACGTCATTAAAAAACTATATGGGGAAACACTTCAGAAAGAAAAAATGAGAAATATTGTAGTATATCCCTGATTTCTGCTTTATTTCCTGGAATGAAATAATCTTTTTAAGTGTGCTTCATATAGTTTTTCCATCATGATTTATGCTTCTTGATAATTTACTCGTTCCAAGTCATTTTGGAGGTGACAGAGTTGTATGCAGCACCATCAACTTTTAACAAATGATTTAGGTTATCATGTGTTTAAGACAACAGTAGTGTCTTTAAACTAGCTGCATGTATATTTGTGCCTTTTATATCTGGTAGATACATGACAGAAGTATCTGAATGGGCTTGCATGTGCAGAATTTTATATTCCAGTATTTGAGCATATATGGCAGCACATAGCTGAAAGCACTTGCTTTGGAGTTTAACACAGTGCATCTGCACAAGTTTTTTTTCTTATGTTGTATCCCAGATGGAAATACTGCATTTAAGGACTAGGACTAGGTATGGCCATTGGCATTTTGGTTATCCTGGAATTCTTCAAAGTTTTCTTTGACCACAATAGTCAAAAGAGATTGGGGTTTTTATCTACGTGTTTATTTATAAACACTTCAGTACCTTGGCTTTTAGTTTTGTTCTCTTTTAAACCCTCTGTAACTGTTCTCTTCTCCTCCTTTATGGAGATGTATCCACTCCGATTGATCTCCTTTGTTGTAAGTCAAAAGGGAAGTATCTCTATGGCAGCTGTATTTTTTTCTTAATTCCCTGGGAGCCTCATTCAAAATATGTGCCTCTATAGGCAGATAAAAGAGCGTGATGATCAGTAAAAATCAATTTACATACCTGCTCTTGAGTTTTGCTAATCTGCCAAAGCTGATGGTTCCACTGAGGGAAGGTCAAAAATTGGCCTCTGAAAGTTAGTTTCTATGGTACTGTGTTATTTACCCAAAGACTGTATTTTTATTTTTCCTTAATGGACCTCATTCCCCCTGAAAAGAGAAGATCTGTAGAAACCAAAAAAGATATTGACTGAAAGAAGTGAAATGGATTTTTTTTTTCATATTCTGTAAAGCCATCAAAACACAGGTAACAGGAAAGATTGTTCTTTTGTAGGGCTTCAGTGAGCAAATGGATTCACTTCCATGGTGGTGTGAGGAGACAGATTCTTCAGAATTATTCCAGGAGAACAAAAATCTAATTCATCAAAGTCGTCATGCCACAGCTGTTACAACAATCTATCTCCTGCTGAATGCTAGCCAGCTAATTTTTGAGAAGTGATATTTTTCACAGTTTATTGTTTTCTCATCAACATGGCACCAACCACATCAAATATATTCACACAGTGATGTTGGCGTTGATGAATTAGCCATGTGCTTTCTATTTACGGATACAGGAGTTTCAATTTCTTCAGGAGAAACGAGAACTTTTAGGTAGAATGTAGGAGATTTCTCTCTGGTCTGTGTGTATGTTCCCTGCGTTCAAGTACTTGTTAAGCTATGCTGGAATTCAGTAGCGTAATGAAGTATTTTTATGGAAACACATAGTTCTGCAACCCTTCACAAGACCGTTTTTATGGATGGGTGAAGCATATGAGGGTAAGCACTTTAAGATCCCAATTTCAATGCAGTTCATTTTTTAACAGCAGGCAGTTACAGTGTGCTGTTTCTCAAGTCACTGTACCGTGTATGATTTGCCAAGATGAGGCAGGTTCATTTTACAATTTTTTTTTTTTTTTTCAACTCCTGAAGAAGTATCTGAGTATCAGTTAGATGTTTCATATTTGGAGTTTTGGTCTACAGTAAACAATGTTAGTCAGTGGTAAATAATCTGTTTAAAATGAACCAAAACAAAATAGAGTCCGCATGACTCCATTCTTTACTATAGCTTGAATTATGTTGCTCTTAACTCTTTCTGGGGTCAAGAGTAGTTTCCCTTTGCAATAATTTGTCATACAGATATGACTATAGAAATGTTGCAGATGCTGGTGAGATGTACAGGCTACAAGGAGAAAAACAGTGTGTGTCTGGAAATAATCTCCTTGCTATCCTGATGTATGAAAACAACAAAGGTGCTTCACAGTTTGGGGTTCACAGTCATACTTGGCCCTCTTTTCCTATATATTTGTGATGTGCACAATGTTGGCCATGATAAATAGAAGGATGTCTGCCTATATTCTTTTAGAAGAGTTCGTTCCAACTTAGATCTACCCAGTTCTTTCTCCTGTTATTTTTACATATATATTTCAGCAGGAAGAGCAGTCATAGTGCTCAGATACTCAAAAATGCATCTGCACCACAAGAAACTGCCTGTCAGATTTTCTTCATAGACTATAAAAATAAAAAGTATCTCAGCAATTATTTTTCAGCTGTGAAATACGCTTTTGAAAAGCTGTGACTATAATTTTTCTTGCATAGAACTCTTTGTACTCCCTTATTGTTACCATATGCAGCGCTTTTTTTCATAGTTCAGCCACTCTCTGAATAGCCAAACCCTGAACAATTTTTATTTCTCTAAATTGCTTACTTCTAAACATAACCAATCCATCTTATAATTGCAAAGGAGCTATTAGAGTATTCAGACTGCATGTAGGGCTCCCAGCTAGGAGTCTTGTGATCTGGAGTGACGTTGCTCCAAGCAAAAGCTTTAGAGACTGTACCTGGCATTTCTGGGGATTTTTTTTGAGTCTTGAAAACTGTCCCTCATCTTCCGTCTTGTTCTGTTATTGATGATTTCCATCATCTAATTTAGGCTAATTTGGACACCAGAGCCACTTCATGAAATTCATAGCTTCAGGTCGCATGCCCATTTGTTTCTTGAAATACAAAGAAACTAAAAAGTATGAAAAAATGCAAACATTTTCTTTTCTATAACAAGAACGGCAAAATACATGTAAGATTCCTGCCAGCTCTGCTTGGCAGCTTACTATTAGCATTGGCTTGTTGCTCTTACTGCTTTACATGTGCATGCTGCATATTTCTCTTTCCTAAAGGCACTACACTTGATAGGTGGTTTAAAACATAAATTGGAACAACTTCTAATTACCTTTATTCTCATGAACTGAAGTCTCAATGCTGAGAGCCTAGTCTAGGCATGATGTAGCTTTTCTGGCTGATGGAGGTGCACTCTGGAGCCTTAATCATGGTGCTGCTATTCTTCATTCTCCAGGTTTTATCTGAGTCTCTTCTATGCTTCCAGGGTATGCTTTGAGATCCTTATTGGCTTCATAAAGGCAATTTTGTAGGAGCTTGTGATGAGAGAGTTAATACCTGGCTTGCCACCAAATGAGAGATTTCTGGAATTACAGGAAGAGGCTATTAAGGGCTTAAGAATGCACTTTTTCCCCTTTCCCCTTCCCAAATAAAAACAGTGTGGTGTATTGGGGAAGGTGTACTCAAATCTTGAATGCTTAATTTTGCATCCGTGTTTTGAATGAGTCTAGGAGAAGCAAGATGTTGTTTCTGAAGGCTGAATCGCATAAAGTCTCTAGCAGTTCAGATGGGATCTGTAAGTTGCTGGTCAAGAAGATCAAGCAGCCTAACAGTGCTGTGAATTCCGTTGGTTTTTGAAAAAACTTCATTTAAAACTTTAAATTCCTACCTCGGAATACATTTATACTTACTTTGCGGTCTCCAGGTGATGATCCATCTAGGTGAGTTTTATGTCTCAGGTAGTAACTAATACGAACTGCTTGGGAGAAGAATTCAGGAAATTCTGAAATGGACTTCTTTGAAAGAGTCCCGTAGTGCTTCATTTGTCTTTGTCAGTAATTTTCCTTTTTGTGGTAAAAGGGTTTTAGACAGCAGGCTCAGCTCATCTTTCTTGTACTTTTGTAGTTCATTCTTCTCACAGTAAAGTTTTCTCCAGCCCAAATGATGTGGATTATTTGGGATTTTTTTAGTCATGTCCCAGTCGCTGGCCAGAGAGACTTGTTGCTCGTTAATTTAGTGCACTTTTTTTCTCCAGGCTTGGAGCAAGTGACTTGTATACCTGGGCTGTTCGCTCACGTTGCTCTTAACAGCAATCACTTCCAGTCATTGAAAAAGAACCAATGTTTCATCAGTAGGAGAAATTTAGCTAGCTGATAAGCTTATCATACTCATTGCCTACATAAGCTCTAAAACAAAACTTCACTCACTAAAAAGAAATCTCATCAGACTTGCTAGGAATTATATATCCTTGCTAGGAATACTATCTTATATTTAATTGAAATTAGCCTTGATATACCTGTAATTAACCAAAGGAGAGAAAGACAGGCATGGAAATCCATCATTTTAAAGGTATCATGATGAGGAAATCTGACAGTTCTGGGTTTTTTAACATCTATCAATCTTGAACTAAAATACGTGATTTGAAAAGGCAATGTGTTATCTTTCACCTTACCTGAACTTGGTGGGGATGATCTGCAAACCTGCTGCTTGAGACAGATTTTCCTTTTTTTTTTTTTTTCTTTTTTCCTCCACATAGGTATTTTTAAACTGTCTGACATAGTAACTGGCATGCAGCTCATACAGCTGCTGTAAAGCTAGATTCCTGCTTCCTTCTGAATTTCCTATTGTATACATATTGACATAAGAGGTTTTCAGGCAGCTGCAAGTAACAATTTTAACAATCACGCTTTCTGTAGATTGTTTAGAAATGTGGTATAATTTAGTCACATAATTTTACCAGGATAAGAGCTTCTGAATTCTGAAAAGCTGCTGTGATAGTTTTAATTAGTATATCTTCAAACTGCTAAACGTGTGATCTAAAAGATTTTCTTAAAATTACTGGGAGATACCTTAAAATGTGATTATCTATCTTTTTTTTTTTTGGACAGCTGAGTGCCACATCACACTTATTAAAGTCAACGTGCAAACTCTCTTTTAATTCAGTGCACTATGAACTGAGTCCAGAAAATACTTGTATGCTGGCCAACTTCAGCTGTGGCATCGTTATGTCTCACTAGCTTTATTTGTTGGGCCAACACTGGCCATCAGAAATATTGAAATAATTTCGGCCACTTAATTGTGGCAGGAAGTTCCAGTAAATTGAAACACAATCTAGCAAAGTGTTACTGGGGCTCTGTTAAGTTTTCTGTATTCATGTCTCTCTCTGAGATGCAGATGTTTCTGTATTAATTTTCTGTATGCAGAGCATTTCAGACACTTATGGTCTGCATTGGGAGAGAGAATTTTTTCCAAAATACTTGATTCCACACTGAATAATCATGAAAAACAGTGAGTCATCAAAGTTTGAGAAATCATTATGCATTTGGAGATGATAATTGGCCTGCTTGTAATTTATTTATACACAAAACTAGAACTGGAGTAATTTGCAGTGTCAAAATTTTTCCTCCTCCTTTCCACAGAGAATGTGTTTGCAACAAATACATTTCTCTGTATGTTTCCAATTAATATAAACCTACCAAAATTATGCACTGTTAAAATAGGCCAATCCATTTTATTTAAAAACAAAAAAAAAACAAAAAAATTCCTTTAGGCAGAAGGTGGTCTGCAGTTTATAAAGAAGAAATTATGCCTGTTTTCTGTTTATATGTATCTCCTTGTTCACAACTCAGTATTCTGGTGAGTATTCCTTAAATGAAAAGGATCGCTGAAGGTTAAGTGGAGAAGTTAAGAGTAAGAAGATAATCCATATCTTCTTCTTTTCCTTCCTGTGGAAGATTCCTTTATCACATAGATTTCAACATGTGGTATCTTTTCTTATCTTCACTTTTCACTCGGAATTTTCTGAAGAAATGAATATTGCATTAAAGCTTCCTAAAGTAATAATACTGGCTATCTTTTTGATAGGAACTCTCTAAAGGTTTCTGATGCATTTGCGTACATATACAATTTCTAACAATAACCCCTAAAACTCTTAAAATATTTACCTCCAGAGTAACCCATATGTAAAAAGATACTGCTTAAATGGAAAACAACTGACTTTGTATAGTGTTCAAAATCTGACTAAAAATATCTTTTTTTAAGAAACATTATGTTTACAGTATTCTTGAGGAGTGGAAGCTACTTTTCACAAAACCAGACTGAAATGGCACTCGTATTCCCCTTCCTCCTATCTGTTGTCTCTGTCTATGTTACAGTCATCTGATGGGTAGTTAGTGCTGAGTAAATAGTTGGGTATTATTTGGAAAAAAACCTACTGTACAAAAATCTTTGCTTTTGAGGATCTAGGAAAAAAGTGTATGTAGTACCATAAGTAAATATCCAGTAATAGCATACATTTAAAAATGGTAGCGGAAACCTAGAAAGGAAATGCACAGTCCAGAAGAAACATTTTCAATACCATCTGTAGTATCTGCAATAAGAAAACAAATAGTTAGTGTACATGTCTGTTGTATAAACCTACTCATCCCCTTCTCTTTCATGATGCATTGCCTTGTCTGGTTTTCCAAAATGTTTTACAAGGATTGTGTTATAGAAGACCATGTATTTGGTACTTGTAAAAGATTACTTGCTAATCTGTAGTAGCAGTTCTTTAGAGAACAAAGCAGAAAGTAGTTTGAACCATGTAGAACACAGCTCTAGAGACAATAAAGTTTAAGTCAAAGACAGACTATAGTTTGAAGTCTTTCTTTCAAAACAAATGAAAATGTCTTTGAGTATTCCGTGAGACTTCTGGTGCAATCATGTAACGAATTTCAATAAATATTGTCACATACAGGATTTTTCTCAGTGCATCCTGAAGTAGCCTTATGTACTATTGCGGCTCATCTTTCTCACCCAGCCTGCATCAGCTGTGGAAATTCTGATTGCTTCAATTTTTGAAAAGCATTTTCTCTCTCTTTCCAACACTAGAAAGAAGTAATTGGGGAAAGAAGGAAATTGCCATGCATTGCTGTTAAAGATTTAGGGGTTTTATAATAAAAAAATATTATTCATTTTCACAGTGATGACCTCTTATCTTCAGAGATAATTTTTTTTTTCCTCCTGTAGGGCAGTATGTCTCAAGCAAATTTCTCTTTCTTCTCCTATTCTATAAAGCAAATCCCAGAAGACTTTCCTAGACTTTAGACCAAATAGTCCTGATACAAACAGAATCATGGAGGAAATTCCAATTATTTTCCATTTCAAGCAGGTGCTTCTCTTCAGCCTGCTGGGAATTTCTGATTCTTCTTTACTGAGACTCTTCAATATGCTACATGCTATCCTTTAATTCAAGTGCAGGAGCTATGTAGCATGGATAAAGAGCAGGAAAAAATTTAACAGTAGATAAAATACCTAGCATTGTAAGGGAGCATAAACAGTATTATTCTTCTAGGATAAAGAAACATTCCCTGACAACAGTGCTTATGTGCAAAATACAAGCACTGATAAGTTGCAAGGCTGGTCCCTCTAAGCCAACGATTTCACCCATAATGAATTTTCCTTCTACAAATACTTGCATAATTCTTTTCTGTATTCATTCATCATAAGACTAATTAAATCTTTTGGGCTAAGCTTGCAGCAGACCAAACAGTTAAATTTAGCTGCTGGCCCACACAGTCCTCTGGGGAACTTTATATACTTACCATGACCTTACTGTTGATTTAACTGGTAATATCTGTAGTTGGCTTTCTAGAAGTAAATGTATTCGTAGCCAAGGTTCAGCTCAGCCTTCGTTTTTGCACCTGCAACAGACTGTGTGTGTAAATATTACTAGATAAATATCCTGTAGTACAGTGCTAGAAAAATCTGGGAAAGCTAATGATTTGCAGACTTGCCTTGATTTTTTGGAGTGCATAGTACCATATTTAAAAATCTGATAAATAACTAAGAAAAAATCAGTGTGTGCTGCATGTATGGGATCAAGAGGCACTGAAGAAGCTTAATAATAAAAACTGCTCTTTTAATGCACTGAAAAGTGTTGCTTTCTTTATTGGATACCAGGGAGGAACCGTTCAGAGATAACATTTGAAGGATATTGTAGGTCATCCCGACAGTCACAAACTTTCCCAGGATATCAGCACATAAAAAAAGGTAGTGGTCATGCAGATAACCGAGATGCCGGTGACTCGCTTTACACTCTCAAGCATGTCATCTACTCATGGTGTGAGAGGAAACCACAGTAAGAGCTGGAGGGAAAGAGAGGTAAGGGGTTTTATTCCTGTAGGGCTTTCCAGACTCAGTAACTTGTTATTGGATCCGACAAGTAGGTTAGTACACAGGCTTCTTAGCCAACAATGTACCAAAAATCATGAGTTTCACAAGATGTACATCCAACTGATGTCCTCTTTCATACTAAGTATGTCTGGAATTTTTGGCAGGGTCCATGATCTAGGCTGGGAGAGGGCAGATAGCTAGGGAACTCACTAGATTGGTATGGCATCACTTTTTCATAGTGTTTATTACTTTCTTGATAGCTAGTTGAACTGACTCATTCATATGGCTATAGTACCTATTAGTAATAGTGTAGATGGTAGGAATACGCACTCCTGGGTGAAGGGATCAGCAGAACAGCTGCAGACTTGCTTTAGACTAAACTATTACCCTTAGAGTTTTGCTCACAAGCCAAAGTAGTGCTCAGAAAGGGGGTAAAAACCAGCAAAGATAAAATGGACGAACACAAACCCAGCAAATACATTATGTGCTGTCTTCTCAGCAACAGTGATCCACATCAAGCAGTGTGAGCAATCAGTCCTAAGGGGCCGTATGCTTAGGGAAGGCAGTCTTGCGAGAGTGCCTGTGAAGCTCCAGGGGGAAAGTCTGGCTGTGGTGCCAGCATTTAAGAGAAAATTTCTCTCCAGCAGACATGTGTCTCCAGTGTCCCTTTTGCAGGGGGCAAAGACCCGAGAGCTCACGGTTTCAGTCTAAAAGAGGAATTAAATGGCAGAAACAACTTCCCTGCCTGCTCTTATTCCATTGTCGGCGAAAGGTAACTTGACTGTTCATTTGTCAGAAGACGTAGCAATTAATCATAAAATTTAAAATTAATCCAACTTTCTCTAGCCCTCTTCTTTCCTCCGATCACCTAAACATGCAGTTGAAATGGTGCCAGTTACTGAATTACAACAGTGTACATCCATATTAAATCCTTTCTAGAATTTGCATCCTTATAACTGGACTCAACCTCTGGACTCTGAAGGAAATAAGTAACTTGTAGAGTATCAGCAAGGATAATTCCATGTGTCTCAAGGGAAAAAAAAAAAAAGCGAAATAAGGCACAGGACTTCTTGGCCAAAGTATAGACAGAAATCCTTAGTACCTCAGTGAACTGCATGAGCTGACGTTTCTTATTAGCCATCGCTATTATAATGTTAATTTAAATTCAGATTAGTTACGAGATTTTAAGTGTTTGCTCTTTTCATCTTGCAACCGTGTGATAAGAGCATTCAGTAAAGAGGCTACCTATTCTGTTTTCGCAGTTACATAAAGAAAAATACACAAACCAGATGCGTTATTTCATATGTTTGGTTATGTTGTGCCACTATGATTTGCCAAACTAACAGTTCCTTCACTGCATGTTGAACCTGTCTTTTGTTAAACACCAACTATTGCCTGGCTACTTCCCACCACACTCTTTTTATTAGATCTGTCTTAGGTCTGTTTCTTTTGTTGTTTCTTTTCTGTTCCTTCACTCTCAAAATATCTTTAAGGTATTACATTTAACTGCTGACGTAGTTATTCCTCTTCTAAAGCCCACAGTATTCCCCAAGTCTGTATATTTTTCCTCATCTTCAGTGTTCCTCCGATTTAACTGTTCCATTTTGTTTTGACTTTTGATTATCCCAGGGTCCGATTGGTATGGATGGAAAGCTGGTAGGTGATTTGTTCAAAACCAGTGTAATTTAGGTCTTGCACATTTTCCCTCTTTGCTTTTTTAATTAGTCATGCTGAAATGTGTATTAATCACATATTGGCTTCCTTTGGCATAACTTATTTCAATCTCAATAGCATAGATTTTTAACAGAGTGCCAAAAAGCCACTTCAGTCTTTTGTGTCTATCCAAGGAAATGGAGGTCAGCCACGCTGCTCCTGTTTCCTTATCACTTTCTATCTGGATTAGATGGGAAGGCAGATGTCCCTGTTTGGGTGCTCTGTCCAGGGAATGCTTCATGAGGGTAGTTTGGTCATGCCTTTCAAACAGCAGCATATTATTTCTGACCACATATCTGCGACTCTTGCTGGTTTTCTTTTTCCACAGGTTCTTCATTTTTGTGTTTTAATTTCTCTGCATGGATTTTGTTGGCTGATTAGATCTGAACAGCCCCATGTCTCATTTTAAATGCATTTGTGGGTTATCCCAGGTGTTCTTTAGGGAGATGCTACTTAAATTAAGTTAGAAATAACCTTAACTTTTATACAATGTATTTGTAAATATATTTATATTTGTGTATATATTTGTATATCCACATATTTGGATGTATGAACCTGGAAGTCATTGTTCCCAGCTCTTTAAAGATTAAAATCATGCAAAAGGTGTGAAAACTCAGTTTCTGCACTTTCTCATGCTTCTTTTTTTGCTCCCTCTCTCTTCCTCCTTTTCCAGGACAGTTCTTTTCTCTGATACCCTGAATACATCTTTTCTGTCTTTTCATTTGATACAGGTCCCATTTCCTTTGCAAGCTCAACTTGTTAGCTTGCAGTGTCAGCTTCCCTTTTCTTCTCTTAAGACTTTTTCCTGTGCTCCTTGAGATCTCTTTCTACTGTTAAGTAACTTTTCTGCAATGTTTGCAGCCTCCAGTCAATAGGCTTTTTTCTTTAATCTCCTCTTTTAGCAGATTGATAGGTTACCTATTGACTTCAGCTAGACCTGGCTACACCATGGGTTGTTTTTTTTTCCTTTAGTATCGTTTACATATCAGCTGCTAATATTAAATTCCTAGGAAGGGATTAACTATCAACCATAGAAGACCTTCCATCATAGTAATTAGAATAGGCTGCCAAGCGACCCCTTTCTTTCCTGCAAAACAATGTATGAAGTCAGTAAATAGGAATATAGAAGGGAAAATTGTTCTAAAGATTTTGCTGAAACCATGAAATATTGTGAAGTTATACCCACTGTAGTAACGCAGATTTAAAAAATAAATTAAAAAAAAAAGAAGGCAGCAATCAGTAGTGGATAATCAAGTACGTGAACAATGGTACAAAGGTTCAAAGCAGCAGCCACTAAAATATGCCTGATCAGTTATTGGTGTTGGGACTGATCTGTAAATGCATGCAAAGAACAGCAGTCAGTTGGTAGATACAGTCAATGAATCACTTTTACAGCACGTAACACATTTGAATAAAGAGAAATTCATTAGAAAAAAATTTGGAGTAATGTTGACTTTTCAGTCTTGAAGAGTATTTTCACCCTGTTTGTTATCTAAAATTTAGAGGAATACCTCCAGCTAAAACATTTTAATCCACAAGCAACATGCACTGGGAACAATTTACACAGCAACGAGCAGGGTGATTTCAGTGATCTTGGAGCCCTTTTGGGAACACAAGCATATTAATTGAGACTGAGCTTGCTCAAGTGAGTTATCATATCACATTGTATTCGTGTTAGAGGGGTTTTTTAATGAACACAAAATTAACTCACAGGGCTTTATTCCTGACCCTTTCACAACATACAGAAATGAGAGAAGGCAAAATGAACTGCCTCTTTTTCTTCTCCCACACTGTGAATTGTTGAGTGACAATGACCCTTTACAATAAAAAAGGTCAGTATTGTCATGCCTCTTTCTACCTGTACCTTTGTATGCAGAGCTGATGAATTCCATAATATAGCTTTTGCCACATCCTCTGGTTAGTGTCACTTACAGGATCATTATTGAGAAGAGAAAATTATACTGTAACTGCAGTAGCTAGTAGGGCAAGGAGTATCTAAGAGCATACAAACATATTGAAGGGTTGGGAACAACTGAAAAAAAACTGAAAATAATTATCTTCACTAATGCAATGTTCCTTCCATGTTCAAGGAGCTTATAGCCAACAGGATAAAAAAATCTTGCTATGAGTACTTTTGTATTTGGCATCTGCATTTAGTTAAATGCAGGATAATTGCAATATTGGCAGCATATATAAACTAAGAGTAATGCAACTATTACATTCCCCATTATCTCATGGAGTTCTGTGTTACCATGAAAAACAATTGTCCTATAAAAATTCAGTTTCCAGCTTTCCTTTCTCTGTATTGCAGAGATAATAAAAGGCTAATTATAAGTGCACAGTAACAAAAAGACAAACTGGTAATGCTGTTGAGACTGAATGTAGAAAACACTTTAATGGGAGTATGATTCCATCCCTGACATTCAGTTCAGGGTATATTTGTGTTATGTGTGTATGTCACTTATATATATATAGCACGTACCATGTGGACACTTAGTAGCCTATATGTCTAAGGTAGATTGAAGAAAAAAGGTGTCAGTTTTCAAATCTTTTTGTTTAAGTATATACATATATATTCTCTTTATTTGCTTTCTACTGCTTTAAATCAACATTTGTTGAAACGTTTTGTTAATTTCAGTCTTCCATTTAAGATTTTTTTTTTTAAGTATATATATCTTGGAGACAGTCTTTAATGATTTGGTCAAATGAGTTGAAACTTTAGATATACTTCTGAGACAAATGTATTGTCAGTTTATATATAAAAGTCTGCATGCATAAGTCTCAGTTTAGTTAATTTATACAAATTTATTGTACAGGCTGCCCAATACTGCATTAGTAAGCAATTCCTGATTAGGAATTAGGATCAGGTATAGCATATAATAGCTTAAAACCTGCTGTGATGGGAAGATTGAGGTAAAGGCTGAGTGCTGAGCAGTCCCAATTGTATTCATTAATTCAGTGTGATGTGTAACTTCACAGAACTGACCAGTTCAGAAAACTTTACTTCATATTAGAACTGGCAAACCTCAGCCAGTGTTTTTTTTTGTCTGAAAACCTCTGTAAGTGCAGTGCTGTTTTAAGAAGCTAATACAAAACTGCAGCATCTACAACAGGGAATGCTTTAGGCTGCCTTCAGTGTAAAGATTAGATAGCTACAATAATTCTGTATTCTACCATGGTTTCTCGTAATGTTATTTCTAATATTTCTTACATTTAAAAAAAAAAAAATCTTTAAAAACTTGCATGTGAATTAAAATATATTTTCCTGGTTTTTAATTTAGCACAAAAAAATCTTACTAGTTACTAAAAAAAGCATTTTTCTTCAGCTGCTTTTCTCGTAGATAATAGTTCCCAGTTGTTTCCCCTACCCTCTTTAAAATCACACAGAATTGCAGAATGGCTGAATTTGGAAGGCACCTCTGGAGGTCATCTGGTCTAACCCCCCTGCTTAAGCAGAGCCATCTAGAGCAGGTTGCCCAGGATCATGTCCAGATGGCTTTTGACTATCTCCAAGGATGGAGAGTCCACAATCTCCCTGGGCAACCTGTGCCAGTGCTTGGTTACCCTCACAGTCAAAAAAGTGTTTCCTGATGATCAGATGGAAAAGTTTTGAGTCTCTGTAGCAGTACCTTCTAGCTAAAGTGGAGAGTTTTTATAAGACTTTTAAGACGTCTCCATGCTCAGTTTCCTTCAACTAAAGAAAATGTAGTTTTAGTTCAGCTGAAATGTTACTGAAGTGTCATAAAACCCTAGAAGCTAAGCTAGAAGTTTAAGAAATTCTCTCTTTATAGGGAGAAATATACGAATATTTGTTTCTGTCTTACCGTGTGAGCCGATTGTCTGGGTGATTGTAGTTCATAGTCACAGCTACTATACTGTTTTGTAATATAATACCGCTTCATGCAGATAATTTGTAATGAGTAGGCTAGAATAACTGATGACTTTCACCGGCTTTCCTAGGCTGGGGACCTTAGTGATAGGAAGTCTGGTCTTTAAGGGCTTGCAGCAGCAAAAGATACATACAACTCGGTGTGCAAAGGATGCCTTTCCATTTGTCCAGGGGTGGTCCAAAGGTGATGTTGATAAATAAGGGAGAGGAAATGTATCAGCTTCCTCTTGGGCTGACTGACAAGAGTTAATCTACTGCTGACTTGCTGGTTTTACTATTGGTCTATACTTGCTTAAAACTGCGGTGCTTGCAGCAATGGCAAAACCACTATTGTTTGCCCAGCAATATGCTCCTCCAGTTTTTAGACTTTGTTCAACAGGCGGTGATTAGCACCTCCTTGAAGCATGGGGGCAAGCCATAATAGAGGAAAAGCACGCAATACCTACTTCTAAATTAGCTCAGCATCTGTGGGTTCTTTCTCACTTGAGAATGATTAAATTAGGTCTTTCTATCATTTCTAAATTGTTCTGACTATCTAAAGTATGAAGTTTCTTAAATGCAGGTTCAATGATGTGTTATTGTAATTTATTTCTGGAATCAGTTAATTGCAAGAAAGTTCATCAGTTTGAATTAGAACATTCAAATTCAATATAGACTTAAGAGTCATAATCTGACTTCAATACACTTACCGGATTTTTTGTTGTGTTCTCATTAGAGACTACTGTAACTATTTGCTACTATTTAAGGAGTTAATCCTTGTCTTAACTTACCATAACCTTATCTTTTTCTTGTTTTTCAGGGTCAGCCTGGTCCTCAAGTAAGTGCCATCTTATTTTCCTGCATAAGTTAAAGCTAAATACAGGGCCCACCAAACTCAGGTTTTCTACAGAGTATTTTGATTTATTTTATATTTTTTTTTTTTAAATCCTACTGCAATAAGCTAGAAACTGGTAACCATTGCATAATTCTGTAAGGCAAATATTTCCCAAGAGAGAAAGATGGGCCCCCCCATATGGTTGAGTTCCCTCAGCTGTTTGACCAGATGGTGGGGTTAACAACGTAATACTGAATAAAGCAAATCTCCTAACTATGGCTTGAAACTTTGCCACCTAACTTTAAAGCAAGATAAAATAACTTAGCAAATGTGTAGCAAATGTAATACTTCAACTGCTTATTAATCACATGCTAATAATGTTGCAATAATCCAGGCAGCCCTCAGTTATTTTAAATATTGCACTGCTAGCTGTTTTGATTAATTATATACACTGCTTTGAATTAGTTCTGCTTTATTTAAGAATAGTAGAACTTTGTCTTGTGAGCTGTAACTGAAGATGTGGCAATCTAGAGTCGAACTTCAGTTCTGAAGTAGAAATAGAACAGCAGAAAGGAAACATTAGGTATAGCAAAAATAAAGGTAAATTATTTGAGTTAGGGTGATATAGAAATGTGGAAGAGCAAGAAAGTAGGAAAAAGAAAAGTGAATACCAAAGCCAAGCTTAGCGAAATCAGTTGAAAAACTCTACCTTTTTGCACACGTGAGATGCATTATGGAACTCTAGTCTGTGGAACCATCTTAGCACAAGTGAATTGCCTGAACCAGGATTTCTGTGGCGGCCTTTTATATTTCAGAATCATAATTGAAAGTCAAAGCTTTACAGCCTTATTGACTGAATTTTTTTAAGTTAAGATTTTCTTTACGGGAAGCAAGCATTTTTCTCAGGTTTTCTTGTTTCTAATCATCGTTTTCTGTTGAAAGACAGTTTGCATTATAAACCCTCATCCCACTCACTTTGAATGCCTACTATCCTTGCAGTGCCAGGCTCCATTTAATAGTATTATCTAAGTAGTCCATGTGATATTGGAAATTACCACCCCCCCCCAGCACTAACTTTTCACGGTAAGCTCTTGGTGTGTGGCCTACACAGAGAAGTATCTTCAGCCTCTGTGCTGCTGGGGGTCCATGAAGAGAGAGATATCGTAATTCTGTGTGGCAGTCTTGCTCTGAATAAACTCTGTTGAGGACCTGAGGCTGTTCCTGGAGCCTGTGGGCTGCCCTCCAGTTGGCGATGACTTGTGCTGCCACCCGTGTCTTTCCCCTCTGGGTTTGGATCCCCACCTCCCACATTTCAGTTGCTTGGAGAGTGTCTCTTGCTTAATGCTCGGAAACAGCTTCTCAGTCTTGGGAGCTCATATCTCTACGTGAAATGCCCTGAGGTAGCTGTAGGCAAAGAACCACAATGGAGACGGCAGCATGCAGTGCTGTTTCAAGGGCAGAAAGGCAGACAAACCTTGTCACGATTGTTAAGTGGGGTGCAAACCATAGGAAAAACCCTCTAAAAATGCCCTCCCAAATTTTCTTAACTACTCTGTGCCCTGAATGAATATACAGAAAACAAGTACAAGGTACTAGGACCCACAAGACTTAGGATGAGGATTCTTGCATCCTAACTTCAGTAGTTCCTCCCAGTGGAAATGCTCATCTCTGCGCCATTGCTATTGCTCTGAGCAACACCATTTCTCTTAATACTGTCTTTTCCTCCTTTCCAGCTCAAGATGCTATTATTGTGGCAGCAGGATATGCACGTACTCAGTCATTTTGACTGGCTGATTTGAGTCCAGGAATAATTCTTGCAAGGGCACGGGTGAGGAAGCCATAATGGCATGAAACAGAGGAGACTTCAGCTTTAGATCAGGATGCCTAAACCTAGAAGCTTGTGTGTAGGTGTTGACATGTGAGGTGTGTAAGCACTCCTTGTAGTCAGTGAAGGCTGAGTCAATACTCGGGGCACCTAGAGACCTCTTCAGCTCCGTGTGAACTCCTAGGGCTCAATTACATTGCCTGCATTCAGGCGTTTGTTGCTGCGTGAGATGATCCAGGGTCTCCAGCCTAGCCGCTGGCTGTTTCATGTACAATGGCTGGAGTCTGTGTTGGGCCATTGGTGTATCTGTCAGTCGTGGGCAGCTGTCTTGGATACCTAGGGAACCTCTCACATGACACTACTTGCACACGTTCGTGCCTCTTAATTACAGATTCTGATTGTAGGCAGCTACTGAATCGAATAACCGTTCTGCTGAATTGCTTTCTAGCCTATGTTGACAACTACATGTCTTAGGCAACTACGTGTAGGCTATACATTTAGATGTCTTTCCCCTTAAACTGAAACCCAGATCCAGATAACTTCATGAGGCAGCATTTTTAAAATGCAGAAAACTCTGGTTGAAAATCTCAAGAATTTTTAAAGTTGTTTTTAAAGTATCAGTAGAAAACAGAATCTGTTCACATACAGATAAAATAAGTCACCCCGCCCCCCGCAGTTTCTCATTAAAAAACTGCAGAAATTTCAGCCACCCGTGGTTGTCAGTAATTTCCGCAGTCTTAACTGTCCATGAGAAATCTGAAATGCAAAGTATTGGTCGGTTTGGTTAGTAAGTAAAGGATTCCTGCCTTCAAAGAGAATTACTATGCTGGCAAAAGAAAGTTTTTGATGTCATAGCCATGTAAGTCCACACTAAGAGAAAAGATAAATTCTAATCCTTTTTACACTCAGTGTTTTATTAGCACCTATTCTTTTTTGCTATAATTTTCAAAAAGTACACCCTGAATTCACAGAACGCATACATAGTTACTGGGTACAAATATAAATTCATAAACAGATCAGTAACACCTCCTGTCTCTTTATCTTTTAATTTTTACTGCTTCTTTTCTTCAAAAATACACTGCAAAAGAGAATTTTGCTTCATATTTTCCTGTTTTAAGTAAAAGAAAGCTTCATTACAACCCACAAGCATTTTTTCAGAAAAATCTTGTGGTTCTATTGTATCACTGAAAGGTAAATCAATAATCAATAGCTAAAGGATTTCTAGCATAACCTTTAAAGAAATAAAGTATCTTCTTATGATTTTAGTTTTCTATACCATGTAAACTGAGTTTCTTTATAGAAGAGCAAGTAATAAAATTTTTAATATTTTTGCTGAAAAATTCTGGCTTTTGAGTGACCCCAAAGAATACCTACTTTTTTCTTGTTTAGAATGTAAATATGTATTTAGATTAATTTGTACCGGAAAGGTTTATTTTCCCAACAAATCTATAGAACCAAATTCTGCCCATACACGTCCTGTTTAAAATAATGGAAGTATTCATGTTTGTCAAAGAACAGACTTTAGCTTCTAGTCTAAAGCTAATTCCATAACGAATGTACTATCTGGGTAAAGAGAAGGCTTGTTATTTTTAACTTTTTTTGTTGTTCAGAAGTAAAGTTCATATAAATATTGTAAAAAAGAGCATTTAGTAGTCGGGTGAAGGAAGAGAAAATGATCCTTTATGAAATCCTAAACTGAACTAAAACCATTCATGACTATAAACGTTGGGCCAGGTGCTGTTTCAGTGTGACTTTGTCTCGGTCAGTCAACTGTTCTCCTTTGTGGCAATATCCTCTCCCTGGCCTATCTGTAGTGCAACATACTTTTTCTCTCATGTCAGCATACATGATCACTCTCTGTGTGGGACTTTGAGATATAGCAGCCCCACAGATGCTTCTCCCTTCTCTTTGGCAGGCATTCAAATCTGCATTAGAAATGGACAAAATACTAATGATTGATACTTGTTTTCATGAGATTCTTGGTTTTCTGTATGTAAAATGTCTGTGGAAGCGGTGTTATTTCAGTCTGAAGTTTTGCAGTGTTGTGTGCATGACAAAGGGTTACCATAGCAATTCTGGTGACAAATGTACGCGTGTGTCTTTTTTACCGTCAAGCTTCAGGGTATGTGACTGGAGTATTTTTAATTTCTGATGGCAGCGATTCTGATTCATGGTTGGACAGGCTATTACTGGCTTCGGCTGTCAACAGAGCTGGTGGGAACCATTTTAACTTTTAGTTTTCTGCTTTTTGTCAAGGACTGAGGGAAATAGCCAGCAGGACATAGGCCATAGTTTTGAGCTGGTGTGGATGGCAGCAGTGTATGGAAGAGATTTGTTTATCGCTTCCCAGAGAACACTGTGATGGTAAGGAGAATCCTAGACCGTAGGAAAGAGTTGAGTATCTGACAGCAGGAAGGGTGGGAAAGGGGTTGTGTAAAACATTTTCTTTAAGTCCTGCTGAGTTTCCCTTTCAGTTTGGTAGTTAGGATAGCCATCTGCATTCCAAGACCTGTTAAATATTCCTCTCAGTTAGCACACGCCATTCGGTACTGGGGCAGTTGATAAGGTCAAGTGATCATGTATGTGTTTTGATGGCTTTTGAAGCGATGGGCAAGGTGCATAATACGTCCTATTGACTAATGCTGCAAAGTCTCTACCTGTCAGAGCCTTCGAGTTGAATGCTTCTTTTGTTCTGATCACCATAAATTGAGGCGTAAGCTCCACGTTCCTTGTTCCCAGCAGTGCGCCTCTAGGAATGCCTCTACTTGCGCGGAGAGTGGGGGAAGGAGGCAAGAAGTACGCTTTTGAAGGACAGAATCAGCGTGAGGCTGGAGAAAGAGCTCATCACCTTGAGATACACAATGCAGTAAAACTGTTGCTCCTGAGAGAAGCCCACTGATTGTATCCAGGCCATCAGCTGTTCACACTCTAGAGAATCATCTTGTGGGGTGTTTCTCCTCCTAGCAGCTGATGCCCTAAGCTCCTTTGTAAACTTCTGATCCTGCTGAAGGATTGTACGACTCATTTTGAATATGCAAACGCTAGTCTGCTTTCGAGTTAAGAGTTGCAGGTCGGATTTTGCTGTCAAACTTTAACAAATTAGTTTGTTAACAAAGAACAGGTACAGTCGCTCAAATTTTTGTTTCCTAGGCAAATATAAAATGATGTTCTCTTTGTTTTATATACTTGTGTGTGTGTCCCCTCACTTTTTCAGGATGCCATCAGGCCATTATTTCGGTGTAGGTTATGAAATTCCTTCAATATCTTTAGTGTGTTTTAGTTTCTTCTTAATTCCCTATGTGAAACTGTGATTACTTAGCTAGAAATCAGAATATGAGTTAGAATTTGGTGTAAATTCATGAGGGCATTCATTCTATTACTGTGATCTTTCATTTAAAGGGAGCCAAATATCATTTTGCACCTAAAGATTTGGGTTCAGTTTTTTGTTTCTTCTGAAGCATCTTCACTAACATGTGAACGGTAGAAAGAGCTACTGCATTTCCCGTGTTCCGCCCTAGGTATTACTGATGTCAGTGGGTGTGGAATACAGAACCTCAATGCCATGTCAAAGCAGGTACTGTAAGTTAAGGAGGAAATATATTTTTAAAAGGGAATGAACAGTTTGTTAGGCTTTGGTAAAGAAGGACAAGAACTGAAAGAGAATAAACAATAGATTTATTTGTCTTTTGAAAAAAATTCTTCCTAAGTGTATTTAAAATATTTGTAGTTTTTAAGTTTTCATGTGCACACCACACATTTCCTCCCAACTACTGTTACCAAGTCCAAACTAATTAGTTGTACCTGTATAAATGAAAATAAGATTAGGCTTAGCCTGAGAGTTTGGGCTTATATACAGCAGTAGAAACAGATTAATGTAGAGTTTTTTAAAAAATACTCTCACCTAATGGCCAGGTAGACACAGGAAGATAGCCAAACATAGTATGTAAAAGTCTGTTTCTCACTTGCATCTGTACCAATAACAAGGCCAAATACTTGATCCCATTGCTGTTAATAACAATCTACTATCAATTTTGAGATCAGAAATTAATCTTAACTGAGGGCATCGCCTAAATAAACAAGCTTCTACTAAGTTTCATAAGTGTTTAGCAGGCAGAGTTTTACCATTTGCTTACCGTTCTCCTTCCTTTCTAAAGCTGTAAACGAACTCCTAAACACTATTGAAATGGTGCAATTTTCTTAGGAAACGCTCAGTCCATATGGACTTGTGAACATGAAGAAACAAATGCCATTATCATGGCTTTTCATTTTATGTTAGTTGCCAAATTGAACCACATCAGAGAATATAGGAGGAGAAATCATGCTCAAAACTTCATGTTTACTCTCTGATGTGTACATAAATGTTTATGACACAAAAGATGCAAGAAATGTATCTTCCCAGAAGGATTGAATGTATTTAATTGTTTTAAAGTATGTTGCTTTCTCAGCTTTATATGTAATAAAGCATAAGTTAATTTTGTTAAAAGGATTTGAGAATAACAATAAGCACTTTTAAAATATAAAACACTTTAGTTTCCCCTGCTAGACTTCTGTACATGTGTAAACCGGGAGAGCTGTGAATATTAAATGTTTGTTCAGCTGAGCAGATGGCATTAGTGCAAATAAGAGAATTCTTTGCTTTCTGAAAAAGAAAGCACGGAATTGGAGATATAGAGGCAAACTGTGCTGGCCTATCAGCTGTACCAAGACTAAGGAAGCACCACACATAATTTAAAAAGGCTGAGGGGAGTAAATTCCAGGTGTAAACAAGCAAACTTCTTGTAGCATTCCATATTGTGCTCTGCTTCCAACATGTTTTTTCACTTGTCCTTTCTCAGCCTTTTGCCAGAATTTGCGAAGGAGCCTCTAATGGCAGATTAATGACTTCCCTACAGTACCCTGCCAAGTGAACTTAGTTGGGGATAATCAGACTTGTTAGACCTCTGTTCATCTAATGTCAGATGCCCAAAGCAGAGGCCAGACTCCTTCCTCACCTCTGCTACTGTGTTCTTTTACCTCCTCTGATAGGCATGCTTTTGAGTTACAATTCCAGTAACGATCTCTGGAAATCTTGTGCTGAAATAGCAAGATGTTCAAATGTTCCACAGCGTTTCCTGGAACTGGTACTTTGTTTCTGACTTTCTTACCTGATTCAGAAAAATATCAGATTTGAAGTCTGTTGATTTAACAATTACCAATTCAATCTAGGTTTTCATTTTCTACAAACACAAAAATAAGAAGATTCATTTGTCATGGTTAAACCCCAGCCAGCAGCTAAGCACCACGCAGCCACTCTCTCACCCCTTGCCTCAGCAGCACAGCGGAAAGAAAATATAACAAAGGGCTCGTGTGTCGAGATAAGGAGAAGGAGAGAACACTCAACCAATTAACATCATGGGCAAAATAGACTCAAATTGGAGAAAATTAACTTAATTTATTGCCAAACCAGAGTAGGGTAATAAGAAATAAAACTAAATCTTAAAACACCTTCCCCCCACTCCTCCCTTCTTCCTGAGCACAGCTTCACTCCCAAATTCTCTACCTACCCCCACCCCAGTGGCGCAGGGGGATGGGGAATGGGGGTTACGGTCACTTCATCACACGTGGTCTCTGCCGCTCCTTCCTCCTCAGGGGGGAGGACTCCTCACTCTTCCCCTGCTCCAGCGTGGGGTCCCTCCCACTGGAGACAGTCTTCCACGAACTTCTCTGATGTGAGTCCTTCCCACGGGCTGCAGTCCTTCATGAACTGCTCCAGCGTGGGTCCCCCACAGGGTCACAAGTCCTGCTAGAAAACCTGCTCCAGCGTGAGCTCCTCTCTCCATGGGTCCGCAGGTCCTGCCAGGAGCCTGCTCCAGCGTGGGCTTCCCACGGGGTCACAGCCTCCTTCGGGAGCCCACCTGCTCCGGCGTGGGGTCCTCCCCGGGCTTCAGGTGGAGATCTGCTCCACCGTGGACCTCCCTGGGCTGCAGGGGGACAGCCTGCCTCACCAGGGTCTTCACCAAGGGCTGCAGGGGAATCAGAATCTCTTCTCTGGTGCCTGGAGCATCTCCTCCCCCTCCTTCACTGACCTTGGGGTCTGCAGACTTGTTTCTCTTACATGTTCTCACTCTCTCCAGCTGCGGTTTCTGTGCCGCAGCATTTTTTTTTCCCCTTCTTAAATATGTTATCACAGAGACACTACCACCTGATGGGCTGATGGTGCCCATCGCTTGATGGGCTCGGCCTCAGCCAGAGGTGGGTCCATCTTGGAGCTGGCTGGCATTGGCTCTATGGGACATAGGGAAAACTTCCAGCAGCTTCTCACAGAAGCCACCCCTGTAGCCCCCCCACTACCAAAACCTTGGCATGTAAACCCAACATGTCATTGTGCAGAATTCTGTAGAAAGGGCTCTTCACACAAGGTAATGTCAAGCTCTGGATGCCCTCGTAAAATAAGTTCTTTTGTTATGAAGGTGGCTTCTTTTACTAAACCTGAAGATCTCCCTCCAGAGTAGGTGTATGCAATAGATGAAGAAAGTTTGGAAGATGGGTTCTTGGAACAATTTAAGTTGTTTGGCCCAAAACTTTTAGAAATTAATTCCCTCATTTCATAGTTCACATAGTGACAATTTATGGTATGGTTACTCTGAAAAATCAAGTCCTAGAATAAAAAAATATATAAAACTAATACATAAAACTCTAAAAGAAAACACAAAGGACAGCTTTCTATTTGTAGGGTGTTACCAACTATTCATAATGTTGGCATCATTAATTTCTGAAAAGAATTGGTTTTGTTTTAATAAAATAAACATTAAGGTCTGATTCACTCATTACATATGCTAGCATAAATGTTATGGGGAATCAACCATTAGCATTCCACCTATTCATCTAGAAGTTGCAGCTGTCACCGAGGCATACTAGATCTTCTAACAGCAAGTGAAGAACTGTGAAGCAAAAATTACTTGTAAGCTTTAATTTGGTATAGCATTGCTTAGCTTAACAGAGTACATATGAGTACAAAAAGCAATTGCAAGCCTAGTACTGTGGTTCCGTTATGAGATGTACAAAGACTTGTCAAAATATAATTAAGAACTCTGAAATATTTCTTGTATTCCTAAATCATTTCTTTATCAAATGACCTTTGTATTTTCTTCATCCTATTCTACAGATGGCAGAAATACACTAGTGTGTTCTGTGTTTTATTAGGAATTATGTCAAAGCAAAGTATTGCACTGTGTTCAGGAATATTATATAGTATTTTACTATCCTGCTGCACATGTTTTTAATTTGATATTAAACTCCTACTGGCTTATTGTTTTTAACTGATCCTCATGCTGTACTTCAGCTTTGAATTCCAGCTCAATTTGTTGCAGATCCCAGTAGTTTCACTACCTTTAAAAAAAAAAGAAAAGAAATGAAGAGTTATAAAAATGTGTATTTCATCAAGCTTGTGGTGACTTAAACATAATGCCATGATATCTAAGACCTTAGTCTTTCACAAGGTTTTCAAAATATCAGAGTCTTCTTGATCACCCATTGTCAGTCCAGAGCCCTGGTGACTTTCTGTGCTGGAAGCTTGGAAGTCCTGCAAAGTTGAGCAAACCTGGGAGCTTTGGATCTTAGGCTGACAGATGGAAGTTTCAAAATTTGTATTTTCTGTCACAAAAGTGACACTTTTGTCAATTGAAATTTGACTTTAAGTAACCTTATGTTAGCAGAAATGCTTCAGGTTCTTTATATTGAATTGGTGCTGGCACGAAGAGCTGTGATGATGTGCTATTCTTTCCTGTTAAATATGAGTCAAGTTTGGAGGAGAGAAAGAAGAAAAAATAGAAAATGCAGCAATTCCTTTCACTGGAGTGTTTTGTGTAGTGCCAGAAGTGTTATTAATCAGCATGGCATGGGAAGCGTCCATTCTGTTTGTGAGCTTTAATCCAGGATTCTATATTTGAAAAATGCTTTGGCTGTCCCTGCAATGGCATAGGAGTTCTTAATAATCTTTTTTGCTGAGATCCATCAGTAACATTCAAGAGTTGTGAGCTGCTGAGAAACATGTAAAAGAATCACGTATTTTCAGAAATACAATCCAGTTATATTGCACAGTATGTCTGTTAGTGATCATTTGCCAAAAAGAATGAATATCCATTTAAGTATACATATACATATGTGTGTAATTTCCCCTGAAGATGTTCTGAATTTTGTAGACCAAACTATTAGTCTTAAGGAGAAAACTGTTTTGTTTTTAATAAACTTTATGTTGTCTTAAATTGCTTCCTGTATAAAGAAAGACATTGCCAGCCTTAAAGGTTACAAACATATCTTCAGTCATCTCACTTTTATATGTCTATGTATAAAAGTATGTGTATGTTTGTAGTTGATGTAAAAATTCCTTAGGATTTATCCAGTGTTGCAACTCAAACTTTACAAATCTGAACAGTTCTCAAAATAGCTCTCAAGATGAAGTATGTCATTGTAGTTTTCCCCTGTTGTATGAGGAAACTGAGGAAGATAAACGAGAGGTTTAGTTCTTCTACTAGCATTTGTTTCTCATATTGTAACACATATCTTATAAACTATTTTTATGCGCTTTTACTTCTATATAGTCATTTACTTTGAATAAATTAATCTGTGATTAAGGGTTGATACATCCTCATCAAGACTAGACTTACGACTTAGAGTGTCAAGTCTTTGCCTCTTTTAGCAATGACTTGTAGCTAAGACGGTTTGGAGACATCTGCAGTAACCTAGTACTTACAGGTTGCCTCAGATAGATATGTGCAGTGTAGTTTTTATTACGTTTGTCAGGCAGTTCTTGTAAAACGGCTTGTTTGGGTACCGATGGAACCTGGCATGGACAGAAACTATTTAAGGGACTACAGGACGTGTAAGGGGGGAATAGGAGAGAAAGAAGGATAAGATCCTCAGAGAAATGTATGTTGGTATTTCACTAAAATACATTTTTCTCGAGCATTATCATATCCTCAAGTTAAAAGAGTTATCTAGGCTGTGAAATAATTTCATTGCTCTTAATGGGTGGAGGTTATACTGCAGTCTCAGAAGCCTTTCTATCCTTTGGGCTGTATTTTACATGGCTATGGCTTTGTACTAATATTTTACTGCTCTTTTCTTTTAACCATTCACAAGCTAAGTAATCTAACACACCACTTCTTTTACAGTAGTATTTTATAGTGGTGTTTGCAGACAGCACTAAAAGAATAGCTAAATCTTTCTTTGGCATTGTACTACCTTGAATGAGCAAATCTACCCTGTACTAAGTAGTAAACTTTGGAAAAGAAAAAACAGTGTATATACAGGATGCAATGCCTTTGAAATACTGAATGAAACTCAGGGCATTACTACTGAAACAAGTGTGGATTCACCACGGTAAATGGAAGAATGGAATTGACTGCCCCTATTTAAAAGTCTGTGTTAAAATCCATTTGCTGAAATTAAGTTTATTGTTGAAATACAGCAAATGTATGTTAGCTGCAAAACCTTGTTTGTATGCGAGCTATCCAGTTTTGCTCATTTACACAAGTTCAGCCTTTATTACTCTAATGTAAATATGCCTTGATATGATAGCAGGTACGGGCCAAAATTCTTCAAACAGGGTACTGGGCTTTTAGTAGCAAATTCTTTGAAGTTAATCTTAGTGCCTTCAATAATGAATTTTGGATTGTTTTTAATTTCTTCCAAAGAGAAAGATGGGGAAGTGGGAGAATCTATGAAAACAGCATGAAATGGGTATGAGTCACAACAATCAGGTTGGGTTTTTTTTTTCCTTGAATTGGCTTACTTTTATTTCACTAACTGCCTTGTTTTGAAACTTGTCCTTTTTTCAAGTAGATGAACAGAGAGTTTTTCAGGTATTTCAACAATTTGTTTTTGTGTGGTTGTGATTATTTTTTTTGTAGAGCTGTGCCCTATGGAGCATCTGTTAATGAAGTACATAAATCTCCTTGACCCAATTGCTGGCCAAAGGAGGATCTGTCTGGTAGATATTTGTTTGCTTTTTCTCTACACAGTAGTAATGGAGACAGTAAAGTTGAAAGATCCAGAGGGCTAGGGAGCTTGGAGGACATATTTCCATCACCATAGGTGCTTCTCTTGTAGGTAGTGACTGGCATTGGCGAATCTCCATTGCTCTGAAACTCTCCCTTTCCCTTGCTTTCCTCCTTTGTTTGTTTTCTTCAAAATGCTTGAAGTTCAGCCTGTCATCCTCACCAAAAAGGTTCTTTTAAGTAAAACAAAAAAAGATCAAATGAGCAAAGGACACTGTCATTTCAGCTGAATTATCTACCAGGCCACTAAGCAATCAAGGAAGCACCGGAAATCTTTGAATTACAGAAGCCACTGTTCAAGTTTTAGGTAAAAAATGACTGAAACATTAGAGTATGAACTACTGTTTCTGAAAATAAAGGGAAGTTGTTAACTCCCAGTGAGGAGATTTTTTTCTTACTAAGCTTCTAGGAATAAACGAGAAAGCTGGCCTATGGATAAAAATCTACCAAAGGAAGTATAAAAAATATTTAATGGTGTATTTTTTATCTCAAAAAATCTGGAAAAAGGATTTCATGAGTTTGATTGGCAGGAGGTGTAATTTTTTTCTTTTTAATTTCTGTTGTGTTGGGAAAGAAAGCCAGAATGTACTTCCATGATCCCTGCGGTTTTATAAGCCCTAAATTCCACTGGACTATATTGGTCTTCCTTTTAAGTCTTTTTTTTTTTTTTTTTTTTTTTTTATTTTATTTTATTATTGTTTTCCCAAGTTCTCATTTGGGTTTGGAGCATATTAATTGCTTCCATAAAGTAGAATGTTTTGATTGGGTTCAAGGCATCAATACCTAATGCATCTGCTTAGACCAGGGCGCCAGGATAGCAGGCTTTTTGAGCAAAATAGCTCTTTATTTGTACAGTCTGATTATTGGCTGCTTACTGGTACAGTCCTCCCTGGTGAGTGCAGAAAACTCCTCTGGAGTGGTACTATGCTATTGTTATTTTAATATATGGGAATAATTGGGAGGTTAAGCAGTGCTAGTTATTTTTTCTCCTTTGTTTCATATCCCTTTTAATGTTCAATGCAAAATAAAAGGTGTGAAGTCTGTGGCAATAAAAACTGTTTAGAGCTATAACTTCCTTCCTGCTTCAGTAGTTTGATGCAACAATAAATGCCAATAAATAACCTTCTGAGGAAAAGGTGAAGAACTCTACCTTGAAAACTCTTTGCACTCTAGTTATTTTTATTGTAAAATTTGGAAGCAGCCTTTCATTCTTCTTTGTCTTCCTGTCGCCCAAACATGCTTTTTAATAGTTGTGTAATTCATTGCTCCTTGAATTTCTGTGGCATCATTTCTGTTGAAAGTGCAAGACTCCAGTCAACTGCACTTTCTCTTGTTATTGAATCTTATAAACTATTGAATCTTATCATGAAGCCCATGACTCATAATAAATATTTTCATCTATTGATAGCAGACTCATTTTTGCCTATTCCATAGCTACCATGCTATATATTAAATTTTCTGTTACTTGTGACATAACCATTCAACTACTGAGTGAATGCTGATATAGAAATGAAGTCTGGTTTTTAAATTCCACCACCAGCATGCTCACACATGCGAACAACCGTGTGAAGACATACACGCACACATATGTATGTTCCTATGGGAGAGGATATAACAGGGATAGAAAAATAATCTGCTGCACAGTAGTCTGGTATAGGATGGAGTGGGACTCCAAGTGTCTATTCTCAATGCAGCAAGAGGAAGAGGTAGGGAGGCTCTTTGAAGGTAGAGTGCAGAACAGCCTACATGAGATACTGGTTCATGAGGAGTTAATCTCAGTCATACTACACTTTTTAGCAGGGCCTGTTGCGATAGGACAAGGGGTAGTGGCTTTAAACTAAAAGAGGGTAGGTTTAGACTAGATATAAGGAAGAAATTTTTTACAATGAGGGTGGTGAAACACTGGAACAGGTTGCCCGGAGAGGTGGTAGATGCCCCATCCCTGGAAACATTCAAGGTCAGGCTGGACGGGGCTCTGAGCAACCTGATCTAGTTGAAGATGTCCCTGCTCGTTGCAGGGGGGTTGGACTAGATGACCTTTAAATGTCCCTTCCGACCCAAACTATTCCATGATTCTAAGATAGCATGTGATGCTTTTTCAAGTGTCAGGTGGACATGTAATGAGACAAGGATCTGCTGGGGGATTGGTGGAAAAATAGGAAGGCTGAACCAGTCTGTATCAAAAACATGTCTCATTTTTAGAATGTTTTATAAACCAAGTATTGAACACTGAAACCAGTGTTTTGTTGTACTGTCATTAAAAAATATTTCTACAATCATGGATTGAACTCCAAAAAGTCCTGAGACTGGTTTGGAAATAGCAAATGTAACAGTAATAGTAAAAAAAGCTCACTGTTCAGTCTGTTTTAGGAATTTTGATTCTGTAGGGCACACATCAGTTTTGTTTTCAAATGTCTTCCTGCAGTTTTGAGCACCAGCCAAAAATTTGTGTGTTTCTGTCTTTTTGATGTAACTAACATTATGTGTTTGTATCTTCCTTGCACCTGTGGCATTGTTGAAAACAGAAACTCTGGATGTTTTCATATAAAATGAGAGATTTAGCAATATTAGGTATTTTCATCTATGGTTTTATGTGCTGTTTTACGTGTTTAGTAGAGTGGGATTTCCTTTGTGTTTTTTTTTTTTTTTTTACAGTATTGCATCAAAACTCTAATATCATCAGTAAACATCTGCTTATCTAGCAAGTAGGACAATATCAAGGTGCACTGTGGACAAGGCAATGAGGGCTTAGATTCAGAAAATACATGTATTACAGTGCATTGAGCAGTAAGTGGTAGTCAGGAGACTTTTGACTTTACCAGAAGCCATTTTCTTATCTTTAATAACATGACAAGTTTTTCTGTCACCATATCTTTGATCTTACTGACACGTACGGCAGCTATGAATTTCACAAGAAACTTAACAGTTGATTCAGATTATAATGTTTGCTTAAATTAATTTCTGGAAATAGTAAAGCCGATCCCTGATTTTTTTGTGCTCAGGCAATGGGTACATAGTCATATACTCTCCGTACCATGGAATCGATATAGGACTATTTGTGTTGAGTTTTGTAGGTTTTCAAACAAGACATCATGTTTGTCTGTAGAAGGGGAGAAAAATGGGGGGAAAATGACAGCCTTATTGATTAATCAAAGCAAGCAAGTATGTCACAGAAAGGAAGAGGAGACGTCCTCTAGCAGGTTCTTGCTTGTGACACTGAGCCTTATGCTTCTTCCTGGGTGCTGAACTAGTCCATGAGCAGTGACCCCTTTGCAGCTCGTGACACAATCTGATGACTTTTGTGAACAACGTTATAAAGTTCAAAACAGCACCCCATCCCAATCTCAGCAAGAGCATTGCATGAGAAATGAATGTCTAAATTACAGTCTAAATGCTTTCTTGACACGTTTTGGGTAGATCGTGTTCTTGTGCCTGCAGTTTATGAATTTGTCTGATTTATGTATTGGCATAAATCACTGACTTCTGAATATGGTTGTATGAATTTATGGCAGGATTCACTTACATTTTACTTGTTGATGTGAATGTTAACTGAGCTGTTTATCTAGATTATTATATATATCAATTTTATGTTTCTCAGGTTACATCCATTTACATAATGTTTATTAATTCAGGCACAGTTATTCTGTCAAATATTCAGGTTTCCTTTTCTCTGCCTTGGAATATTGTAACAAAAACTTGAGAATATAAGGGGAGCAAAGGAAAGATTGGTAAGAGTCTTTTGGGTGGCAGGTTGGTTTTTTTCTTTAAAGTTTTCACCATAAGCCAGTCATATCCCCGGGGAAGAAGAAAATATGTAAAAGAGAAGGGAATATAATTTCAGTGGTAGAAGCTGTTCAGATTCACTGGAAAGTCTTGTGAGCACTTGTAAAAATGATGCAAGGTGAGATGTTGGCATTGTAAACTAGCCTCCGTAAACACTGGCTGTAAACATGGTCAAGTTCAGCAAATGCCAAAACCGCAGTGCTCAACAGTTCAGGGCTTGCATAGTGGATGCAAGACTAAAATGAGTGTACGAACTTTGAAATAATATTGTGTTTCCTAATACTCTGTGTAACCTCTTCTCTTACGATTCAGCATATCTGATCCTAATATTTTCCAGCAACTATAGTTAGACTGGGGATTGTTGTTCCAATGAGGAACTTGTAACTTGTGAAAGTCATGAGCTAAATTTCAAAGAAAGAAAAAGTTTGACTTTTGTAACTGAATACTTTGTTGTTATGTGCTGAAACCACCTTTTACCCTCAAAATAAACTGCAGGAATCGAATTAGGCGATGTACGGCATGTCATTTAGTAGTGAAAACATGATTAAACTAAGTTGGCAAATTGGTTTCCTTTTTGAATTTGTCTAGATGACATTGGACTATCTGGTTCGCTTTTCTGCTCATCTCCACAAGGCCATTGCTCCCTTACACTGCCCGTTGCACTCTTATTGTGGATGCTGTAGCTGCTAGTAGGGATGAACACATTGCATGCTGTTTCATCGGAAATGAAAATCAAGGCTGAATCTTGCAAGCTACATTCAGTCCTCTAGCTGCCAGATTGCCTTCACCTATGGCTGTTGTGGTTGAAATGTAGGAAAGCAGTGACTATATCTAAAAGTTTCTTGTTACCTGTGTCTTATGCGGTAGCCCTGTCTGGTGGGGGCTGCCGAGTTTGACATCTCGGGTTCCTTAGGAGCCTTGAAGGTGGATGATCCCACTGGGACCTGGTACCGACACAGTCCAACTGATTCTGCTTGGTTGGCTGTTGCCAGCTTGTGCTAGGCACTGGCAGGTCCTTTTGGCAGTGGCATCATATGGGTTATCTAATAGTCACTAAAAATCTGGATTCCTCTGCCCTGACTTTGGAGCTTTCTGCGGAACCTAAAAACATTGCTGTTTGTTTGAACCCCTTCTTGAGAATCCCTTACTATATTCAGTTCTACTTTCCCCTCAATGCTTATGGGAGCCTTTTTGGTGAAGTCATGGTAGGAATGCCTGTATTACAGTTAAAAGCAGATCTATAGCAATAGGAATATGGGCAGAATATCTCCATAAGAGAATTCAGATAATTTTGAATGCTTGTAAAACCAATGTAAATCAAATACTGGCTTTTCAAGAGGTCGCTTGAATGTAACTGTTGCAAAACTATAAAGGTGGCAATGGCAGCAAGGGTGGAATACAAAATTAGCATCTTTCAGGGAATGAATTATAAAATACCAGCTGTGTGAAAAATCATGCTGATCACACTCAGTTAACCCTAAGGGGAATGTTGTCTGAATGAAGACTACAAGGATTGGTCTCATGTTTTCTAGTACTGCATTCTCTTACCCCTCTATTTCTTGTAGACATATTTATAATAATGTAAAGATTTCATCAGAGAATGGAAATGGGATTTTGATAGCCAAAAAAAAAAAAAAGAAGGTCACCTGCCAGTAATCCTGAACATGGCTGTTGAATGGATTTGACCCTGATTTCAGCTTTGTTCTTGGCTGGCAGGTGCCTGGAGGCCTTTCAGTCTGCTTTAGAAGACCTTGTTTTAAAAACAGTAGTATTTGTCGCTTAATTATGAATGCAGATTTTGCACGTGTTTGTGATTTACAAGGCCTTGCTTATGTGAAGCAGGCTATAAACTCTCCTTGGAAATGTATAGTAGTCTGGAGTAGATAATTACGCTTTGAGAAAAGAGCCTCTGTTTCCAGTGAAAACACTGTAAAGTTATTTCAGAAATGCTCTGACCTCAGACGTTTCATATAACTTACACAAAATACTTTCACATTTGTGCAGCAGCTAGTGGCTTGATCTCTGCCATCTCATAAACGAAAGCACAGAATTCTCCCTGGGAAAAAAGCAGGATGTCTATGCTGTGGCCTACAAAGCTAGTGTTATTTTACTCACTCTGTTCCTTGTGTCTATACCCTTAAACAGAAGAAACCTTGCCCTCCTTTAAACAAATCTGTCTCCTAATCACACCCCACCCCCGCAAACCCAACTTTCCCTCAGATTTTTCTTCCTCCCTGCCTCCACTCAGTGTACACACACTAATAAATTCTGCAGTAAAAACCTTGGGAGATTTTCTCAGCACAAATGGAAAGAAGATGTCAAAGGCTGAGGATAGGAATTTTCTTTTTAAAGTTGCAAAAACAATAAAGAACAATTGAAACAATAGGCAAAGAGCCAGAGATGGGTGAACAAGCCATGAAAGAATTGCATTAATTTTCTGTCGATGAAACCCCACTGGTTCTCTTCACTAGCATCCAAAAGAGCTATTTTTGTTTGCAATTGTTTGTTTTTCAAGACTCTTGGTGGAAAGCAAAAGCATTGCGAATAAAAAGTGCAGATACTTGTGAGAATGTTCACACCAGAAACGCTCTTGTGGCCTTTTGAAAACCTGTTTTTAACTTCTGGTACAATAAAGTTGTCAGATATTGATGAAGGCTTTGTATGAAAAAATCTGTGTGCTGGAAGAATGACTTAATAGAAACAATGGTGTGTGGCACTCAGGAGAGCAAGCACCAAGTAGTCATAATTGCCGGCTTTGCCCAATAGAGAGCAAAAAAAAAAACAACCCGGATTTCTGAATAGGATGTGGACAGGTAATTTTCAGAAAACCCTGCACGGACCAATTTTAATTCAGATATGTGATTCAGTCTTATCAAAAAACCATGTTTGTGTATGGATTGTGCTTTCAGAGACCTCCTAACAGAGGCAAATGTGCAGGGGAGAGGCAGGAGGCCCTTCTGCAGGTGGAAACAGCTGAGCGTATTTGTACCAGGGAGACGCTCTAGTAGCCCTGCAGATCTGCTGGCTGAACCTCTCGTGTGAGCACGCTCTAGCTGCTTTCTGTTCCAGGGAGCCAGCTTAGTTCAGGGAGCTGATGCGATCTCTGCTGCCTTAGCTGGTACCATCTGGCAGAGCTGTGGCAGGCACGCCTCAGAGCAGTCGTGAGCCAAACCCCATCAGAAGCAGGGCTACCCTTGGGCGTAAGAGTGGCCTTGGGCCTCTGGGTAAGGCAATAACAACTCCCGTAATGGTGGCGTGATCCAAAAGCCAACAGCTGTCTGCAGTCTTGGTCATGCCACGTTATCTATAATTTCATGCCCAGGACCCAAGAAATAGGATTCTGACTGTAGCAGATGGGGGTCATGTTATGTGCAGTTTGCAGCCCGTAAGATACTCAGAGCCAGTAACGATTTGATAATTCAAGGAGATAGGACACATGAGCACAGCCCTTTGCTTGTGCTCAGTGTTCACTGTGAAAATGGTGGTAAGAGCCAGCATTGACTGATTTTAGTTCTTCCCATTCTGCAAGTACTGTGTTACTGATTGTATGCGTTTGTGAATTGACAAGCTCAATGGCGTGGATGTGTATTTCTTAAAGCGGGCCTGCTGAAAATGTGCTCTACTGTAATGTCACGTCCAAGTAAGTATACGTGGAGTCTGCAGCTAACAGTAGACGATGCTGCACGTAATTTCCAGTACATATGTATGAACACGTGCATTGGAAAGGGTCAGTAAGGGTTAAAGTATAAAAAAAAAAGTAGCTAGAGAGACCTTAAAGGTGCAGCAAGGTTGTCCTATTTATTAAATTATTTTGTTTAATTTGTTTTTAAAGAGGATGAGTTCTTGCAGTGCAACACAAAGTACACAGGGGTCATAGTTAATTGAGCAGATGGTTTCCACTCAGCTAGCAGTGAGCACTGTCCTTCCTAAAGGATATGTGGGGACATCAGGTAGCAGGCTTGTTTCTACGTCCTCTGCAGCAGATGGAAGAGATGGAAGGAGAGGCATATGCTTTAACTCCTTGAAAGATTTAGCAGCAGATGCTCTTCTCTGGCATGCACCAGAAGCCCTTAAAAATAAGCAGAAAATTGGCTACAATAGGGATTCTCGAAGACTTGCATGTGGTTGATCACATCTTTAATACGCAGCAGGCTGACCTTCCTTCCATTTGCATTTATGCGAACCACATGAATTTTTACTAGTGTAAATTCTGAAATGGTTCAAATGTGCTCAGCTCAACTAGGTTGCACTTGGTTATTTCTAATTATGTTGCTGGTGGCAACCTTTTCTTGTGCTGCACGTGCACGCACACGCACACACACACTCTCTTTCTGTTATAACAGTGGACCCTGCTAGCTCGGATGGCTCCTTCTCTGTTTCCAGCTGCTTTTGTATGTACTTCAGGTCCTTCTTTGTAATGAAACACCTGCATATCTTTCAGAAAGCTGGAGGTAGAGTCTGCACTGTGTAAGCCGCCAGTTCTCTGCAGACTGCTAGCATTTTTATTCACAAGACACTAACCTGAAAACCAGAGTTTTAGAAACCTGCTGGTAGCTTTCTGGAAGGTGCTCAATAAAAATGGAATAGGAAAGGACCTCGCTGTTTTGTGATTCTGTCACCTTACTGTTTGTCTGGTGGTAAGTAACAATAAATATTACTTCTGCAAAATCATGTTATACAAAGAGCTCATTTTGCCTAAAACAGTGTGCTTGAGACTAAACATCAACTTCAGCATTGCCAAAGATAGGAATGAAACCGCTACTTTTAGATGCCCTAATCCATTTTTCTTTGGCTATCTAAGCCAAGGAGGGTGCCAAAATACATGGCAGATTTATATGTCTCTGAATTTATTAGCTGTACTCGCAAAGAAGTTTTACAGTCTTAGAAAACATTTATTATCTGATAGGAGATAAACTATTGTCCCTATCTGAAATCAATAGAAAGTTTGCCATTTCAGGCATAGTTTTGCTTGTCTAAGTAGTCTGATTCAACACATAAGCTGAGCAAACTATTCAAGAAATAACTGCACAGTGCCTAGTACCAATACAGTGAAGAAGCCGTCTCTGGAACAGCCCTGGCGTTTGGAGTGAAACATTGTAAGGAAATACATTGTTAGGAAGAAATCACAGGTTGGTGCAGACCTGTTTTCTTGCCGTGTCCCAGGACTTCATCAGTATCAGTAATACTTCTTTGCTTCTGTTTCTTTCAGGGCCCTCCTGGTCCAAAGGGCGAGAAGGTGAGTTGATGTACGGGTGACACTTACAAGGTGAACGGAAAGCCCTCCCAGCATGAACTCAAGAGACCGTTTGTATTGACACAGTGTAATGTTAGATGATGTAAGAGAGCTGGGTAGCACACAGATGCTGTGTTAAACCTATCATCTCATCTTTCCACTTTGCAGGGAGATCAAGGTGATCAGGGCCCTCGGGTAAGCATCTTAAAAAAAATGTTACACTTCCCCTTCGCTGAGTAGGCAATTAGTCTTTAGTGCAAAACTAAATTAAATACACTGTCTGAGCTAATTATGCTTATTAGCTGCATTTACCCTGCATGTTGAAGTAAGTGTCTGCAGGACAGTAATACTGAACACGACCAGATAGCGTCTGGGAAGATTTGAGTAACAGTAGTAAGTAATGCATTAAAATACACAGTTCCCATTGTGGGTGGAAGCAAGTTTCACAGTGATTTTGCTCTGCTGTATAAAAGCTGGCTTTCCTAACCAAACCTTTCAGTTTCCCCAGCAATGTTTTCACGCCTTGCATGGGCTCCCACAATGCAGAGGGCCGGTGGGTTTCTAATAAATGTACTTCTAGATTTCATGTAAAATGTATCTAGTATTTAGTGAATTATAAACAAACACAATGTATGCATGTATTAGCTCTTTTTCCTGATACGTACGTATTAAATATTTTTTATAATAACAATATTATCACCTCGTAAATATATCCAGACAGTTAGACGGAACATGGTTTAGTTGTGGAAATGTTGAAGTTCTTTTAATTTTTAAATATCATGTTTATTTTAACAGACAACTAGGGGAATACAGGGGTGAAAGTTCAGATAGATTGGCTATGCCAGTTCTTTCTTCTTTACATCTGTGCTTCATTAGAACACATTTGGTTACATTGTTCTGATGACATAGTGACTCTCTTTGGTTACCCATTTATGAATTTTTCCACCACAGCACGTTCCATGAATTATTTTTTTTCTGTCAACTAAGTTAAATATTTTGAATTTTTTATTTTATTTTACTTTTTTTTTTCCCTTTTTGCAGTCAATAAGATTATCTAAAGTCACAACATGTTTTTATAGATGAATTTGGTGTTGGCGCTACCAGTGTTAATTACCTACAGGGTGTTCTGTTATGCTTGGTGATATGACTGCACTTTAAAGACAGAGGCCTATTAGCAAATAGCTTTAAATATTATTCCAGTTGAAACTCAAGAAGAAGAAATGGAAAACTATTTAAAGAAATAAAAAGGAAGTAGAGAGTAACAACGTGAGGAACATTTTTTTTCTAGGCTAACACACAGGCAAGGTTCTGAAGAATGTAAAAATTTCCTTTTAACTTCTAAGCAAATTTAGTGTCTCTCACAAGCTATGCTGGGCTGTATATTTTGGCTGGTTCCGTGCTACAGAACCTCATGGGAAACATGAGGATAGAGAGGGCAGAGGAGGAGAGTGGAGCAGTGCCTGTGGCTTAGGAGAGGACGCTCCATTCGGAAAGCGTAAATCAGAGGTCTGTGCTTAGGTGCTTGCGCTAAGTGCCCCTACATTCAGAAGAACTGGTGTTCAGTTCAGAACAGGAGAGCAAATTTGACAGAGGTATCAGAGAGGGATACAGTAACAAATAAATATGGCAGAGCAATGTTGCAAAGAGTATTACATAGCTGAGGATGAGAATCTGGAATTATGGGTATTGGAGAATTTTCCAGGGAAAGACCCAGAGGTCTGAACGCAGAAAAGCAACTGAAGTGGTATCAACACAAGGGAATGATGGTGCTGTTTCTTCTGATGGTGGCATAAAATGGGAGGACAGAGGACAGTTTTGGAGGGAAAGCAAAGGTGCCAGAGCCTCCACTGGTGCAAAAAGTTTGGCAAAATGTTGGAGACATATGTAAGAACTAGAAAGTGGTTAGGCACGTGTGGCATTCAGTCCCTGGGCTGGAAGCGTTGGCAATACCCAATAAGAAGGTGCAAGTTTGTTCAGAGTTACCTTGGAGGCAGAACACCTGCAAGGAGCGCGGTGGAATATCTGCTACACAGAGACTGTTGTGTCCCTCTTTGCCAAGACATGTCCCCTATACTGGAGAGCAGGAGAGTCCTCACTGGACCATACAAATCATGGTTATGGCTACTTTGTGGTTTTGGTAAATCAAGTGCAGCTAAAAAGCAAAAAATATCCAACCTAAGGAATTCACGTTTAAGGACATCGCAAAGTTGTATCTGCAGCGGCAGCTGGCAGTTGAGACCGAATTCTATATCTGAATAGAGAAAAGGAATTGAAAAAGGTCAGCAGTAGAGAGGAAGAGGTGGTGCATAGCACCTTGTGGGCTAGCTGAACCTCCACTGATGGTTTAGTCAATGCACATCGTAGTAACGTACCTCTTTTTGAAGTATATGGGTATAACGTAGGTAATTTGCCCAGTCTTCTTGGTTTTCCCTTTATCTTTTTTGAAGTGCGTTTGAACGTGTTCTACAGCAGCTTCTCCTTTTTTGTCTTGTGTATTTCACAAGTAATAAGTACTATGAAGCCTCTGACCATTCTCTGTTTCATGGTAGAGCAGTTATCTCTTCTAATGACTGTCTTCAGGGTGAATCTGCTCAACTTGCTGTGCCAGGGGTTTTACAATATAATCAATAGAAATTATATGTGTAAGCCAGTCATGCACCAAATGAAACTAAACCCATTTAAACCTGGTTGGTTACCTTTGCACATAGTTTTCCATCACTGCCTATATAAAATAAATGGTTTCGGAGATAATACCATACCCTATTATTTTAGAGAAAAATTGTACCTGAAAGTGACTGTGGGATGCCATCAACATTTGGATTTGACAAGTTTGCAGGCAGACTGGATATAATATCTAGAAGTGATGGACATTTTAAAATTCATCTCTTACAGTTAAGGAGCCTGAAGTTTCTTTGGTTTTCAATTTTCACATATTGGTTTGAAACTAGCATTTAGCTTAGCAAAGATTTTTATTGTTCCAAGTCATTTTTATGACTGAAATTTCAAAATTACCCTTATTCTCTGTAAAAGATGCTTTCTTTCCTCCCAGCATTTTCAGTAGTAAAAGAAACCAAAATAAAATGTGAAGACTGTCCAGGTCAAGATGAGACCTTAAACTTTTAAAATCCTGCAGAAAAGAAAAGAAAAATATTTCTGAAACAAGAAATTGTTGCTTTCTGTCCCTACCCACGTTTTCACCTCGGGCCTTGAGATTTTTGAGAGATCCTTCTTTCCGAAATCATTTTAAAACTAAAAACAGTAATCAGTTATCTCAAAACTCCTTATTCACAGTCACTGAACATGCTGAGTATATACTCAACTGCTCTGAAGTTCAGGTTTTCTTGAAAATATCTTCAGTAAATTAATGCACTAGTAGGAACCTGACCCTGCAAATACCACCCAGAGGTCAGGCACTTGTATTGTTAGAATAATGGGTCTGATTTTTTTTTCTGGTCTTTTTTTAAAGAACCTGAGGGGTTTTCTTAAGTATTCAAAATTAATCTGTTGATTGGTGTCCTTCATCATACAGAGATGGCATAAGGGCTCTAGTTCATAATGCCATGTGGCTTAATCTACTTACGCCCATACTGTCTGTAGAAAATGCGAGCCAAAACAACATTCCAGTAGTGTGAGTGATATCGAAATTCATGCCCTAAGTGTGAGTTTGAGCAGCAGGTTAATACAGCTTTTGGACACATGAGATCACAGATAAGGTAGTGGTGGATACAATCAAAAGTCCTGATCTTATCTGAAAAAATGCTTTTTTGATTTCTTCTTCTATTTTTATATCAGATCTCTACTCGTTACTCTAAAGTTCTGGTAGACTAGACATTTAGGTCAAATGCAAAACTAGCTTTCCTCAATACCAGTGTAAGAAACAGTAATGTTAGTAAATCTTCTGGGTGCTTTTCTTTTTGCAGAGGACATGGCTTCATGACATGTCCACAGAGTTATGCATTACTGTACTGAGCCATGACAAAATTAAAAGTGACGGGTTTTAGCCTGTGCACTATTAGAATAAATGCTGATGTCAGTCCACTGCTCAGTTCCCGTTGCTCAGCTCTACCCCAGTTTAAAAAAAGCCTTTGAAGATTTCATAATGGTAGGATTGCAAAGGATATATTGTCCACGTAGAGATTGTTCCAAGTAGAGATTGTACCCTGATTAATGGTAATGGATCTTCAGAGGGAATGGAACAGCTAGTACTGAGTGTCTTAATCAGTCTGTTCTCATCCTTCTGTAAATGACATAATAAATATCTTCTGTCCTTTGGTTCAGATACATGAGAGATTCCTTGATTATCAAGTCTAGAAACCATCAGCTAGCAGCTGCTTTTAAATTGGTTTTGGTCTAGGTACAATGAGAAACCACCCAGAAGCCATACTTTAGTATTTCTGTAATATTATTTTCTCCTTTTGGTGTGTTTAAGTAAATTTTCCTAGCAGCTGGGTCTGCACAGAACTGATAATATCTCTAAAATACCTTCAGCAGAAGAGATTAAGTTCTAGAAAGAAAGGTACTCAGAAGTTTATTTCATTGTGTTAACCTTTATTGTCCTAAAGATTAAAAAGATTCCTTGTGGACTGTTAAAACAGTTAGGTTCAGGTAGTGATATAATATTCTTTTCTATTTAACCCTTTCCCCTTCCCTGTTTACTTTTAATACTGCTCATGAATTTTATCTGCCTTAATAGAAGGACTGTGTAGTTTTCATTAGCATAAATTAGCGTTGTCCCCAGCTTTTTCTTTTCTGATTAAATGCTCTTTGTTTTCATTTATATGAATATACTGTCAAAAGCTGCAGCAGAGGGGTGATATAGCGGTGGTATTCCCTCAAGTGATATTCTTATGTGTGTATAAAGGCATATTTTCTGGTTTACTATGTGTTACTTCAAACATATAGTACAAACACAGTACTGCTTTGAGTTCATACTTTACCAATATGACTACCCACATAGTTGTTTCTTCTGTTATTAATCGTCCTGTGTAAAGCAAATTATAGTTCAGGTTATAAACTATATCTAACAACTGTTTCAAACGATACTCTTAGTGTGCCACAATAAGGCGGCTAAAAACCCATGATTCCTTCTGTTAACATAAATTTCACCGAAGCAGCATCATTGAGAAAACTGCCAGACATCTGGTTTAATGCCAATTTGTCTGTGAGCAGTTAATTTAACTTCTGAGACTTTTTTTCCTTATCTGCCAGAAGGCAACAGGGGTATTTACCTACTCCATTCCTGGGACTAATTATCCGTTCTACTTCACTAGTATTAGGCTGTTGTGGCTCCCCTGTTTTCCATTAAGCTGAAACTAGGGTAACAAATTGGAGCAAGGTAACTTGGAGCTCTGTAACTAGAAGAGGTTAGGAAAGAACTCGGCTTGTACTGGCTGCCAACTTCGTCTGAGGCATTGGGACACTCAGACCTGAGATGTGCCTCCTTTCAGAGTTCACAGGAGCGTCCTTTTGGCTGTGGATGACTCTCCAGGGCCAAGCTATGCCTTTGAAGTTCGGCTCCTGAGGTTCCCTGAGGAATGCAGAACAGCTGTGACACTCGAGAGAGAGTGCCACATACCTGCTCCCAAGACAAGGATGTTGTCATTCCCGTCTTAAGAGCTAGGCAGCGCGTGGCTTCACTCACCACCAGTTGGTTTGCATCTTGCCCCTTTTTAGTAATGCCAGAGGAATGGTGAGGAAGGAAGTCTCTGTACATCCTGTTCCTTTTTCTACAGCCCTGGCCTGTGACTGAGAAAACGCCGTGTAGTCGTTTTATCTCAAACTGCAGCTGTCAGGCAAAAGTGCTGCAATACCGAACACTTGAGTTGGACCAATGTGATGGAAAACAACCCGTTAAAAATATTTCATCCAGTCCCAATAAATACCACAGAAGTGGCTTGAACCACTTACCTGTGTCGCATAACTGCAGCGGGTGTAAGATTTGAAGAGAAACACAAGGCAGACAGAAGATTTTTGCCGTGAGAATCAGCTTGGGTTTGTGGAGGACCAGCCCATCTTGAGGTTAACTGGATGCCTACCACCACTTTCAGCGAGAGTAATAGGTTTGCCTTCAGGAGGGATATTTTGTGAAGGTCAGATGGTGATCCCTCATCGGAACTCGTAACTGAGTTGTGTGGAAAAGATATGTGCTTCACTGAAAATTCATCTAATAGTAGGACCAAAATAAAGAAGTGCTGGCTTTTTCCAGTTTTGTTCATTTTGAGTGCAGTGTCAGGTAGAATTCACTGTGAAAATAGAGAGGTCATTACAGAAGATAACGCTTTTGTAGAGATCCGTTTGTGCCAGTTCTTAAACATTACGTTTTTATTATTTTAATACAAAGTTTGAATCGTTACATCATGTATTCAAATTAAAACTCTTTGCTGAATGATTGCCTAAGTGAAGAGAAATTCCTGGATCCTTGTCTTGTTGTGGTGCACTGTTTTAGTTAGCAGATTTGCTGATGGAGAAAGCAGCAGTTATGATAAAAGGGATTATATAAAAGAGCTCCTGCTGAGAGTCCATGGCACCTTACAGGGTGATACCAAACACTGTATTCCCCAGGGCAGGTACAATAATTAGCTGCAGGACTGGCACTTGGTCTGAGGGATTAATTAGAACTGGAGGTGGTGTTGGGGGGAGCTAAAGCAGCCATAAAGAGTGTCAGGATCACTCTGGCCTGAAGCCTGTGTGATTTGATGTGAAATAGCAGCAGCTGGCTGTAACCTTAGGAAGTGCAAGTGAACAGCAGGTGGTAATTCCTGTCTCATTTACCATGTCTTCACAGGAACATGTAAGCTTGTGCAGCTTGGGTTTATTGGCAGGTCAGAAGGAAAATCCTAAGGACTGTGACATTTACTATACTAAGCAAATGCAACAGTCAAAATGGACTGTATGTAGCACGGTGTAAGACCAGTAATACTGTTGCTTAATGTTATTATACTTGCCATACGACAAGGTTATGATGACCTTATAATATTGACCTCATGTAGACCAATGCACAAAGCTGAATGTACTGTGAAAAACCTAGGCCTGCTAGTGGGAATTACATCTCTGAAGGCTGTGATGGATGTAACAGGAGAACTGTTTCATCTAAGTAAAAAATCAGACAGAGGGAATGGTATGACGTTCTGGCATCCTTCGGTTTTCTAAGTAGCCATTGTATGGGGACGAGTAGGCTTTATCTACGTTTCCAGGCAGGTAAGCAGGACAAGGCATTATGTGGTCACATGCCTGTTAGCCTCCATCAAGCATCATGTTTTGTTTGGCATTTGGGCAAAAATTGCAGCGAGGCACGCAACAAATGTGCAAATTTAGAAATTGTAACCAGCTAGTGTTTCAGGGTGAGCTTGAGTTGCTGTCAGCAGAGGAATTTAGTGGGCCAGTGGTCGCTGTTGATCACTGTAGCGTTTTGTATTCTGTGAGGGCCCCCCAGGGTGTAGAACAAGAGCCCTTCCTATGTGCAGTTCAAGAATCAAACCAAATAAAGAGAAAATTGAGTAACTTTGAATCCATCGTTGAGAACAGCTTTAGATAGAGAAAAAATAAAACAGATCTAGGGGATATTTGCAGCTATATTTATAGCAGAGTGACAGGAAAGGAAGAGAACTCATTTTGTGGGAAGGATAGCTCTTTTTATGCCTTTTTAGAAGCTCATTGTGTGCCAACATTATCTTTCATGGATGCCAGAAGATGCAATGCCTTCTAAAGCCTCCCACGCATGCGAAAACTATGCACCCATTATAGTTTCTTTGCTGGGTTCCATTTAATATTCCCGTGTTTCTGGCTCTCTCCAAATACACATGTTGCATATGGGGAGATGATCCAGGTCCAAGCTGGCATTGCATGTCTCTGACCATCAGGTCTGAGATTACGCCTGCTTTGGGCAAAGGAAAGAAAGCTTTGTCCTACTTGGGAGCAAACCGAAAGAAGTTACTAAGCTGCTGATGGAAGAATGGGGTTGTCCCCTTGTCTCATGTGTTGTTTATATAGGCAGAAATCTGCAGTACTGATATCTACTCTTGAACATGTCTGTGTGGTGTTGGGAAGCATTGAGAATGCTGGGGCTGGACTGTGAAGTGCGCTCTGTAAAAGTTTTTGTGTGGACCTACACAGAACTTTCAAAATTCTTTCGTTTCTTCTCGAGAAAAAAAAAAAATCATGGCAAACCACCATAGTTTCCAATTAAACTCCTCTCTTAATGAATTCTCAGCTCTCCTTCATGTTCAAGATGAAGTAAATCAAACCTAATACAAGTTTTGAGTTTCCACTTCTTAAAATGTCAAATTGCAAATATGCTACTTTTAGACGTAACTGAAAATTACTGTGCTGTAATCCTAAAGGCTGATGAGTAAAAATTAAGTTGTTAAAAGATTTTCTGTTTATCCCTTTTTTTTAATAAATGAGATTTAAAGTTTATTGCTTGCTACTCAGATTTTAGTTCTTTTTAGGTTTCTTGTTTGTACTCATTTCCATTACACGGGTATTGTAGTTTTCTCTAGAAGAGGAATGGACCGTGTGCACAGCAGGGCTAATGAGTCACAGATGTAAAGATTCTGGCATGTTACCATCTAATAACTTCTTTAACTTATATTCCATAATAAGATAAATGCAAATTTGATACATCTGTTTTCTAAATGATGTATCATTCCAGTCTTAGCAGTGTCTCAGGAGTGAGTTCCTTTAAATGTTTGGAGCTTTAGCCTTTTTTGGGGTTGTTTTCTTTTTATTTGTTTCTAAAGAGGAGATTTCAGGTCACTGAGCAATGCAGTTAGCCTCACCACAGTTTGTCAGGACAAAGCGGGAAGGCTGGTAAAAATGCCACTGGCTTTATGGGATCCACTTAAAGGGTCTCAGCTTCCTCTTCTGATGGCTGCGTATGAGGAATAAAGCTGCTGAACGCACCTCGAAGGTGCTAGTGAAGGGCACGCATCCATCAGAAAGTTACCCTGCCCTGCCTTTTTTTGCAGAGACCGCTGCGGTCTTTGTGATCCGGAGGATCTCTGATGTGATTGCACGTGGAGATGAACAGAGCGAATATTTGCCGTGTTAAAAGAACCTGCTGCAGCGGAGAGACCTGGCAGGCTGCTGTCGCCCGTTGGTGCTTTGCACCGGGCCAGCTGGGCTGCAGAGGGCTTGTGCGCTGTGGCAGCGTGGGTTGCCCCGGCAGAGCCTTCACGCAGGACTTCTCGGAAGCCACCTTGTCTGGCAGCCAGAGCCAGGTGCAGCCTTCGCTTTTGGAGGTGCCAAGCTGAAACCCTGCGGCCATACACTCCAGGCCTTACAGGGGGGCTGTGCCACCAGCTCCACCTCGAAGAGGTGGCAAGCGTGCGCGCATGCCTGTAGGGAGCTTAGCGCTACCAGGCTACGTTTTATTCTGTGCTCCTCAGCCTGATGCGTCTCAGCCGTTGAACCAAGCCTCTGCTTCAGACCGTGCTGTGCGAAGGGCGAGGGAGAGGACTTTGGCATTTCTTTCTTTAGGAGTTCACTGCTCAACTGCGTATGGTTTCAGCTTTATTAGAAGGTCTAATTCGCACCCTACAAGGCAGCACAAGAAAGGTGTTGAACTGAGAGCAAAATTCACCCCTTGTATTGTCACAGCAGGCCACGATCACCACAGTCTTCTTTTTCGTACCAGTACAGTACAAGCTCTGCTCATGTTGGTAGAGTAGGATATGAGAAACCATATGCAGCATACAGCGCTTGAGGGAAAAAATTTTGCCCTGGATATGAAAATGCTGCTACGTATGTCTTGAAAATGTTGACCTTGGCCATTCCAGAATACCCAAGACCTAGCAGTAGATTGTTGTTCAGTGTTTATAATTGTGTATGTACTACCAGTTTATGTGCTGAATGTCATATGTTAAACAGAACGTGAGGAGCAGGATGTTAATTATACAAAGTGCTTCAAAATCCACCGTCACTGCTGTCAAATTCTGCAACAATCCAGAGTCAAAACCTTCTATGTAGCTCTCTAGAAGTGCTGTAGCACATTTTAATTTAAAATGGCTCAGTCATCCGCTGGCTGGTAGTCTAACAACTGTCAAAAGATCATAACAATTTATTGTAATTTTAAGGAAAGTCACCTCTGTGGGACTGCTCCTTCTAAAATCTCTTGATATTCTAGTTGTAAAGTAACCACCTGTATCTGCACTGTAGGGCAAACCTAACCCTGTTTCCCATATGACAGAGAGGCTGTTTCCTGTCAGTAGGCAAATGTGGGGTATACTAAACATAGTGTTCGTTTTGTTTGTCTGTTAGCAAATTGTCTCTGTGATGTTTGTGTTGTGCTGTTTTGGTACCATGTTATGCTGTGTCCCTAGGGTCTGCCAGGCTTCCCCACAGTCGCTGCTCTGCACAGTAATCAGATCCTCACCGTCAAGGTTTGTGGCTGACACGTACCTGTTCAGTCAGGTCTCTCTGTATCAGCATAAAAGTGCACATGAAAAATTGTTTTTACCGTTGAATACCAAGGAATCCTTATGGTGGACCTAAGTCAACCCTCACTGCCTTTGCATTGGTATAAGTACTCCTGATGCAGAGCCTGGGATCAAATCCGTAACGGTGTATAGTGTTAGCCCTGGAAACACCCACATTCCCCGTGATCTTGGTCAGTATTTTATTTTCACATCAGATTTTTCTGTAGTTCTGCTTCCCTGAGGCATACAGGAGTGTTGAAAATGTCAGTGAACTCTATACTGGTTACATGTAGAGTCAGCTATTTGTGTGAGATATCAGAGGTTTAATCTGTACATACAGATTTTTTCAAAGCGCATTTGCAAATTAAGCAGGAAGGATTGAAGCAATCTGGTCAAGCTGGAACTCCAGTCCTTATAAAAATGACACCATTCTTCATGGCACAATATGCTGGTTAGAAAATCTGACTGAAAGTTGAACTGGTGCTTTGTCTCTAGAAGCTTTGCTGAAAGAACAGCATATAAAAATACTGATTTTTAGAGCCCAGGTAGTGAAAAAATTAATACACGTAAAGAATTCTCGCAGAAAATCTGGGGATACAAAAGTTACACGGTTAACTCATTGTATATGATTAAATTATAAAGCAGTCTGTCCTGTACATTAGAGGTAAATTTCTTCAAACGAAAATGCACAGTTTCTGTCAGGCAGAAGCACCGGTTTATATTATTTTAGCTATTACAAATCTAATGACTATGTCTTTATTTCTTTCTCGGGCCTTCTGATGTCTATTCTTCAATTCTCTCATCTCTGATCTTCAACCTTTGACCTCACCTGCCTGATCAGATGGTGTTTCCTAAAATCAATCATGGGTTTCTCTCTGCTGATCAGCAGCTCATTAAACGCCGCCTCATTAAGGTAGTGCTTCATCTCACTGGAGTCTGGTTCTTCTTTACATTCAATTTACTCTTTGCTGTACCTTTTTGTCAGATGCCTTCTTACAGCAGGTTGTTCATTTGAAAATGTTTTGGAATGAAGAAACTGTTAATGATATTAATTAAAAGCCTATGGGTAGCTTTGCTAAACGATCCACTTTTAAGATGCAGTCAGCTTTTTTTAGCGGTTTGCAGTGGTGTGCTGGAACTTAAATAACCTGAGCACTATTTTTTGATGTCTTTTTTTTAAGGGGGAAGGTAATATGTTTTGGCAACTCTCTTGAAAATTGGCTTGTACAACTTAATAGGGAAAAATCAATAGAAGACTTAGCTAATTGTCACTATAAAACAGCTCCCTAAACCAGATGAAATATTATCTACAACTTTGTGGAAAAGCAGTTATTTTCCATGCTCATTTTTGAAATCTATCCATGCATCATTGATGGGCTTGGAAAATTGCCATGCAAACTGTATATTCTCACATGTCACTTTTTTACCTCAGCTTTGTTATGATTTTGCCAATTGCGGAGCAAACAGCTGCTTATTGAAAACAGTTACTTGCTCTGGGGAGCTAGATGAGTAAAATATTGCAAGGCTACCCCAAATTTTGGCATATGTGCTGTGGTAGGACAAGTAGTTTAGAATTTGAACCTTCTGCTCTGTGGCTGATTGCACTGGACAGATACAACCCCCTCGTCTTCAAAGCAAAGTGCGGTCTCTGCCATAAGCAGTGAAGAAGCCACTGTCTAGCTCACGGCAGCTTCTTCCAGCCTGTCTTGCGCTCTTTCTGGGTAGATCAATGTCTTTTTGTGTGGTTGATGCCTCTAAAGCAAACTTGTGATGAGTTTTGTGTCGGTTTAGGGGGATCAAGGACAAGCTGGACCCCCTGGACCTCCAGGGCCACCAGGACCCAGAGGTCCCCCAGGAGATACCGGCAAAGATGGTCCTCGTGGGATGCCTGGCATACCGGTAAGTTAGTCTGTTGCTGTCATGGTGTCCAAATTCCTCTCAAGTGTATGCCAGCTCAGTTTCAAAGATGTTTTCTGAGGTAAGGTTGGCAAGAAAGACATGTGGAAGCTGAACCGCGGGCAGATTTCATGGTGTACCTGGAGTCCCACACACAAAGAGCAAGTTCATAGCAGGGCCAAGAGTAACACCTGGGTTCCTTGCCTCCCAACCCTGACAGCTTCCCTGCACATTCTAAGGTTTCTCAGTTGCTCACTGATGTTTAATAGCTGCGTGAGGAGGGTCTGCCCCTCCACAAGGAGTAAATGTTTCTACTCAGACTTCAAGATAAAGCTGAATTTGAGATGTCGGAACATGAATGGGCTTGACTTCTCGCTTCCTAATCATTTAGCCTCAGAAATAATGGAATCAACATCATAAACTGCTAAATGCTGCCCAAAGTATGATGAAGTTTGGAGATAGATTCTGCCATCTTTACACAAGTAGGACACCACCATTTTCTTTGGTTCATCCCCCATATTTCATTAGAACAACCAGCAAAATCCAGTATATTGCTTATTGTTTGTTTTAGATACAGGATCAGAACCACTGCCTGTGGCACTTTGTGACCTAATGATTAAATATGAGTATGGTTTTGCTTTTATATTTTGTAGCCTCCTTAATTTTCATTCTTTCGAAAGAAGTACCTCTCTTTTCATCATGAATGCCACTGTGTTATCAGTGTGGAAATGGAATCACAACACAGGAAAGAGACGTGACAACTGAAATGCCACACGTACAGATGCTCGCGAGCGCACACACACCCCCCCACCCCCCCCCCCATGATAAGTAAAGATCACAGCCAAGAAGACACATAGGGAACTAGCAAGGTGAGGGCCAGCACTGGAAACAGAAACCGCTTTTTTGAAGAAAAAGCGTAGCTCATTATGTGGGGCCAGGACAGGAAGGCATAAAATTTCCCTGTAGGGCCTTGTTAGGTAAAACCAAGAAAGAAAATATCTACACTCCTATTCTGGCCCTATTCAGGTTGCGTCGTCTGAAATTGTACTAACCGTACAAATATATTATAACATGATGATAATAGTAAGACTCTGCTATAATTTCCTGTGAAAATCCAGCAAGACTTGCCAATTAAGACCTGTAGTACTCTAGGGTTGCTGCTGCTGTTGTTGTTTTGTTTTGGCTTGTTTTTTTACCATCATTGTCCTTCTAAGTTCTAGCTCAAGGTTATGAAATGACATTAAAAGTTTGTTGCTTCCATTGTGATGCTTTACTTTGAGCACCTACTCATTTCTTGTTAGTCCTGCAGCACATCAGGCTTTGGGCCTCATCTGGGCCTCCCTTGTTTTCTTTTAATGTGGGAAAATTGACTGCGGTCAGCAGAGTTGCTTCTGGTTTGATATTGTGAGGGTGAGACTGAAACCAGAACCCATTTCTGACTGCCGCGATACCATTTTTATAATTCGCATACAAGAGGCTAGCAGAATCAGCTGGTGTTGCTGATTACAACGTGACTGTGTGTTGCTTGGGGTTTTGTGCTTTTTACCAAAGGGAACATTAGTGTTTCTCATAACAGGAAAGTAATGCATTTTATGCAATGAGGTCATTCCATTTTATAATAGTTCTGTAGTGATTTTGACTTTAGATGGCAAGAGAGAGTTTCTTTTTATAGTTTTTTAAGCTGTGGCTATCTTAAGCCCTATAGCATTATGGAAAATCTGTTCATAATACTGCTTTAGAATCGGTTACAAACAAGCACTCGGATAGAAACCATCCAGATTGCTGACTGTTGTTACCATCCTGCTCGTTGCTACTGTCCTGTACCCTCAGGTTAACGTTGCTGATCCTCAGAAGGCTTGTTCCTGCATGGCTATGTGATATACAGTCAAGCAGGAGAGCCGTAAAGGGAAAACTTAGCCTAGAGGTAGTGACAGCTTTGTGTTTTTAAAAGGCTTGCATGAACCTCTAAGCTAAAGAGATGAACAACAAAACAATAGCCACACTGGGTTATGAGCAGGGATGTTGCGGTACCACGCAGCTATAGGAGGATGTGCTTACAGTGCCCAACCACCATTAGAAGGCAGTCATTTCGTCTTTTGCAGTGCTAGGCAAAGCAGGGGCTTCTCTCCCAGCCTGTCTCTCTCTAGCAAGGAGCTTTACAATCACCAGAGCTAGAAGATGATGTTTTGGCCCTTGCTTTCCTCCATGCCTGTACATTTGCTGTGTATCCTGAGAAAGTCAGGCAGCCAAGGCAGCAAGGCACAGGGAGCAACTCCAACAGCCACCGTTACGTCTCTTCCACAGCGTAGCAGGGTTGAGGAGCAGCCCGTGTGCCCACACGTCTCCATCTGTGCCCACACGTCTCCATCTGTGCCCACACGTCTCCATCTGTGTCATCACCACCTTGCATCCCAGAAGCGTGCATCCTGTTACGGATACTTAAAGCTTCTAGAGATGTGAATGTATTAGTTTCTCGGGCAGGAAATCTTTAGAGCTGAAGAGGTAGAAATGTTAGGGAGATGCTGTTGGGCCTATCGCCAGCAGAGAGAGCACCAAGGAAGAGTAGGGGTGTAAGAAGGGGTTGTGTAGCCTTCTGCTAAGCCTTTCTTTGCATGTCAACAGAGGAACCTGTTGGAACCAGAACATACTTGCCTTCCTACAGAGTGATACCTGGAATAGGTGACTTCCCTTTGCACTGCACAGACACCAGCACAAAGACTTTGAAACATTAACACCTCCAAAAAGAAGTAAAAGAAGAGCAAGGGGTTTTGCTGGTAATAAGGCAATAGAATATGATACAAACTCTTGAAATTATTTCACTATTATTTCCCAACATTTATGGGGATATCTTGATGCTCACTTCAGGCTGTGTGATTGCTGTATGCCTAAGTTAGCAAAGCTTCAGAGCGAGCTGAAAAGTCCAACAAGCTTGGGTAACTAGCTGTCAGAAACCTGTGCTTGTGTGGTTTCTCCTTCCTGGGTATCTCAGTGTGTTTGCAGATGCTACGTGTTTGCTTCTGAATGCCATGCACACATACCCAGAGAAGCAATTCTGATTCTTTTCGGTTACCAAGAACAACATCAGAACAGTTCTCATCAGTTTTTTGACAGGTTTTCTTTTATGACAAAGATAGTGCAGCTGTGCTGATACAACAGCACGTGGACTGCCCTATGCTCTGTTGGGTTTACAAGGGAGTGATCTATAAAGCAGATCACTGAAATTATAGGAACTCTGGTTTTTTGGATGGGTATTTTTAATCCGTATTGTACAACTGACATGTTTTACTGTCTCTACAGACTGTTGTATGTGTTCAAATGGGAAGAAAGGGGAGAAGGTAGATGCTGAGTTTAGGTAGAGCTATGCCCACAGGAAGAGAATACATTGGAAGAATGATGGGTTATTGTTTTGAAAGCCAACCCAGGTATTTAACAGCTGAGTAATTATTGCATGGCTTCAAAATACCAGTATTTATGGGTTTGTGGAACATGATAATTTGCAACGGTAAGTTATGCCTGCTGACTGAGGTGATGACACAGAGCAGTAATTTTGGAATATGTAAACAGTGGGATTCAGCACATATGTGAAGATAACCTTTCTCTGTGTCCTTTAGCACCACTGACTGGAACGGAATATTAAGTTTGGAACCAAAGGATAGAGTTAGGACACCAACACTTAACTGTTGCCTCAAGAACTATACCATTAGATGATTGTGAAATAGTAGTTAGCCTCTTGAAATGTCTGAGATTTGGCCTACTACTTTAAAAAAGAAAAAAAATAATATATTTAATGTGCAGTCCATTGCCGTACCTGTTTAAGAATGGAATTTTTAAGGTACTTTATTATTAGGTAGAAAACAGAATTCAAGACTCGTTACTGAAATTATTCACTCCTTTTTTTTACTTTAAGGGTGAACCAGGAAAACCAGGAGAACAAGGATTGACAGTAAGTGCTTTTTTCTTCCAGTTTGCTAAGAAACTGTAACAGATACATGACATACACACTTTTTAAAATGTGAGATTCCAGAAAGCTTTATAGGTCTGTATTTCCTAACCTTCCTTTGTCACAGACTATTTGCGAAGAACACATGAGAGAGACGACATCCTCTTTTTACATACAGTCGCCTGTCACATAAGGCCAACTTCTTCTTTAAGCTTGCAGAAGTAGGGGGAAATAAAAAAGCTAAGGGCACAGCAAAGCAAAGAACAGCCAAGCCAGGTGTTCCCAGTTCCTAGCCCCCACTTATCACTGTCTCTGAAGTTGAGCTGTTTCTACCTTGAGACTGTTGAGCAGCACAAGAACCATCTACTTGTTTTAAGGGCCAAAATCCCAGCTGTCTCTGTGGCAATAGCTCTGGCCCTTTGCCTGATGGAACAGTGAAGACACAGCACAGCATACTGGAGGTCTCAGAATATTCTCCTCTCCTGAGGTTTTGGTTTTTTTCCTGTGTGTGAGACTGTAACAGCCAAATGAATGCATTTTTTACAAATATTCGGCTATGGGAGTAGATGTTTTCTGTTGCATCAGGAACTAATTAACCCTATTCATTGGAAGCAAATTGAAGCTCCACTGGTTGTAAATCAGCTTCAGCCACAGGGTAAGGCATCAGAAGTTTCTGCCTGTCACACATTCCCAGAACTGTGAAACATGCGGTGGTTTTTTTTCCCTTAAGATCTCCCTAAACACTCATGGTCATTCTTATTTTTATGAGAGATGACAGAATTGTAGCCTGTGGCATGTGGTTTTGATTCCTGAATGCTTCTGAGAAGGAAGATTATATGCCTGGCAATCAGTGCAGATATGATTGCTATCTGTTTGAATTTATGAAGTTTCAAAGAGGTGTGTGATATTTTACCTTGACAAATTGCAAAACATTTTGAATTGACAAAATCCAGTATCTTTTGGAAGAAAAAACTAAGATCTGAGACCTGGAAATACCTGCTGTGATCAAGCAGTTAAAGTCCTGCGCTTTTCGTTTTGAGATAATGGTTTAACAAAACCAAAATCAAAGCCTCCCAAAGGTACCACCTAGTGCTCAAGCATGCTTCCAGGCTCTTTTTTGTTCTGTCCTTTTGGTTTCTGAGCACCTGTTAATAATAGGTGCAATCGCTGGGAAGGGAGAGGTTTTTTGTTTGTTTTGTTTTATTTGGAATATTCTCCTATTTGACCTCTGGACAAAACTCACTCAGATTCTGCAACAGTGTCTTCCTTCTATTCAAGACCAGATCTTCAGGGTCAGAGAATCCCTGAAGGCTTTTAAAGCAAAACATAGTCCATCACCTTTTAGTCTCCATGTTTAGAAGAGTGCCACTGGTCTAAAGTAACCATCTGTGTGTAAGAACTAAAGAACTGCTACTGATGTGTTTCTCTAAATGCAGGTGTGTTTAAATAGGGAGAAAAGGTGTTTTAAAAATCGGATCAGCAAGCTTGAGTTACAGAAAGATCCCAGATTACATGAATTTCCAACTCCAAATGCCTGCTCTAAAAGTCAGTCTGATGGCTTAAATGTTAGATTGTGTATAGATCAAGTAAAGAACATAAGAGTATCAGGGAGGTAATTAATTTCTTTTTATCCTTCTTGGCGCTTCTGACATACTTTTTATGCCAGTACAGATTTCCAGACTCTCTTCACTGTGGAAAGTGCCACAATTATTCAGGTGCTGTCTAGCTGCTTCTGACGCCTTCCATCATGCATTTCTGCACTTAGATATCTCTCTATTTCCATATTGGAAATCGGCCATTTCTGCAGTAGTGTCTCAATTTCCCCACAAGTATGCTGTAAAATTGTGTTGCCAGAGAAAATAGGTATAGTTTGCTGTGGAGAACACAGGACTCTGCCTACCTGAGATACTTTTTCTAGATTATCCATGTATTAGCTTTTCAAAGTAAATGAAAATGGAGACCTCTGCCCAGAGGAGCTTCTAGGTTAATTCTGCAGGAATTCTTTGGTAAGGACTTGCCTCTGTTTCACACGAAGAGTCTGAAGCCTGAATTAGCTTCCTGGATTTTCTTCCTGATGAAAATGACTCTGTGAAGCCAGTGGGTCCCATAAGGAACTACCAGACCTGGTCTTCCAGAGGTCCACTTGTTGGGGTGTACAGTGGTTTCCTACTTCCCCACATGTCCAAGGTCCTTTCCAGTAAGAAGCGAGTGCTGTGGCATGTCCTCTGGTTCTTTGTCCAGGACGGAGGCGGGACAGAGCCAAGGAGAGCACCAAATGCTGTGAAACAATCCCTACACTTTGGATGTACTTGCTGAAGGTTGTGGAAGCTGAAGGCTGTTCGTAGCCTATAGGATCACACTCTCAGCAGCTTTAAGTGCCATGGTGCTGTTCAAGTTAAGAAGAGCTGCAAGCCCGATTATAATAAAGGGGATAGAAGCTTTTCTCTTTCAAAAGCATTTTTAACACCTGTATTTGGTAACATGCTTTGGTATTTCTAGAGGAAGGTAGAGGTTGTTGATAGAGCTGGTAAACTCGATTTTAACCTGTGAATCAACAATGGCACAGCTTGAAATTACTTAGTTTTCTATTTTCTCTTCTTACAAGAAGTGGAATAAATTTCTTGAAGAGCACAAGATAGTAGATAATGAGATAACAGTGTTTTCCGGCTTGTGTCTCAGAATGTACCAGAAGCCTACTGCACATGTCGAGTATCTTGTGACCTACTCAAATAATGTGTGCCCTGATTCACAAAAAGACGATATAATTTGAATGCATTTGGAGTTCTGGGAATGTTCATGTTCTCTTTTCAGTGAAATTGGAAATCCAGTAGCTCTAGTGAAGACGTGGCAATTTACTCCAACTGCGAATCTGCTGCCATGTTCTCCTTAATTTGTAATGAAGTTCCATGTCAATAAAGAAAAAGAAAATCATGTTTCAGATGGTGTTGAGAGAGAGGGCAGTAATAACCTTTTTGCCTCTCAGGTAGGGGAGGTTTGCTTGGACCATATACAGAGAATGACATTTAAGTTCTCTGGCATGAGTTCTGATTTGACACGAGGGAGCTTAGCCTGTCTTAGGTACACAAGGGAAATTTGCCTTGAAGACAGGGAATGGCTTCTCTTTTTCCCAGTTTCCAATGTAAGTATGTGTGGGTTGGGGCAGAGTGGTGGGAGAAGTTTAGGAAAGCTAGTTGTTGCTTACAGGGGTCTCTCATTCCCTGTTGAAAATCTTTCCAGATTGTTGGAGTGCCAGTGTGCTTCTATTGCTCTTCTATCCTTGCGGTTCAGATGTTTGGGAGAGCTGTTCGCAAGGGGTTTTTGGCTCTCTGTGTTGCTGTGTCGGGAAGAATCTGTTTTCTCTTTGACCAAGAGAGTTCAATTTCTTTTTAGGTAAGAATGGAGGCTTAGGTTTAAGTTAGAAAGGTGTGACTGTATGCATCTTTAATGTTAGAAGGGAATGTAAGAACGACTAGTTAGTGGTAATTTGTGTCTGGTTTCCATGGCACTTGAAAGCCCTGCAGATCTACTTTCTACAAGAGTTGAAGGTATCACTCCTCTGTGCAGAAAGGATTAAGAGAATTCAGAGGGAGGCCAAGCAGTGGGGCGACCAAAGGGATTAAGTTTTGAAATGTTATGTGGAACTAGCAAAATGTACGCTATGCAAGAGGGAAGGCCAGTAGTTTCCTTAGGTTTTCAACCTTTTCAGTGAAGTTGTGTACTGCCTCTCATATTTCATCTTTCTTCCCATGCCATTTGTCTGCTCTTCCTGGTGACAAGGACTCTTAAATACCATACAAGAGTTTTTCTGTTTTATCTTCTCACTTTCAGAATGAATTATAAATGAATTTGTGATTCTTTTCTACCCGAGAGCTAGGATTTCTGCTTGCAGACTATTCATGAGAACTTAGTGAGTCAGTGATGAGCAATCTCAAAGACTGACACTGATAGATCGACATTTTCAGATTCATGAGCTGCAATAGGATAGAAGCTGTACATGGGCTGGTTTTGTTTCTAATTTCCACGTGGGAGAGTGTTTCATGCTTTTATGTTTAAAATACTTTAGTGCAGAGTAATAAACATTTGGAAGATCAAAATTTACAATGTTTTCAGCTCCTTGGAAAAGAAGTAAATTTAAACATGTTCAGTGTGTGAATCAACCACTTCTTGCCACTGAAAAAAACCCGTGTAATATTTTATCCCTCAAAATTGGCTTTAAAGACAGATAAGTAATTTTACAGATGTTTTGCATAAACAGAACACTCCAGAATAACCAGAGAATTCAGGTAAAGGTGTCTCTTTGCAAAAGAAATCTATACTATAATGATTAACCCAAATGCAAAATCCCTCTGTTTTAAGATGTATTGTTTTCCAAACTAGTAGTTTTGTGCTTATACAGTCTTCCTGGGCATCTGTTCAAGAAAGTAAGACCTAATGTTACTGCTTTTACTAGTTATTCAGAATAAGAAGGATGTTCTTCCAAAGGATATTGCCTTTTTTTCTAAAAGACAGTGGAAAAGTGTAACCTTGCAGTTAAGTCTGCAAAATGTCACATCTTTAAAATGAATTAATATCCATTTTTTCATCTTATGTTAAAATGAACAAAATGAACTCACAGGGACCAGGCAGAACTGACTGGGAACTGCTGCTGGCTTCAATTCAGTCTTTCAGGCCAACGGTCAAGGCCAGATCCTCAGCTGGTGTGAATCTTCATAGCTCCTCTGGGAAACTACTAATTGTGATTTTGTTTTCAATGGCCAGAGTTCTGCAGCAGCCTTCTTTGTTTCATTCTGGTAGCATGTTCGTAGTAAATTTTATAAGGTGTTGTTCTTAAGCTGTTTGGCTGCAAAAGTTTACTAAGAACTAGCAGATGAAGTGGAAATTCTCAGCCTGTGCCTCTCACAGCAACTGTTCTTTTTCCCCTAATACAATTGCATTGGCCTTAACTTGCAGGAAATCTCAGGAACAACAGTCTTTGGCATTGTAACCTCTGTACTTCAGTAATGGCTGCCACAACAGTGACTAAGAGAATGATGATAAGAAGCTCTGCCTGAGCACTAATTAATAGTTATTGCCACTCTTTTTATCAATTAAGGTAGATAGCAAGGGAGGGGGACACTGCTTAATCAGAAGTTAGATGAATTTCCCCGTCATAGTTAATCTGTTTTCTTAGCTGGTCGTTCTTTTATCTAGGTGATTCATCAATACTAAAGCATTGCAGATTTCAATACTAGTACTCTAGAAATTGCAGTCTTTATGAAACACTCCTCAACCACACAGGAACATGTTGTCAGAATTACACTGTGTGCCGGTTACACGCAGAAAATGGGACCAGCAGGTAGAACACGGGCTCCACTGAAATGCAGGTGAATACCTTGTATGAAACCTGTGCTTCCCTCTTCAGGTACATCTGCTAGTTCAGGTTTTCTTCTGAAGTTCTTTATGGTGTTAGACTGGTAAGAAATTGGTTTGTGGGAGTACGGAAGTGATCGTCCCCCTGTCCTGGGCACTGGTGAGGCCGCACCTCGAGTCCTGTGTTCAGTTTTGGGCCCCTCACTACAGGAAAGACGTTGAGGTGCTGGAGCGTGTCCAGAGAAGGGCAATGAAGCTGGTGAAGGGTCTAGAGCACAAGTCTTATGAGGCGGCTGAGGGAGCTGGGGCTGTTTAGTCTAGAAAAGAGGAGGCTGAGGGGAGACCTTATCGCTCTCCAACTGCCTGAAAGGAGGTTGTAGCGAGGTGGGTGCTGGTCTCTTCAGGTGGCTGGAGATAGGACGAGAGGAAATGGCCTCAAGTTGTGGAGGGGAGGTTTAGATTGGAAATTAGGCAAAATGTCTTTACTGAAAGGGTTGTCAGGCATTGGAACAGGCTGCTCAGGGATGTGGTGGAGTCACCATCCCTTTAGGTATTTAAAATACAGGTAGATATGGCACTTAGGGACATGGTTTCGTGGTGGACTTGGCATTGTTAGGTTTACAGTTGGGCTTGATGATCTTAAAGGTCTTTTCCAACCTAAATAGTTCTATGATTCTATTCTAAGTGTTTAACGATTCTTATAGGCACCAAAGAGGAAATATCTGTTCTCAGGGACAGTCTTGGAACTTCTTTTGTCCCATAGAAATATAGGCACAGTACCTCCTACAGGCCTTCTAGTTACAAAGAGCTTTCACTTTACATAGGAAGTATGGAAGTTTAGAAAAACAGGACTTTGCGGGTGCGGGGGTTGCAAAGCTTTGGAATAAGAGAGTTTTTGTATGACAGTGTATTGCACCATTGTGACGTTTTTGCTGTATAACTTTTTCAGTATACAAAAGCATTCACTTTGTCATTATATTTGTGTTAGGTATTTTCATTTGGTGTTTGCGCTCACTGTCCATAAACTCTGATACCTTGTAAAATAATCATTACTGCTACCCCAGGCGTGCAAATTGAAAATGCCCATACTTTCTATTTCATACATTTTTAAAATGTTAAGCAACTGAGTCACTAGAAGTTGAATACGAAAACACCTTGAGAGGCTTTTGCTAATGTATCACACCCTGAATTACCGTGCTTTGAAATTGCAACTTTAACCTTTATAGGGCAGAATTATTTCTTGTTTTGAAGCTGGCTGAAGCACAATGAACAGAGTAAGCTTAAAAGGAAAATATAATTGTAACATTAGAAGGGAGGTCTAGGAAGAATTCTGGGCTCATAACATTTGTTCTAACTACATTTAGGTCAGTATTTTCAGGGTTTTTTTTTTTTATTTATTCCAGATAGTTATTTGTCAAGGTCCAACTGACGTGTCCAACTTCATTCAGTCGTTTCTGTGATGCCAAGGTTTGACATGATACAAGCTCTGGAGGTCTGTTGATTTCAGAAAACAGTGATTGAATAATGGCATTCATAGTGGAAATATTTTACCTTTTAAAAACAAAATTGCATAGAGTTTTATGAACATTTGTTTATCCTTGGTTACCCAGTTTTCCAAGTGCTTAAGTAACTATCAACTAATTCTTCATCTCCAGAGAAACAGATAGTTGAATTTCTTTGGAGCAACACACTTTCTTTTTCCATCTGTTGAGGAGCCATTCGAATGAGAACCTAATCCAGTGAAGCCCTGCAATAGCTTGTCATAGCTGCCTAGCTAGATTACTCTATTGCACGTGATGGCAAAGCGTTCTTCTGAAGTGTTCATGATATCTGAAACAGTGAGAACTATTTTTAATATTTGGTTATCTTCCTGTTCTGGGCAACTCTCACAACCAAAATTTTCAGCCCTCTCAGTCTCTTGCTCAAAGAATGTAGGTAACATAGAAAATAGGTAATTTACAGAAATTCTGGAGTGTTTTACAGTTTTTTGAAGTCTTTTTCTGTTAGTAATTTAATTTCAGGTTTTCAGTTTAAGTGGCTGCTGGGAGGCTTCTGTGGGGGAGGGATGGAAGCTGTTAGTGGATGACCTGCTAAGTTTCCAGTGGCTTTGAGCTTCTTTCCCAATGGTAGGGAGCAGTGCTTTAAAGAAAAATTGTTCCTATTCAGCTATGGTTTACAGTCTGAACATTCAAAGGATAAGAAGCACATTATTATGTGTAAATTGTGAAGTGTATCACTTTAGGTAAGCTTTTAGTTGCAGTTGGTTTTCTGAGCATACCTTTTCTGAAGGTAGGTGTACTGTTGAGAACTGTTCTGGTCATCAAGGGGCGTAGTAGCTCAATGGGCATGAGACACCAGAGCCATTACCAGTCAGAGTAAAGGCTTAAGTACCAGAAATGGAAAACTGCTAATTGTATAAAATATTTATTGATAAGTATCTGATTCATTTTAAAGGCACGATAAGAGCAAGACTATGCTTCTATGTAAATATTTTCTTATTCAATAAATCCTCTGGAGGAGCTGGAATGATGGCAATGGTGAGGGGGAAATTCTGGGGAAAGGTCTTTTCCTGGAGACATCTGCAATGTCTTGAATTATATCCATCCCACAGGCTGACAGCTGCAAGCAGCAGGCACAAAGTGCTCAACAGAGCAGCACGTTTAACAGTTTACTTTGGGGGACGGTATTAATAAGTGAATGATCATTTTACCTTCAAATAGTAACTTTGTATTGAGGGCTCCCAAATGGTAATTTAATAGAGCTGAATGTCTTTAGGTTTTATTAGCTTCTTAAGTAGTTAGAAACTGAAGTGGCAATATCCATTCCTCAGACATAAAAGTAGCAGGTATGAGCCATGAAGGTAGTCATCTGATGGACAGATTTTTCTTAAGACCTGAAATACCCCCAAAATGCAACTGGTTAATATGCAAAAGGTCAACAGATAACTGATGCCTAGGACATAGACGTTTGGAGTCTATTCTGGTAATGGTGATGTAGGAAAGCTCTAGTTTGAGCATTAATTTCTTGGAGTTTTTAAGATGTTAGCCAAATTTACATCTTTCTCACAGAAGAGGGGGAGGATTGCTGGCTTATCACCTGCCATGGCGTCAGGCACTGGAAGAAACTTTCTTCCTTCTCTGGAATAGAGGGCAAAAACCTGTTTGTGGAGTATGTTGTTTTATCCGTGGTTCCTTACCCAACGGGCCACTGTCACCTACCAACATTCTCTTGATTTTTTTTACCTAGTTCTTTCCCTATCTTCAGCTTTCTTGGAGACTGTTTGCAAGCAGTGCTTAAGAAATAGGCTGACCTTCATTGACCACATTCAGTATTACTGGTGTCCTCAACCTCTAGCAAATCTTCAGTTTAGCATGCAGGCACTTACTGAAAAGAAGACCCGCTTTAAACAGGAGGTTTTTTTGAAATGCAGTGGGCTGGGGGGATTTTTCTCCAGTCTGAAAAAGCAGATTATCACTCTACCCGCTGCTCTGCTCATGACCAGTGCTGAGTGCTTGGGTACTTTTGCTTCCTTTTGAAGATAAGGGAGTAAACTTGTCACCCTGCACCTCACAGGTAGCTTTCCATTAACAAAATCTGTCCCTACAGTCAAAAGGAGGTGCTTACAAGACCCTAGTTCTGCTGAGACAATCAGGCAAAAGTTTCAAGAAGCAACACTAATCTATATGCTTTTGCAAGGCTTGATGCCTTAGACGTATGAATCCACATTTAAAACTGCAAGGCTTTCATCCACATCAGTGGATCCAGGACCCAGAACCACCACCAGTGGAGCTTTTTCATGTTAGCAGTTTAACGTTGCATCCAAGCAATGTTCCAACAAGCCCTGTGTCTACTAACAGTGGAGGATTCTGCCTAACTTCATGCTACCTTAAGAATAAAATTGGCCCTGCATTTCAAAGCAGCAATCCTTTTTTTTTTTTTTTTCCTGAATAATTGCAGTTCTACTATCAATGAATTCTTTTATTCTTTCACGCATCAGAAGGATTTGGATTCTCCGGTTTTGGCTTTTTGTTTTGCACCCTCATGGAGTTAGAATTCCCTTTGCTTGATATAGCACCAGCACCCACAGACTGCACCAGCACCCATAGTAGGAAGATGGGAAAAAAAGTGCGTAAGAACTGCAGCAGACATGGTCTGGCTCTTACCAAAACAGAGTGCCAAAATGTCAAAGACATGGTTGGCTGATCTATTTCCCTGCTGCCTCCTCTCTCCACTGCAGCCACAAACCACCTGGGTACTTCAGAGACACCAGTTGAGAAATGGGTCCTATTAATATCAATGAGACTTTGACTTCTGTGTGACATCAAGCAGTTAAGCTTTCCTGAATTGAGATATGTCTTCCTGCCTTCACAGGTCATGGGGACAAAATGGTGATTCTTTACTTCCCAGGAGCATTCTTAATGATTCCTGAAGTTAATTCTTAATGATTTTTTCTCTTAACTTGCAAGTAATGGCACAGATCATGTGTTGGGTAAAAATGTATGCTGATACCTAGAAGGTGAGGAGATTTTAAGGCTTATGCCACTCTCTATCTTAAAAATACTTGTTTGCATAAACCTTGTTTATATGCTGCTGAGCAGATATATTACTGTGGACACACGACTGGCTGTTAGCTGGTATCAGAAAGAGAAAAACCACAGTCATCTTAATGCTGACAAATTTCCAGATGGGTTGGAAGAGAAAAGATTAGAAGGGGGGAAAATTTGAGTCTTCCAGTTAGTTCCTAGATCAGTTCCAAAAGAGAAGAGAAAAGATCCATTGTGCATTTTGCGCATAAAGTTTTACTTTTCCTTGATGTATAAAACATCAGCTGGTTTCAGTCCAGGATCAGAATGCTCACACAATAAGACAGTTTTAATTGGTCATTTCAGTTTAAATTGGCTAGAGTTACAATGTTAATTGAATTGTTTTCCCTTTGCAGGGACCTCAGGGGCCTCCAGGACAAAAGGTATAGTATAAACAACAATACTGTGAAAGTGATTATTCCTCCTGGTGCCAAATTGCTAGCAGAAAAGGTGAATGGAATTAGCTACTGTACACCGCATTAAATCAGTTAGTTTAGGCTCTGAATTTTGTTTTTGCAAAATGCAGCCATACGATGTGAGACATCAAATTTCTCATTTCCCCCATCGTAGGAAGTTCAAGCAATGTAGAGCAGACTGTTTTCAATCTGTCTGCTTAACTTTCAGGTGAAAAGGTCACTATAATTTTCTTGTTCATGCACTGGTACCACTAGGAAACCAAAGTTAAAACCTTGTGAAAGGTGGGGAGATAGAGTTTCTGATTAAACGCATGTCTTTTCTCAAGTAGATCAGTGCCATATGACTAAAAAATTGACCAGCAGAAACAAAGGACATAGGTGTTGCTGATAAATGGTGCTTGGTTGGCGGTGTTCAGGTGGTCTGCCGGTGTCTTCCTGTTCCTTCGGTAACCTGAGACCTGACTTCCTGGGAATGCTTTCAGCGTTATTTACGCTCATTAAAGCTGACTGCCTCAGTTTGATGGAGTGAGTTTAGGATTTATGGAATTACACCATTAAACCAGTCCTAGATATATCAGCAATAACAGCTAGTAAGTGGCACTGTTCCAGCATCTCGCCCACGCACTACCAAGGCAAGTCATCTCGTAGTTGATTTCGAAAGATTAAAAAGTTGTATGGAAAATATTTAATAAAACAGGCTTGATTTGTATAAAGAAAAAAGAAAGAGGAAAGGCCTAAGTAGTATTAACGTATGGGAGAGGGCTGTCACCTCTGTTTTTCTTCTTCTGAGATAATATTCTTTAAGGTGAAGGTTTGCTTGCATCTGTTCAAATGGAACTTTTTGAAGAAAAGAAAGAAAAACCTGCTGCTGTGTAAAAATGTAATCCCAAACCGTAAGAATTGGTGGAATTTTGTCAGCTGTGAGCTGTACAGAGTTTGCAGGCTGAACGAGAGGACTACCCTTCGTGTTTGGCAATGAAGGAATACAGCATTGTAAAGCTGTACTGATGTCTAAGTTGCCATTATAAAATTATACCCGAAGACTCGGGGAGGAGGGTATTTTACATGTACAGCATCAGCTAAACCCATGTGCCGATGAGCTGTTGAATATATGGTAAAATTTTACATGGAATGGTAGAATCAGCTTTAGTTACACTTTCTAACATCCTGTGTCTCGTAAGTTATAAATAGGATAGTTTATTGCGGCTGATGGTTTAATGCCCTCCTGAGCTTTGTCTTCTAGTTTTCTGGAAGAATTATACAGAGATGTGAAAATGCTCACTAGAGCCCCTTTGCAGTGGCTAGCAGTCGTGACCATGCATCCAGCAAAAAGAAGCAACAGGAATGCCAAAGTGGAAGCTTTGGGAGTAAGGGGAGAGCATTTTGGGTCATGGAGATACGCTGGGATGCCACTGTATTATTTCTTACTGATTTGCAGCTCTGTTATGAGCTGGAGCCTCCTGGGCATTCAGATGTTGGAGGTTTTTTGAGGCCCTCGTGACTTGCTTCCTTTGCTTGTTTCACAGGATTTCACAACTCTATTCATTGACAAACATGTGCATCCATTCCGGACGCATTCCCTTGGGGTGTTGGTGCCCTTTGGCCAAACCATTTCTAGAGAAACCTCTAACCAATATGAATAGAGGGGGAAATGTCATGCCCTGATTCTTGGGATGGAGAGAAAGCAGGGCATGAAGGGATTCACAGGGTGCTTATTTGTTTTAAGGGTCCTGGGAAACTGCACATTTCACTGTCACCAAAGCCTCTGCCTTTCCCAGTCCCCTGGCCTCTTTTTAGGGTGCCAGCCCTTCAAAAAGCTGTCACATTTTTGTATGCTGATAAGGTGTTTATAAATGAAAAATAAAAATAATGCTTTCAGTTTCCTTGCTGAGCAACACCATTATTATATAAAAAGAGGAGAACGCTGTGTAAGCACATGCAGTTTTCCTGGTTTCTTCATGCCTCAGGTTTTCACTGAACATCTGTAGCAAGTCGCACGAGTTCCTTCAAAAAAATTGTCCGTTTTACAGAAACTTAGTGTAAGAGCTTTGTAAAAAGATTCCTCCAATGTTACAGGTCAATGCTAATATTTGGCTTTCCTTCTTTGTCTGGCCTGTGTTGGTGTTTAAATTTTGATTGCAGTAATACTGATGCAATTTAAAAGGGTATCTGTAATTTGCACTGTCAGGCTGAATTGTTGCAGATTATCTCTTAAAAGCTCTAAGATAGATTGGTGCTACCAGTTATTGAGCTTGAAGCATCACTCTTGAAGCATTAATCGTTGTGTTCAGGTGCTGTGTTCGATTGTGTAGGATCAGTCTTAAAATTTATCGAAAGCATAAAATGGAATTGCATTTTAATTCTTACATTTCTTCTGAAGCATTCACAATATTACAAAGCAACCATCAGCTTGAAGTTTGTTTCTGGAAGAGGCTGTACAGTGGGACGGTCATTAAAATGTACAACATGAGAACACGTGTGATTAGTATAAAATCTCAACTGAAAAGAAATCTTAGCTTGGATAAAAATTAGTTTTTGAAAAATTTATTGCAGTTACAATAAGCAAGCATTCACCATCATTTCTAAGTACTGTATTAAGAGATGAAAGGTTTCACGACCTGTTTAATTTGCTAAACGCTGGCGTCTGTTTCCCACCAGGGTTCTGTCGGAGTGCCTGGTGTTCCAGGGAGAGACGGACAAGTGGTGAGTTCACTGACTTTGTCAACACTGGCATTATTTATGTCGTTGATTAAAGCTACTTAGGGCTTGTTCACATGAGCAATGTGCAACCTTACATCCAGAGCTGTGGTTTCAAATTGGCTTCATGGAAAAGACTGTACAATCTGGTTTGTGCTCCGAAGTAATTTTTTCTAGTTTTACTTGAACAGGCAGCAAATGTAAATTAATTAAGCTGGAAGTCTGATGTTCAGGTTTGATGACGACTGATAGGTTCCGGAGAGAAATGCGTATTAGTGGTGTGCAACTTTAGACAGTATATTTACAAACTAAGTTTTTCTGGAGATTTTTTTTTTTTACTTTTTGTTAACTGAGTCCCATGATACAAACACTTATGTTGATACTGGGTATTTATGCAGTGTCATTACATTGTTAATGCAACTATAGAGAATAAAAAGAGACTGGAAAAACAGGTGGAGAATAATGTGAAAGTGAAGTTGGTGACAAAAATGCAGAGAAATAAATCAAACGGATATATTCTTGAACACAACCAGGATGAAATGCTAACTCCGGCAAGTCAGTGTCGTCTTTCAGTGCCGTCACCAAGTTAACTCACAGTTCAGAACAGCCCTCCATAAGGAGAGGTCACAGTGAAGTAGCAGGGCTGTTTCACAGCATTGCTAAGGTTTGTTGGCAAATCTGGGTGGTGAAGTTTAAATAATATCCCTCCCTGACTGTAAACAGTATTATCCATCTGTTCTAACAAGCACTAACGTTCTTAGTGAACGTCAAAAGCACTTGCAGGGAATACCAAAAGGAAAATGTACGATACGGGTTGTTCACCATGTTTAAGCAGCAATAGATGGTAGTGTATAAGGATCATGTTATAGAATCCCTTCTTCTGCCTCCCTCCCCAAGAGCCCTAGGAATAAAAGCTCTACAGTGTTTCAAATAATTTAATTTTAATTCCTCTTTCCTAACAAAAGAGATGTATTGTTTCTTATAGCATAATATACAGTATTAGACCTGTGTTTTGACAGTGGTTATAAGAAATAATGTACTAATCAGTTACTTCACTTTAGTAATAATGCTAGGAACCTATTTTTAAAATATTCAGAGTATTATGACTACTGTGGAACAATAAAAGAAAAAATATTTAGAATTAGCTATATAAAACAAACAAGAAAATATGAGAAAATATTATGAAACAAATTTGCATTAAGACCTGAGATTTTTTCCTTCATATTTTATAGCTGCATTCAATTGCAACGTGAATGGTAGACAGTACTTGCCAAGACAGATGCTGTTGCTGTACATAATGCAAGTAATTTTTGTGACCAAAGTATGAGTGAAAAGCCAGTGAAGACACACTTTGTAGCATGATTTTCTTTGGATGTGCAGGAAGATGTAGGAAGACTGGACAGGGTGAAGTTGCAAACCACATTGAAAAGAATAGAACTGATGATTCACATTTTATCCAAGAGCTTTACTTTTAATAGCACCATCACACAAACTCTAGCCAGAAATCTTCACTCAGATGAGCACAGAAAATGGATGTTGATGAAATAAGTCAAACGTGCAAAACTTATCTGATGATTAAAGTGTCATTTTGGGACATGTGGAATTTTTTTAAGCTGTATTGGCAAGGTTGTTGTATGTCTATTTTTTGGAGGCCCGTGACTTACCTGCAGTCATGTTTCATGGGGAAGAAAGGACATATGCAATTGCCTCTCATTAAAGGAAAATGCAAACAGATCTTTAAATGCTGTTTATCAACTTTAAGTTGTGCTTTAAAACCAGCTCCTAGCTTTTTCCATTTATGGTTTTATGTTTATTTGATTTATTTCAATATTTACGACATCTAAAAATTTGAAGACATTCTTAAATTATTACCACTTTAATAAAGACATCAGTATATTTTTAGTGCAGCTGGACTATTTTACTTTTGACCCTTAAGAAAAGAAAAAATTAACTACTAAACTAAAATCTAGATACCAGGACAAAAACCATACAGATAAATATGAAATGTGGTCACATTCTTTTGTTTGTTTTCACAGTCGTCGGTTGATATTGACTAGCAAGCACTTCCTTATGTGCAGAAAATATATTATTTTCATATAATACTAAGCAGATGAAAAGTTGAATATTGATATCTCTTTTAATAAATAGATAACAAATTCTGCTAGCTTGGAAATAATGGCAGAAATAAGTTAAACTGAAGCAGTATTTATTTAAAGTTAGAAAGCACAGTGGTGCGGCCTAGGACTCCCATGCTAGTATTTTACTACCAAACGGTCCATTCTTCCAATTTCTATGAAAAAACAGATTCTCAGTGCAGTGTGACACAGAAGATATTGTTGAATGAAGACCAGAGCAGTAATTTTAAGAGCTGGGCTGTACTATGAGCTGGCTGCTGGCACTCCTGGCTTTACTCATACAGATTCATCTTGATTTGCCGAATAGTTGAACTCGACTTGAATGTGTGATGCAAGTCATCCCCTTTTAGAAGTTACGTAGTTAAAAGGCTTTACAAAAGCCTTACTGTCTTCCTAGCCTTTTAATCAGTGAGCTCGCTCTGTCAAACAGCAGCATGTGCAGTGCACTAAGTTCCAAGTTAATATTTTTTCTTAGTTTAAAAGGCAGTGAGTGTTAAGCACATGCTTAAAATTAAGTGTGTGTGTGAATGCTTTCCTCATCTGGACAATGAAATATTTTTCAGCCGATGAATGTCAGCAGTGAATTAGCTTCACTCCCTCCTTAAGCAGTTGAATAATACAGAGTTAGGTCATCTCCATCTTATTTGGGTCTCTGTAATTTTCCTTTTCCTTTCCCTTCACCTCTTCTTTAATTGAAATAGTGGATTGTGGGAGACGATTGACAAGTCTGACCAATAGGTCTGGGAATGAGATCATAAATTCTGAGTGCACTTAGAACAATTTTCTAATCCCTTAACATATGAACCACTTCTCTTAGACAATCACTAGATATTACAGTAAGTGTAATTTTACATGACCCACATGTTTTTGCAGGACCGCTAACTTGTAGATTTTTCTTGTATTAAGAGTAGTAGCAAAATCATTGCCATAAAAGCTTCACACATTTTTTCTTTTAGGCCAAATGCAATGAAACATTACAGGTAGTCTTGCAAGGGCATTTACATTCTTTGTTTGCTCCTGCATCTGGGAAACTGTAGCCACACTCTGCTTAGCTTGTTGAGAACCGTTAACTGGAAAGGAGCTGCCTAATAATACCTTTGCAGCTAGAGAGAGTGTTGTCCCTGGGATGGACAGAAACCTTCTGAGATAGCAAGGAGTCTTTCTCAGTGCTCCCTTTCCTTTGCAGACTGTTGGGCAATCCACCTGTAGCAGGTCGCTTCCTAGTAAGATGCTACGGGAGATAACCTTCCCTTTCTCCATCCCTGGCAAGAGGTCCTCGGGCACTCAAATAGTACGAAAAAGGATTATACCTGCATGGAGATATGAGGTTGCAGTGATCTAGGGCTAGCAGATCCCTACAATAATCGTGCTGAAATGGCCACAAAGCGGTTCTTAGAAAGTTCAGCTATGCAAGTATGGACTACATATTCTCATATTTGCTAAGCGGTACTGATTTGATAAGGACTCCCAGTGACTGCAGCAACAACACAAGGAGAAAAGGGCAGGTTCCTTAAGTAAGGATTGCATTTGGCCTGAAGGAACCCCCTTTCTGGAGTCGGCGCAACTAAGTCTTTTTGTTTAAAATAAGAGTTTGTCCGGAGTGCATAAACCCCCTCACTCTATACTTCCATGGAATCGTTTTTCTTACGCAGTACTTGTATTTTGTTTTTTTTTTTTTATTTTGTAAGGGTATATTGAGAACAGAATGCGTGGTCGGGATAGATCCCTTCATTTCAAATTGTTTCAGTAGTTTGACAATAACAATTTGATAAACCTCAGAAGAGTTTCCCTTCTTATCAGTAGACTTACTCTGGGTGTGCACATTTCTTATTGCTTTCTTCATGCTTCTTAGTACTCTGATTTACATGTATATCCCCATCAGTGTGTACTGTACTATGTAGGGGACACATTTTGAAAGTAGTATTATCGCATTTCTTTAGAGAAATGAGGAAGGGTATGCATGTATTAACATTTTTTTCAAATATAGAAGTATGAAGGAAGGAAACATCATTAAATGTAGTTCACAAATTCTCAGACAGATTTGCAGGCCAGCTGAGTCTTGTTGAAGAGTCTTTCCACTTAATTTCAGCTGGTGAGTGGTCCAGGAGAGATTTCCAGTCCTTAAACAAACAATTTTAAGTTACTTCTGAGGGGGGTGAAAAGCAAGTTGAAAGGAGGTAATTCAACACTGGTTTGAAATGGAAATCACAGTAACATGTCTGAGAAACCACTTTTTCCCCTTCTGTCCTCGTTTATGTATTTCAGAGTAAAATTAGACTGGATTAGGTTTGGGGGCCTCTTGTATTTCCTTATCCTTAAAATTGATTACATTCTAGTGACTGAAAAATATAGCGATACTGACAGCCTTTCTTCTCAGGGTGAAGTGGATATCAACCAGCTGGTGTAGGCAGAGTTATGAACCTCACCAAAACCAAACCTGTTTCAGAACAGCAGCCTCCAGGCTGTTTTTCTGTTACAAACAAGAAAAGCTGGAGCCTCCAGCCACGTTATTTTTAGCTGATTAATTCTGGATATGAAGGTACATGCCTCCAGGGCACAGAGCACTCCAGTAAGGAGAAGCGTGCTTTCAACTGCCTTGACTCCTTTGATATGGACTCAAGCGGGTGATACATTTTGAGACCTGTTCTGAAGTACGTTTTGTGAGTTCATATTGACAGATTTTTCTCCTGTTAGCAGCAGAGGCCCAGCAGTGCTCTACATATTTGAGTGCTCATCAAATTCAGACTCACTTTAGTGTAAGCATTAAGACTGCCACTACCGTGAGAGTAACTGAGGAAATTACTACATCTATTTATTGGGCGGGGTGCTGAAGGATGTTCTTTGCCCAAATATAGGAAAGACAGAAACATTCTGTCAATGTTAATACAGTTATACAGTTAATATAGGCTTGAGAGTGCCAGGACTTGAAGCAAGGTGTTCTGGTATGCTGTTCAAAGGAACATCCTTCTAGTTATTCTTTGAGTTACCTGAAACTCCTGAAGTGAATGGCTGGTTAGGTGTATTCTTGGCATGTTAGCATTTTGTTTGCCCTGGTAATTGATATGCATTGGAAGAAAAATCCAAACATTTCTGAGTCTTAGAGCATTTTGTTGAAGCCAGTTCTGGAAATTACCAGAAGGTTTTGAATAGCTAATGGTGATCTTCTACATAACTCATTCAGTCTCAGTCATGTGTTGACATTGCAGTTTGCTGATGGAACAGTCTCCTTTCTAATGCATTGCAGTAGTGACAGTAACTTACTTTGTTTAGAGTGCTGCTACCTTTGAGGAAACAAAGCGCCTGTCCTCCCATCAGGGCATTTGGGGTTAACCTGTGGAACTAAATTGGTGTTAATGGCAGCTCCCCATCCACAGATTAGCTCCTGTAACATGTTAAAGACTCTCCCGTTATTGACAGCAAACACAACATGGCAATGTTATCTGTTTGAAAATGCACCGTCATTATTCCACTGATGGGTACCCTGCAATTTCTCTGTGTCGCTATAAACAACAGCAAAAAAATCCCACTGTGTCTGCAGCATTCTTCTGCGTCAAACGGTCATCAAATAAATTACTGGAACATTTATACTCCTGCTGAGTTAAGCTGCTTGATTTTGGGTAAGTGAAAGAACAACAGCACATTTGCTGGAAATTTTTATTTCCACCATTCAGAGACCATTTGTGAATTCAGCAAACTGGATCTGAATAAATTTGGATGCTGGTGGTGAATAACTGGGAACTTAAGTGCTTACAAAGCTTCTAGTAGCAGTGTCCTTTTTTGCAGTATGCCAGAGGCTAGAGAATTACCTTCTAGTACTACATAGTTTTTACAGGAAATTTGGGGAAAGGCAGCTTTTCTAGCATTTTCTAGTATTTTATGGTCTATTTGTGTAGTGGGTCATGTCAAGAAAACAGAATCCTTCTTTTGGGGTTGGTCCAGTTACTCAAAGGCAAGAGAAAACAACTTTATATGAAACAGAAGCTAACTGTTACCTGAAGAGTATTTCTGATGCAATATTTGCAGGTTTACCGGTTTGGGGCATGACATTTACGCATCCGGTAGTTTTGTTAGTGCTTTTACAAGTACAGCAAAACCTTGGCGGACAGTACATTCAGAAAAGGTGGTGCTAGTACCACAGCATCCCGCTAGACTATTTCTCTGTCAATCACAGTGTCAGTTAAGCCCCACATTGCTGAGACAGTATGTGGAAATCATAGCCCATCTCAATGGCAGTAGGGAGAATTTTTTTTTGTTATGGTATATCATGGTTGTCCCACGTGACGTTCATTGCACGGCGCAGCTTCTGTGGTGTAGTCTAGCTGAGAATAAGAATGCAGGAGGAGGGCAGAAAGGGCTAGTGACAATTCCTTTAAACCGAGTACTGAGACATTTCGCACCTCCCCACACCAATCTTTCCCACAGTCCATCTCTTTCAGGGAAAAGTTCCAAGGGGATACTCTGAGGGTGGCTTTGCACAATTTCTCTGGGCCTTACATCTTCTTCTTGTGTGAGGGTGCGCTGTGGCCCTCATTACAATTTTAATGGGGATCATGGGTTGTGTTTTACGTAGGCACTAGAAGGTTTTAGCACGTGTTGTGTTTTAGTGATTCCAGTCCCTCTGTCTCCGAGTGATGATTTCTCAGGAGTTCGTGACTGCAGAAAGGCAAGCTATGACCTAAAATCAGAAATGCTATAGACAAAGTTGCTCGTTAAATGGGAAAAAACACAGGTGAGGCCACTCTTGGAGTACCGTGTTCAGTTGTGAGCTCCTCGGTACAAGAGAGACATGGACATACCGGAGAGTCCAACGAAGGGCCTCAAAGACGTTTAGGGGACCGGAGCACCTCTCCTATGAAGAAAGGCTGAGAGAGCTGAGGCTGTTCAGCCTAGAGAAGAGAAGGTTCAGGGGGAATCTCATCAATGTGGTCAAACATCTGAAGGGAAGGTGCAAAGAGGATGGGCCAAGCGCTTTTCAGTGGCGCCCAGTGGCAGGACCAGAGGCAATGGGCACAAACTGAAACGCAGGGGGTTCCCTCTGAACAACAGGGAACACTTTTTTTACTCTGAGCGTGACTGAGTGCTGGCACAGGTTGCCCAGGGAGGCTGTACAGTCTCCATCCTTGGAGATATTTAAAAGCTGTCTGGACATAGTCCTGGGCATGCAGCTCTAGGTGACCCTGCTTGAGCAGGGAGAGTTGGACCAGATGATCTCCAGAGGTGCCTTCCAACCTCAACCATTCTGTGATTCTGAGAAAGAAAAGAAAAAAATAAAGATATGCTGTCTCAATTTGAAAGCTAGGTGATGTGCAGAAGACAATTGGTTTTGCAGCCTAACACTTTTGCTGTCAGTGCTATTAAAGAGAGACTGCAATATGAGTCAGGAAAGACACCATGGCCTGGTGAATGTGAAAAATATGGATCTAGTTTTATAGCTTCTGTCATTTTACCAAGCTGAAAAGCAGTCTGATTGAAATTATTGCATCAGATGACGTTGAATATCTAGTTTTCCCTTGCATGCATCATTCTCTGAACAGCAATGTAATGGTCTTCAGCCTTTTAAAGGACAGCTATACTTTTTGTTCATCTCCAAAACACAAACCTGTGGTGCTGAAGGATACTCGTAGAGCATTTTGCTCTCCAGTTTTAATATAAGTTTTGATTAATAAATAAGTAAATAAATTACTTCTGTTACTTCCTGACAGAAGTATTGTTTATTATTTTCATGCCAAGAATCAAAATTGTCCTTTGGAACCAATATTCCTAAAATAACACAGTGTTTTAGTATATAGCAAGGGAAGATCTATCAATCTACTCACCTTCAAACTGTTAGCTGCTGTTTTGCTTCATAACTACTTTTGGAACTTCCTAACCAATGGGAGGTCTGTGAAGGCTTTGCTCCTTTTTGGGTTTGGTTTGGGGGTGGTGGTGGGTTGTTTTTTTTGGTTGGTTGATTAGGCTTTAATGGACCTGTTAACATATCTGCACATAAAGCCAGACTGCGATGCCTACAAGACATGCAGCGTGAAAAAGGGAGGCTCCCTGGCACAAAGCTTGTTTTGCTGTGCACTGGGAATGTTCACCAGGGGTAGGATATAGAGTAGCTTACGTGCTGTACATTTTTATTTCATCTTATTACTCCCTGATTCCTTGTATGGACAAGAAAATAGGATTCTAAAATAGGGAAAGGAATATTGTAGGTATGACAGAAAATTATTTTAGCCCCTGTTCTTCTGGCCATTAGAAACAGAAGGATCATCACTTCAAAAGCATAAAGCCACAAGGGCATTTCTGTGCTGTCCTTCTAGGTTTGCCTTCAATCTTTCCCATTCCCAGAGCTAATTTCTGCTGTGCCTCTGACTAGTACTTTCATTGCCAGAAGTGTAGTGCTGGCCATAGGAAAGTTGCATATAGGTCAGTAATAAGGCTGTTGGTATGAATAGGGATTTACTATGGGTGACAGCCTAAGGTTTTCACTTTTTTCCAGAGAAAATCATATAATTCTTTTCTCCCATTTTTGCAGTCTCCTTTTTGTCACAGTAGTAGCTCTGTGCATTCTGATATGTAAACCTGGGAGGAAAGCGCAAGCTTGGGCCTTCAACTCTTTGATTCGAGTTTTAAGCCCCTGAAAGTGTCAGCCGACAGCAGCTGTTTTAAAATGAGGGGGAGAGAAACAAACTTGTTTGGGGTGTGGGGCTGAGGAGAAACAAGTGCATATTCATTGGTCCCTTCTGCTTCATTTTGTCAACTGGCAGTTTTCTTCAAGTGCCGTTAGGTCAATCCTTTAGGACACTTATGCCTAATCTCCCAACAGCTTTGAATCCTCACCACTAATATAGCAAATGCCTGTGCTACTGTATCAGCCTCAGAGCTACTGTAGTACAAAGGAGCCTTGGAAAAGGGCCGACTCAAATGGCTTTTTAATTCCCTGTGAGTTTAAGGGTACCGAACACTTTTTCTCTGGCTTGGAAAATACCTCACTAGAGTTTTGCTAGAACCTCGATGGTTTTGGTTTATGTTTTGAAGTAGTCCAACCCTTGATGAATTTAAAAAGTAATTGATGATCCTGTTACCTAATTTAGAAATAGAAGGGACCCTGCTTTCATGGAGAATTGGAGTTTATGTATCTATGATTAAAATATGACTGTGGAAATAAAAAAGAGAAAACTCCTTTCTTAATGGAAGGCTTTTATGGAGGATTCGAAGATAGACGTTGTTGCATTTGGAACCAGCCTTTATCTTAACTCCTCTCTAGCTTTAGAGTAGAGGGTTGGTTCATCATGTCTACTAAGTTTGAATACTGTATGAAAATTTTCCTCTGAGTTTCTGACATGTCAATAATCTAATTTGATTACTATGTTAGCTATTGTATTTAACTTTTACACATTTTTATTCATTTACATAGCAAAGGCTTTACAGAAGAACGTAGTTGCAGGCTTTTTCAGATCTTTTTTTTGGATGTTATTTTAACATGCTTTGCTGCCCCAGAAGTGCAATGCAGTTGTGTACATGAGGGTTACCAAAGAAGATGATAGGTATTTCTTGTGAAACTGAGACATACTTCCACAGTAGGTTTTACATAATAAACCATCAACCCTGGTTCTTTTACAATAAAGTTTAACCATTGCTTTATCATTTTACCTAAAACAAATAATAACTGTGTTTTTTCCATAAATCTGGGAAATAAACACTAGGAAATGTCTTTAGGGGTTTGTTTCGTAATTTTTCTTGTTTGTTTGTTTGATCGGGGTTTTTTGTTCTTAAATTTGAGGGGAAAAAGAAGTTTGTAAATAATTGTTATTCGTTGATTGACTTATGAAAATTATTTATGACTCCTTGAACTGTGGAAGAATATATATACTATCCATGAAACATACCCCAAATTTGGAATATTGATGTAATGCTGAAAATTTTTAAATCTGCTTTTCAGCCAGTAGTATAAGAGTATGAAAAATGGACAAGTAAAATATATTTTAAAAATTCAAAAGCTGTCTGTTCTTCCAAACTCTTCCATTTCTGGAATGGACTCTTGTGATTTTTCTTCATTATCTCGGCCTTCTGTATGAGACCAGAAGCACAAATGTCAAAATCATTTAAGATAAGCCTTTCTCATAGTATTTCTAAGTTGTAGAGAAGAGGAAAGCATTGGCAGTCTTGCTGGGAAGACTATGCTCCTAAGGTTAATTGGCCAGCTTTTCAGAATTGTAGAATCATAGAATGGTTTGGCTTGGAAGGGTCCTTAAAGATCATCTAGTTCCAACCTCCCTCGCAGTTCTGTTTTCTGCTTAGTTTGACATCTGTGTATTTCCGCTATCTTCAGTAGAATTATTTCTTATCCATACAGGAGTTAGAGTTAATCCACCCTAACTGATGAAATAAGGCATTTTAGTGCCCAACTGTGGAGTACGTATCCACAGAGTCTGTTTCAATTTTGTTTGTCATTACTTACCCAACATGAGGCAGTAGGGGAAATGCTGTTAATATACTTCATCATGTCTTTCTTCACCCCATCTTTTGTTTTCTTTGCCTTTAGGGTGAACCTGGTCTGCCTGGCATAGCAGGAGAGAAGGGAGCAGCAGGGCTTAAGGTTGGTTTTAGAAATGGATTAAAACCAGAAGCACACAGTACGCGAGTGCGTGTATAGATGACAGTCATGCTTTCCAACTTGGGTTTATATTCTGACTGGCTTTTAATGATCTGCTCCCTCCAGTGATCAGTGCTGTAAGAGGCTTTACACATTTCACCATAAAGAAGCATATTCTTCTGCTGTGCATGTATAATTCCAGTCAGTGGCAGTGACGCATATGCATCCGCTGCCAATTGAATGCAATATGCCTGCAAGTGTTTGGGAATTTGGGGACCTTTTCAGAAAGGCTTTGTTTACGCTCCTTACAATGAGTTTCAGGCTTCTTTTCAAGAATGACTGTGGTCAATTCTTTGACAAATATCAGGGTTAAGTCTCGAGGTCCGATCCTGCTATTATGGAAGTTAGCAAAAAAAGCCTCATTAGGAGCATAATTACATAAGAATGTCTCTTTGCACTTATTTTACCGTTAAATAATCTGTTCTGCTGTTTTAATATTGGACAAGTCAAACAGAACATAAAGCTTGTGATAACTTCGTTTAAAAGAAAGCTCGCCTTATCCGAGATGATGGGATCTGTAGGCCTCTTGGAACGGGTAATGCTAAATTCTAATCCCATCAGCTGCGAGCGTGCGTCTTTGGTGCACATGTGCTCCTCAGCTGATTCTGTGCATCACGCTGCTGCTGACAGACACGCAAGGCAGGCTCTTTACATTTACTGACTGGCTGCTTGTCCATCAGGAATGAAAACAACCCATTTGGGAGCATGACCTTTTCTTACTTTGTATACAGAAGAAGCCAAATTATGGCAGTTGATGCTTAATTCGTATTCACAGCTGTAGTCTTTGAGTTGCCTAGCAACTGCCAGCCATCCGAAGGGGCAGAGATGAGCCAGAGTGCAGTTCTGAGCCAGAAATGCAGAGATGAGTTGTCAGGGTCAGGCTGGTGTGCAAAAGTGCATTTGCCATTGGACCAGTTTTTCAAGCAAGTTACAATTTTGAAAAATAATGGATGGCTATAAGCAGCCATCTTTTTGTTACAGGGAACGTAAGGAGCACCAAAGGCTCTTTGCTCGGAATCAGTTATGAGTTAGTTCAAGACACTTAAGGCATTTTGTCTCTCCTGAGGAGCCTTCTAAGCCATTAACAGAATTATGAGACTTTCCCCTCACATTCAGCCTTTGGATTTTTCCTTTGTTCATTCCCAAAATAAGGAGAACCAAATGTAGGAGTCACCTAGGTCCTGGCAGGCCACTTCACAAAGACATATGCCTGTTTGTCAGGGTTTAATCTAGGGGGAAGGGGAAAGTCTTTAAATGCAAATCATTAAGCTTTTAAAATTATGTCGAAGATATATTGTCTGTTGAGTTCTATTAAATTTATTCTTTATTGAAGATTTTCTTGTTGGATTTTATCATCTGAGACAATGTCATCAGTAGTGATATTATTGTTAGTAACTGACATACTAATGATTCAGTATTATTACTGATAGTAATACTAACACTTTGATTTTTGCTTGTGTTAGTAACTTACGACTTCTTTGCTCCAATTGTTTTCATCAGGGTGACCCTGGAGAAAGAGGAGAAAAGGTGAGACCTGTTTCACTTCCTTTGTGGTGGTTCTGTTTTGGAGAACTGCTTGGAGAATTGCCAATGCACTGATTTGTAGTTTTAAAAGAAATAAATACAGCTACTACCTAAAACTTGAGTGGCATTGTGCAGCCTTTACGAGTGTCAAATAATACCTACTAATGGAAGTTACTGATCTGAGAGATTACTGCAGTGGGATTAGTCACAGAGAGCCGTGGTCATGTGTTAAAGGCTGCACAGTTGAGCAACTGTGCAACTAATCCCAACTACGATTAGTCTCAGAAAAAGATCAGCCTGTTGGAGTAAATGAGAGATCCACACATTTCTCATAACTTGGTTTCAGACTCTAAATGATTATGGGTAGCCAGTTCTCCACGTGCTAAAAGTGAAGCCCTCCATTCTTGCTTGGATCCGTTTAAGAAAGAGCGAGGGAATCTGCCCTGATGAGCTTAGGCTATAGAGTGTCTGGAGAGGTACCAGCAGCACAAATGGTACACTAACGGTGCTCTGACTGGCAAAGAGCTAGCGAGGAGTTACTTCTCTGACATTCACAGTTATGGCAAGACAAGATGAGGGGGTGGGACAAGCTCCATGCTGCAAAACATGGGTGTCATTCTGCTCATCCAGGGAGAGTGGCCAGTAGGAGCATCTGTGTGAGGGTCCAGCTTCTGCATCTGTACAAGGGCAGTTTGAGAAATGGCATAAGCCTTGTTTTGAATAGGAATCCGTACGCAGCCTCGTCTTCTGCGAGTACGCTGAGACATGTTTTTTAAAAGTTGCTTATATTCAGGTGCAATTTGCTCTTGAGAAATGTTTACCCATGTCTTTGCAGCTGCAGTTGAATTTCACTTCCAGATCTGTGTAAATCCATGTAATAGCAGCTGGAAGCATGCTTTGCAAAGGCAATTCATTTCACATTTTGAAAAGCACATCATAAAAATAATCCAGGGAATTCTTGAAAGTATATACCCCACACGTAGAAGTATGTGACTGGGAATCTCTTTTCATTAAATCATTGCTTTGGTTAAAATTACATTTGCTGAAAAATTCACTAATCCTTTGTTTTCAGATACAAGAGGAATAACTATAAATTTTAACATATACTGATTTTCTGTTACTTAAAATCGTGATATTTTTCTATAATCATTCTTTTTTCCTAAAAACCCCATAATTATAAATGCCCTCAGTATGCTTTATCATGTTGAATGAAGCTGGGATGACATTCCTAACAGTTACTGGTTTGTGTTTCCATGTTTCATCAAGCCCTTTAAGTGCTGCTAGATTCTTAGCTAGTTCCCATCGTGTCAGTGACTGTGATATACAAAATGGTCTCTAAGTTCTCTGAATGGAATTTTACTTCAAGGTTTTCAGAGCAATATGACAGATACTGAATAAACATTGTAATTTGAGTACTACTACCAGTTATCTGACTAAGACCTGCTAGAATGTTTTTTAGCATACTTAGACTCAACAGTTATCAATATTGTTGGCATTTTAAATATTTCTTACACTTTACATGAACCTCACGTCCCACAGAAATTTTTGGCCTATAGTTTCATACATAAAGAAGACTTTTTGGTGTGGTCTGGACAACTTACGTAGCTATGTGACTAAAAATGGAAATTGGGTCTTTTTATAGATAAATCTTTTAAACTGTTTCTTTACAAAGTTGTTTTTAAAGTAAAAAGTGTCTACCCAGCCACAAAAAAGTGTTATCTGAACACCACTTTGTTAACAAGAAACAATGTATAGAATTTATGTAGATATAACAATCATTTTGGTGGCTTCTTGGAGGAGTGGCATTCAGTGAAGCTTTTGTAGTTTGTGAACCATTCATGAAGGACTTCAGACTCAGAGAGTATATGCCATAAATTACTTGAGAATCCTAATAAAAAGTGTTGGAGTTGTGTAACTGTTACCTGAATTTGATTAGATGCATTTATGCGAATGTCTCTGTGTTGGAAAAAACCATATGTACTGGTAATTTAAAATGCTGAATCATCACGAAATTATTCCTTCCTTGCTAAACGACAGTGAACTGGGGAAGTCTGTAGACTATACTGACAGGTACTTATTTGATAGTTTGTGGGGTTTTTTGAGGGCCTGTGAAAGGGATTACAGTTATAGTGAAGACTGTATAAGACAAAACAGCTATATAAACCATGCTTCCTATCTGTGTCATACAGAGATTGACTGTCTTATTAACAAAATTATCTTGCTAATTATGTCGGAATGCTGACTCTTCTCTGCATGCCGTGTGCTTACGTAAACACATTAAAAAATAATATGTATTTTAATTATAGGGTGATGCTGGAGAAAATGGACCGAAGGGTGACACAGGAGAAAAGGTAAACTACTTATTAGTAGAGAAGAAAATGTGTGCTTTAGGCATGCTTACAGTATAACCAGCTAATGAAAATAATAATTTGATCAAAAGAAAAATGCATTTTAAACTGTTTTATTTTTTTAAAGATGCTGAGTGATTCAATTGAGTTTATTTTTATAAGCAGCAGAAAAAATGTTACTGTTCTATCCAATTAAGCATAAAATTCCTGACTTTATACAGCCGCAGCTTCAGTATAGGATACATCAGCATGTCTCTATTTAGCACTCCTCCTTGATGAAATTTGCATCATACGGAAACTTTGGTCACAACCTGCCAGACGGTTGGAACGAGGTCTGCTGAGTTACAGCTATTTCTGATATATCTTTTTACTTTTCCCCTTTTGTGTTCCAAGGGAACACAAAGAGGGACCAAACCAATGTGGGACAAAAAATATCGTATCATGATAGGTAACTTCCTTCCAGATTGCCAGCTGCACAATTGAGAGTTGAAGATAAAAACTTTGTTTTAAATCTTTTTGCCAGGTAACGTCAGCAATAACCTCACCTAATACCTTGTTGGTTCATTGTTACAAAGTACCGTGTCGTAGAAGTCACTACAGAGTAGATGTCAAAATTTTATTTTACTCTAGTTTTGACTTATTTTATGTGATACTCATGCTGCATCACTGCAAAAAAAAAAAAAAAAAAGAACTTGAGTTTTTAAATGTGCTTTACTTACACAAGTCATAGTCTTTAGCAGTCAGAGCAAAGCCTCTGTTGCACAGGAAGAAGGGTCAGTCGTAACGATCCTTTCTGGACATCTCTTTGGAACTCATATGCTTCTCTAAAACATTCATTTTAGTGCCTACACTTGGGCAGAATCATAAAAATTTCTTCTTGTTCCCCTATATGTGTAATTGCTTAACCAACTCGCATCAGTTTAGTGCAAGGAGAAATTTATGATGGATTTATCAAGCTGGTAAGGAATGTATGCAAATCTCTCAGGTCCTATCATTTGGACAGAGTAAAGCTATGCTTTCAAGAACACAAGGATTTTATGGGGCATATTCTAAAATCAGCAATTAAAAATAGACATTAGATTTAAGAATAGTCAAGTTATTTGATTCCCAGAGTTCATTTAAATAATACTTTATCTGCAGTCATGCTTGTTAACCCAGATGAAAGTCTTAAGAACCTTATTTAGTTCCTTACACAATGTATGCCAGTAACATCATCTTGATCCCCTTTTATGTGATTCAAGAATATAATCTCTTAGCAAGTTTGAGATTGTTGTTCAGATAGGTAGTCCTGCAACAAGTAAATGCAAAGTTTACAATCTCTCTGGGAAGCCTAGTGCAGCTTCACTTGTTGCTTTTCTACTTTATCAGCTGTGAGAGCGAGCTTGTATCCACTAGAATGCCCATACTGCACTGTGGTCTGCGGTACGCACATCTCCCTGCTTGGGATCTTGTTTAAGGAAAGAAAAAGTTCTCTCATTCTTTCAGTGGGTAATGCTTTCTCCCCAGGTATAATGTTTTAAATATTTCTGTGTGAGCTTTCAACAGTTTGGCAGTCTAGTTGGGATCAACTTGTGGAAAGTATAGGTCATCAGGAGACTTCTTATATTGCTATACCTGAAGAAATTTCAATAAACTTGTTGAACTTCATAATACTGAAGTCTCCCATTTCCAGGTTTCACATAAGTTTCAGAGGTGGGGTGGTGACATGGGAATGTACGCTGTTTGTGTGGAGTGCATTGCTTTAAGCATAAGAGGCTAGAATCCGCTGCGGGAATTTTTACAACAGTCAGCAGAACTGTGACTTAGTTGACTTTCATTATTTTTCCTCCATTTTTGCTGCCTGCAACACAATCTGCCACCCAGAAAAAAAAAAAAAATCCAGATCTTATAGAAGAGCAGCAGCTTAATGTTTCTGTGAGATAAATACTAAATTTTCGTTTATATGGTGAGAGAGATCAGGTGACGACAGTTTCAGACTTGGTTTAGGAATGGGTTCCTGTTTGTGCCATTAGTGTAGCTTTGTTTTTTGAACTGCTGTACCTAGTGGCTTTTAGAAATACAGACTTGGTAGCCTAATTCTTGACCTGCGACTTAAGAAAGAAACTGTCTTTGCTGAATTGTCTTACTTTGAAGACAGTGTCAATGCCAGACTTGAGTTTTTGCTTCTACTCTTCTACTGTAGCCTCGGTCCCTAGAAATTACCAAGTATCCTCCTCCTGTGTGCATATTCCCCTGCTAAAATTTCTTCATTTCCAAACTGCCTGACTCATCAGAGAACTGAACATGCTGTACCGTAACTTTTTCTTTAATCACGTATTAATTTTCATTCTTGCATGAAGGTGGTTTATAAATATATTGTGTCTTATCTCCCCCATATCTATCATTATCCTTTAAAATGTTTAACTGGTGAATGTCTCTTACCAGTTGCTTTGCCACTTTATAGCTATAAAAAGTCCTTGAGGCTTTGCAGTTGTACACGCTTGTAAGGGATACCAGCAGTATCACTCATGCACGTCTATCAAAATGAAGCAGCTCAGGTTTCCAAACATGAATCAATCTTTCATAATACTGATTTTTATGTTTTGTTCACACGAGAGCAAGCTGCAGTAACTGTGTAGAGGAAATCTATCCCTATTCTTCAGAGCAGTGAGCATGTTATCTGCTACCATTTAATTTTATGAAACTATTACCAAAAAGCCCCCATACACAAACCAACTTTAAAACTATGGCATTCACAGAACTCTTCCTGCACCGTTGCTGAACAATCAGTATAAAAATCATTTATACTGTGCTTATACATCCTCAAAGTGGATTACAGTTCTGGCTCCTATGCTACCTATGTAAATCGCTAGCAGGTTGCTGGGGAGCTTAAAGTTGCTACTGTGTAGGAACCTGTTACTTTCAGTGAACAGTCCAAAATTATTTTGAATAACGAATAATGAGACAGTTCTTCAAATATAAGCACTCTGGCCATCTTCAACAGCATGTAGTTTGACTAGCAAACTTTTCATTAATTTAGTTATTTTCATTTTTGTTTGGCGTGTCATTTAAGAAAAAAAATGCAGCAGAGTATACAAGAATTTTAAGGATCCTGTGCCAGTTGTACAAAACTGGGAGCTAAAAGCTTCCTTGGCCAGGTGTCATGGTTTAAGACCAACCAGTAACAAAGCACCACAAAGCTGCTCGCTTGCTCCCCAGCCCCAGCCCCAGTGGGATGAGGAGAAAATATAAAGAAAAGGCTCATGGGTCAAGACAAGAACTGGGAGGGATCACTCACCACTTATGGTCATGGGTGAAAGACAGGCTCAACTTAGGGAAGAAACAAAATCAATTTAATTTACTACCAAACAAATCAAAACAAGGATAATGGGAAGTAAAACCAAATCTTAAAACACCTTCCCCCCATCCCTCCCTCCTTCCCGGCTCAAGTCCACTCCCCATTTTCTCTACTTCGTCCCCCCAGCAGCACAGGGGGACGGGGAATGGGGGTTGGGGTCAGTTCATCGCACCTTGTCTCTGCCGCTCCTTCCTCCTCAGGGGCAGGACTCCTCACTCTTCCTCTGCTCCACCGTGGGGTCCCTCCCACGGGAGACAGTTCTCCACCAACTTCTCCAGCATGGGTCCCTCCCATGGGCTGCAGTCCTTCACGAACTGCTCCAGCACGGGTCCTTTCCATGGGCTGCAGTCCTTCAGGCACAGACTGCTCCAGCGCGGGCTTCCCCATGGAATCACGGCCATCTTTGGGGCATCCCCCTACTCCGACGTGGGCCCCTCCCCGGGCTGCAGGTGGGCATCTGCTCCCAGCTCCCCTCCGTGGGCTGGGGGGACACAGCCTGCCGTCTCACCACGGGCTGCAGGGGCATCCCCTCCTCCCCCTCCTTCTGCACTGACCTCAGGGTCTGCAGAGGGGTTCCTCTCACATTCCGATCCCCCTACTCACCGCAGGTTCCCCTTCTTAAATCTGTTCTCCCAGAGGCGCGACCACCGTCACTGTTTGGGTCGGCCTGGACCAGAGGCGGGTGCGACTTGGGGCCAGGGAAGCTTCTAGCAGCTTCTCCCAGGAGCCACCCCTGCAGCCCCTCCCCCGCTACCAAAAAAACTGCGCCACACAAGCCCAAAACTTCAGGTCACTCACGATCCTCTGCCCTTGTGCGTATCACTGCCTATCAAATCCAGTCAACCCAGCAAAACACAGGCAAAACTTTTTGAATGCTATATGCCTCCTCAGAACAGAGACCTTTTCTGAATACGTAAATTACCATGGCGCTCTCATCCTGTAAATTATAACACTTAACTGCATTAAACTGTCAGTTTAAATATGCTGAAGAGCTGCGGAAATAGAGCTGTGACCTGTCCCGATGGGGATAAACACGTAGGTCACTGGGCTTTTTTTTTCAAGGCAAACCTTCATTAGCACAAAAACCTTTGTCGACCTGATGCTTGCCATTTGTAGAATTAGGTCAAAAAGATTGCTCATATTCTTTGTAAATGGCAATAAATTATTTTTAATGTATATCAGCAATTTAGAGATGTCAAAGCATGTCCCATCTTCTGGCTTTATAAAGTACATTTATACAACATCTGCAATTATTACATCTACATTATTAGTTGTGAAATTTGAGGTTAACTATTATGCTGTTTGGATGAGTGAAACTAAATCTCTCTGCAAGTTCTTGAAAACAATACTGTTCTTTTTCTGAATCACACTGATTTAATTTATTGGGTAAATTCCTATGTAGCAGCACAGAGAACAGGTAATCTTGCTATATAGTTATTTTGCTATATAATCTTGCTATACTCTTGCATGTTTTGTTATATCTGTTTCCTGAAAAACTGTATATGTAATAAGTGTGATTATTTCTTGTGGATTTTGTATCAGGGTGACCCCGGTTCTTCTGCTGCAGGAATTAAGGTAATTCAGTTTTAAAGCACTTGTACAGGGAGAATAGGGGTGGTTGGTCTGTGTTACTTTGTAGTGTCGCAGACATTTTGGGTACTGTTAACGATATGGTTTTCCCCAGCTCTATTTTTCGTTCATTTTGTCAGATCTCATGTCTTTCATCTCTTTTCTTTTAGGGTGAACCTGGTGAATCTGGACGGCCTGGACAAAAGGTATTAGTTGGAAATGTCCAGTTATCCTTTTCTTCTCTGTTGGATTTGTGATAAACGATGTTACACAGATGTTACTACTGGCACTTACCCGTACTAGGATGAGCCCAAGGCGTGTACTAATTAACAGCCCAAGGCGTGTACAAATTCGGTGTATGATCATTTTGTATTTTAAAAAAGCACAGGAATGATGATGCTAATTAACAGAAAAAGCAATATTAGACTAACCCATCTCCCCTCCTAGCCACGGAACGCTTCTTGCATTGAAAGTTTACCCAGTTGCAGCTGGTGAGACTAACAAAGAATGGCTGTGCTCGTTGAGTGATCAGAAGTTAACCCTGCACGTTTGAATGAATATTAACCTTCAGATTATGGTACATTATTACTTCTCAGTAGGAAGAAAATAAATATTGACTAGAATCCCTTTCCCATATACCTGTAAGGGGGATCGAATTGTCAGAGGCACGCGGTATGTTGGGAAGGACATAGACCAGGTAATGCCGCTCTGTTCTTTCCAGGGGAAGAAATTCCCCTGGGTGCTGTGTAGCTGAGGCTGCTTTTGCAAGTAAAGGTCCAGCAGGAGCTGTAATGACTCTGTGCTGCATGAGGCCCTTTGAAGCTGGGGAATTTCCTCGTTGAATCCATAGTACATTGAACACAGTGAATGCTGTGCCTTCAGCTGCCTTTTATGAGAGCAGGAGGCAGGTCCTGCTGGGAGACCTGGTAAAAGGGCAAAGAGAAGAGACAATGAGGGAACCAGAGCTGTCCACCTGAATATTACCGACATGAAATGAAATGTGATGATATTTCAATGGCCTGTCAAGGCTGTTGTGTGCCATATGTATTGCAGAGGTGATGGAATGACCTGCCCTGCCAATCTGAGCATTATGAGATGGAGTTAGTATACAGCCTTGGTTTCCTCAAAAATCATTCTTCTCATAAATCATACTCAGATTTTTTGCATCAGGAAAGGTCCAGAAAAGAAAATACTATGCATTCATTTACAATACTAATTCTAATGAAGCATTAGTGATTTCATTGTGTTTCGTGTTGTTTAATGTGTCTTTGAGGCGCATTTTAATTGTTTTAGATTACTACGATTCTGAACGGGCTTTGCTGGATCCCTTCTGCTTGTTATGTGTGGGTCTATGGTGGTCAGCTCTGTCCCAAGACTAAACAGCGCCCTACTGCAACAATACTAATAGATTATCACTTATAATTATTCAAATGCTGTGCTTAGAAGTGAAATTTAGTGCCTCCGCAATTAGATGAGAAAAGGTCGCAGTAGTAGCGGGGTATGTATGGCTACTCAAATAAGAAACCTGAAGACAAAGGAGTGGGGTTTTCAAGCTAGCATTTTGTCAGGAATGAGTGCAGTGGAGGCCTTTTATAGGGTTATCCTTTTGCAAGAGTGACAACTCCTTTTCTGCTTTAGAAAGTGTTAAGCAACATATCAAGAAATAATAGTATCTGTTGAAAATGGTATCCTAGCCTCTATTCTTTCATCTGATTGTATAGTTAATATTTGAGACTGGAATCTTTCCTGTGCTTTTAGGCAATGTGAACAGTTAAAATTATGGAGTAAATGAAATAGACAAAGCAGCTATTATCAGTAGAACATTTAAAAATCACTCCATTTGGTAAAGTGATTTGCAGACCCTCTATTATGTTTTTCAGTTTGTGGCAGAATGTAATTTTGTTATTAGCGCTTCAAATCTATTTAATATTACGCCCTCAAAGAGGTGTCTTTGGGTACTGTAGTCTGATGAACATCTATATTATGTATACATGTGTTTATGTTTGTGTCTGTATACATGTGTATATGTGAGTGTATGAATGTATTTCTGTGTGTATACGCACACGTAAAATATTTTAATAGCACACTCTGTATGAATCAGCCCAAACCACAGAGTTGAAATCTGGATTTCTATAAAGCTCTGAAGTGTACAAAATCTGGAATATAGTTCAACTCATTATAAAGGTAAAAGTTGGCTTCAGAGTTCAGACCTGAGCTTCCAGAAGGTTCAGGGAATATTCAGATCCAAGGTGCTGGTTAGAATCCATCTCTGTATTAAAATAAAATCTCCAGCCTTTAAAATAATGTTTTCTTCATGTGTTATTGCTCTTTTTTTTTTTTTTTTTCTGTTCATCATCTTTATTTCCCTAGACAACATCTTTCCATTTAGCTATCTCAAAACGGCCATTTGTGCAAATGTTGTCATTCTTGTTCTAGACTAGTATCAACTTAATTTCAAAATTAATACATTCAGTTTTCAATTCCTGTTACAAAATTACCCTTGCAAATGCAGTTCTATAGGTCTTTTCATTGCAATGTTAAATAAGCAAGGCATTTCTGAGTAAAGCAATAGAAGGTTACACTCCTACTATCCTTCATAACAGCATGTATATTCACAGATAAATAGCAAGGACTGAAAAGATGCTACGGATAGCTCTATAAAAATGATGGCCCGGTTACAATTAGGCAGTCCTGCCTGAATTGCACAATTTAAACCAAGCTCTTCTGAATCGCTTTGTAGCTAAATCAGACAGCTACACAGCACAATGTTTAGCTCAGAGTCGAAAATGGAACAGAATTAAACATCCATCCTAAGTATGGAACTGAAACGGCAGCGTGTAAAATGAACCAGTGCTGCTTGTTTTCCTCTCTTTTGGTGAAGGCTAACATGAATTCATTTTTGGCCTTCCTGATGTGGAATTTCAGCCTGGGTGTCATCTTTACATCCAAGGTTCCCAGAGCCTTAACAAGACTCTTACTGATTGTACATTTAAGGCACTCATTTTGAAAATTATCGGTCCTGCTTGAACCGACTAGCAGTCATCTATGCTCTTTTATCTTGCTGCAGAATATACAGGGGTGTTCACTGGATCGTGACCATAACTGAATAATGTCTGTAATATTATGTAATTTTCCTGTATAGGGTGAACCAGGTCTTCCTGGGCTTCCTGGACTCCCTGGGATAAAGGTAAATAAACTGTAGTCTCTGTCGTATTGGGGGGACACCACAAAGAGGGGGAGACTGCAAGAATGTGGCTAAAATGGACTTACTGTACTTGTGCTGTATCTTCTTCTGAGTCTCTGGTATTGAACTGAGGATTGTCACAGAAAGGTTTCACATGGAAAATTCATTAAAGTGTCAATGAGTAAGCAAACAGTACATCTTACATTAAAATGTGAAGTAGAACATTGCATTCTAGCGCTTTAAAAAATAATCTAATATAGTAGGGGTTTATTATTTTTTTTTTTTAATGGAAGAGGCTTGTTTTCAAAGTTTTACTTGGTTTCCACTCTGATGGGTGCTTTCCAGTCGCAATAGTCTACTGAATTGACCATGCCTCCAGCTAGAGAACTGCATTAATTATACACAGGCTGCGGAGAACTGGCTCTGTCGACAAAAATACTCTGTGCTCCATTACACAGCAGTGATTCCACTGACCAGTCAAAATGTTTTAATAAGATTCTATTCAGTATTAGCTACAGTCCCTGACCTAATACCTGGTTTAGTCCCTGGCTTCCGGTTTGTCTGGGATCTTTAGGCACGTTGATACAAAAGACATGTGGTTGGTGTAGTTCTAGCATAAGTGGTTGCATTGGGAGTTGCAGACACTTGCACAGTTTGAGCTGTAACTCTATAATGCTGCACAAAGAGAGTGGCTTCACATATTCTGAGTGCGGATTAGAGCGGTTGCTTCTCCTTCGTGGCAAAGACTGTTCTTTCAGAAAACAAAATCTCCTTGAAATTTTTTCTTTGCGTTCTGGCATGGGCCTATGTATACCTCAGGAGACAGTTTATATCCTTTCTCCAATAACAAGGGGGATAAGTCAGAGGCCAAACTCTTGTCCATTTTGGTAGGATTCAGGATTTATCTCGTGGAATGTAACATTTGCAGTGGTTTTATCAAGGGACCTGTGAATAGCCACGGTATTGAAGCATAATGTCCCTTCTGTGTTACTAGTGAATTATGGGAAGAATTGAACATGCATATTAAAGTTTGTATGTTGTAATACCTGAAAATATAGTTCCCAGGGAGGTTGTTCATTTTCTGCGAGAACGAACCCTATATTGACTAGTGAAGATCATGTAGGAGCAGAGTCCTTTGTGTGACGAAACTGTATTTTTTTAAGACCTTTGACAGCAATCCTTATACTGTTTACTTTAACAGTGCGCAAACAGGTAGCCCAGTTGGAGGTCAGTGCCAGTGTTCTGGGGGCACTTGCCAAAACCAGCTGGAGTTATGGCTGGTCTTTGGGGACTCTGTGTTCATGCAGACCATGCCTGTCTATGCATATCATCAAGTAAAGAAAAAAGTCTAAATCTGAGTCTCTGCTTTGGGAAAATTATTACTGTTAAGCTTTATTTGTTGGTGGTAAGAACGGCTCAGAAGGGCAGCTTTCGGATTCACGTGAAAGGCAAGACGCGAAGTGACAAATGGATGAAGCGTGGCAGTTTTGCCCAGTGAAAATTTGTTTCAGAAGTCAGTGGATACAGTGGAAAAATAGTAGTTGCCTGCAGAATGAAATGGAATAATTTGGTCAAATATTAATCCTTGAGGAGAATGCTAGCTTCTATTAAAAATCCAGGCCAGAGGGAGACTAGTTGTGGTCCGGTGAAGAAACTCCATCTAGTGCAATTCTGCATCGAGGTGGCTAGATGCACCCTAGGGTGCTAACAAGCAAGCTGGCAGAACATGCATAGGAGAGAGCAAAGAAGATCTGGTCGCATCAGACTTGCAGGATGGGTGCTGTTTGATTCAAGGCGTTTTTAAACTCTGTTTAATTAAGGAGCCTGTAGAAAAAAGCCTAGATTTTTCTGTCACAGAGACTATATCTGTGTCATGAGAAGCGGTAGCAGATAGAGAATGGCTTGAGTTAGGAATATGGGCACTCACAAGCAATGAAAAAGCAGGAGTTTAGCCCCTTTTCTCAGCCTCTGTTTTAGCAAAGATTTATGTATCGCCATGGTAAAAACATCTCATCAATTCCCAAGAACAACCTTAGTGATATCCCAATTCCAGTGAACTGATGTTGATTGAGAGCTACTTTGAAATAACAGTGACTGCATGAGAAACTTCAGCATGGAGGGAATCCAATTGTCTGGACTTGCAATCTGTTGGTGCTATCATGGTGTTTCCACAGAAAATTGAAAGGAATCTTATTTGGAACAATGACTTCTTTTTTTTTTTTTTTTTTTTTTTCCTTCTGCCTGATTGTTCCTTGTTGTTTGTTACATTTTTTTCAGGGCTTCTGGGGTCTGTTTCCATCAGGACTTTATAAAACTCTCAAAGATATGTCTTTGCTATTCTATCTTAATAGTGATATGCGGCAGTGGCATAATGCAACATAGTACAAACGTCACACAATGTCATTACAACATCTAGGGACTTGTTACAGCTTGTAAGAAGTTTCCATAAGGGAAGTTTTTCCTAAGACTTAAATGGATTACAGAGTTCTCGTGCATTTGCGTGCCAGCACATTAGCTCTCAGCAGGGATTTTGCAGGCTATTCCCAAACTTTGTGAGATGGATATCTGGCAACCCAAGCGAAGCGCTAGCAGGGGCATGTAGGAGAAAGTGACAGGGTTCAATACAAGGCAGTAGCTACTTAATCTCTTTCCCAGTAGGAAAAACTAAATATTCTTGTATTTGCTGGTATTATGTTGCTACTATTCTTGTTTTCTGCGGTATTTTCCCCTTCAGTTTCTGTTACATTATGCAAGCATGCACATGCACACTCAAAAGTCTTCTACAACATTTTCTGTTGAGATCCCTTGCAGCTAAAAATCTTTAGGGTTCTCACTGCACTTTTTGATCTTTCTTCAGTCTTGTATAACTGGAATTACAGAACGTTCTCCAAATTTGTGTCTTCCTATGATGTTCTAGGAATTAACACATTCTATTTGGTTTTTTTGGCTTTTGCCCTGAGTTATTGATAAAACACATTTCCCAAGCGGGTTTGAAAGGTTAGTCCTGGGTGGCAAGTGCATCTGAAATGCATTAACTCCTGTAGATGAGTGGATATAGCTTAAACTTTTGTTCAACGGGCCAAGTAGTCAAGGAATGGGGAAAATATATTTTCTGGAAATTAGATAAATAAATAGCAGAATTTCATATCCATTTGATATACAGTAACTCAAATCACACAGGTGATTTCAAATGAACGGACTAGTTGTCTGAGGATCATGTTTACAGAGCTTTTATGTTCTAAACATAAATTGGAATTGTCGGATGTTGAAGGACTGATACATACAGGCATCTTCAAGACAGGTGAGAAGAAAGAGGCAAGAGAAGACTCCGTGTTGCCTAATTTTGAAAGAATTTCCTTTAGTATCTTCTAGTACTTCCGTGTAAAGAAAAGAAGATCTAGATATAGGGATAGTCGAGACAGAGGAAACTCTTGGATGTAGTTCTGGTCTTAAATATTTACCGTTTGACTATTGTGTAAGGAATTGAAGTCCCTTTCTTTAAATCTGTTAGGTGAACTACAAATTTGCTTTCTTGTGAATGAATCTCTCGACAGTGACAGGCCATACTATGAAATGTTTTAGGTAACTGTGCACATGCACAGCACTCTTTACAAATACTAAACCAGCCTGTGAAAACATAAATGCCAGGCCAGGCCCTGGACCATATCTTTCCAGCTACATCTCATTTTCTCATGGTTGAAGAAGCTTCCCAAGGCATCCAGTCCAGTACGCTTGAACATGTAGCCAAACTACTTAAAGGATTAATAAATACTAATCACTGGGAAAGTTTCAGCTTCTTATAATGCCATTTCAATTAATTAATCAATGTTCCCGGGAACCTGTTAGAGCTTGGTTGAACGTGATACTGGAGTCTGAATGAACAGTAATATTGGACGGACATCCAAGTATCATATCTGAATTCAGAGTATGCAGCAGGGTCTTTTATCACTTACTTTTCTAGACCCATTCACTACACACATGCGGATGTTTTGAGAGTTCTTCCTGTTCTTTTTCGTTCTCTCCTCATTGTCAGTTGGTGCCATGGAGGAAACACAAGCGCAGTCAGTTATTTCCAAGACAGTGATGAAGCTGTCTGTGACATGCTGGAGAAACGTTTCTCAAGCACCTGTTGCTGTTTAGGAATGGCTGGAAACTTAATGAGCCCCTGAATGTGTTCCACCATGTCACTTGGGAAGCGAGTAAGGCACCTAAACACAGAATATTAACTCATCGCTCTGATATCCCCCAACTGACACCAAGCAGACGCAGAATACTTTCTGTGAAACACAAACTTCATATATCTGTTTTACCTCATAACTTTCCTGGGATGATACAGACAAAGCAGCACTCACTCACCGTAATGGAAATCATGCGTACCCGTGTTCGTTGTAATGGCAGACATCTCTCAAATCCACTGTGTTGCATTTCCTGGGATTCAGGCAGTGCAGTCCTCAGCTTCCCCGCTGCAGTGGGAAGCCTTCACGGAACACAAGCCTCTTCTCGCTAGCAGCACTTTATGCAGGATCTGGCTTTTCTTTAGCATTTCTACCTCTGTTTTTAAAATAAATACTGAAACAAAGCTTGTGAGTGCAACTAAGTTTTTATCGTGTGGTGTTCGTGAAAACTGCTGTTGAACGATTTGGCACAAGAAAAGAAAGGCTGCTTAGCCCTTCTGCTTTTGGGAGGTAGGGAAAGTTTTTGGCATTTTCAAATCCAGTGGAACTGGCTGATTCAATAGACTTGCCAGTATACAGCATCTTGTATCTTTTTATACAATTACTTTGGATTCACTTCCCTGGGACTGTGCCTGAGCAAGGTTTCAGAAGAACCTGGATAAGGGTATAGGAATTTGAATAATTGTTTTTTAATTTTCTTTTTATGAAAGTAAAAGCAGTTCTAATTTTCATCTGTTCTCTACTTAAATTTTGTTTTCTGTTCTTAAATCTTTTTTTCTGTTCGTATTCAGAGATCTTATCTTGTGACTTTCCTAATTCCATGTAAAGACTGAAAAACTTGCTGCTCCACAGAACTTATTTTTTTAGCTCTAGAAGAGTTGATACTCTTTTCACCCAGTGAGTTCCGTTACAAAAGAAAACTTTCAGAGAAAATGAGAAGCAGAATTTTCAAGCTGGATACACAGAAGTTAGTTTCCTATTTAAACTCTTTTAGAAAAGAGAGCAACTGTTGTTGAAGGTCATGTGTTTAGAAGGTGCCCTTGTCATCTGGTAACAAAATGGAAGGGAATCTGAAGTAAATGGTAGTTCCAAGCATTTCATTTTGGAGTTAACACCATTCACCACCTATAGGAAACTTCTTCAAACTCCCCTTTTCCCCCAGGAGTTCTTAGGAAGGCTGAGCACATTTTCCTAATTCATTTTTCCTTTTCCATATTTCCATTCTTCTTCCTGTTTTTCCTCCTTGTTAGTGACTGTTACCAGGAAACCTGCAGGGCCTATATCTCTCCGTTTTTTCCAGGACTCGGATATTCCTGCCCAGGCTTCAGTTCATCTTTATTCTATAGGTCACCATACTCAGAACTCTTTGTAGCTTGAACTCAGGAGCTGGAAGGGACCAGCTGACCTGGTGACAGGCATCTCCGAATCCTGGGTACAGAGATGTGCTGAACATGTTAACTGCAGCAATTGAAAATTGTGGGAATTCAGCTTCAAACCCTGCTTCATAGAAACTTAGGTTTCTCCCTGATATGCACTTGCCTTAGCTGGTATGTATGTTGAAATATTCAAGTGTGAACTAATTTCCAACCTTTCATCACTCACCTATAGTGTTCTTAAGAGTGGGTCATCTGCCTCAGCAAAGGAAAATGTGCAGTGTAGTATAGATCAGATACTGAGAAGCAGACTACAAGGATGCATGTTCTGGGTGAAAATGGGAACTGATCTAAAAGAATAGGACTTAGTACCTGCATTTGGAGGGCTAGTTTTCAGAAGTAGCTCTATGCATGGGTAGGCAAAATATAAAATAAAATAAAATTACACAACCGTGCAATTAATTTTCAGTATTCAGTTTTGAGAGTGGAACTATCTGTACAAACATATATCTGTGTGTATGTAGTTACATATCTAGCTTTGTTCGTTCATGCCTAGCTGTCTGGTTTCCATATGTTATGGCAGTAATCAGTTGCACAGGGTAGATGTGTAATTTCCCAGAACTAATTTTGAGAATCAAGGCCAGAAAATGAAATCATCATTAACATTGGATGGTATGCATGTGTCAGGAGTGTTTACTGGGGCGTTCTTTGAGATATATGCAGTTCTTATTAATCTGTCAGAAACTGTATCCTCCAAATTGTGAAAGCTCTCATTTTCTTTCCTGGAAAAGGCTAAAACATAAGTAACTGAAATGCAGGATGTTGTTTCCGCTAAAGGTATTACTAGTTGGAAGACTGAGCTTATAAGGATCTATTTCACAGCATCTGTTTCATAGCACAGTTTAATTTTCCTTTGTAAAAAAAAAAAAAATCCAAAATTTTGAAAACAGCTGAATAAGCTGAGAGTCCAATATTCTGCTGTATTCAGAAATCAAGTATTTTGTCATCCACAAAGACTTGACATCAGTAATCTGAAAGTATTTGTCTCAAATACACAATTGTAGATGGTCAGAAATCAGTGCATGCAATAAAGTTTTTTATCTTTCAGAGTAGCAACACAAATTCCTTAGATTTGTCACCTAACTGTTTGCTAAAGGAAAGAATTTGGGGCCAGACTCTTCATAATTTAGCAGTTCAGTCATCGCAAACAATTAAAAATGAGGCACTCATTACAACAAGTGTTTTTATTCTAGTCCTCAAAACGAGGTACCATGCTGATTTGAATTATAATTAGCCTGTAAGTAAGAAGTCCTTGATATGACTAATGCATGCAGAATTAATCAGAATTATTACTGGTTCTGTTAGAACTCTTCCAAAGCAGCATACCTTCTAAGCAGGCAGAACTTAAAGGCAATGAGAAAATTAGGCTCACTAAAAAGCAATAAATGTTGTACAAAGTAGGGCTCATTGTGAAGCTTCAGGGTTTTAACCAGGTTGTAAGGTTTTATTTCTCTAACTCTAAATGAATCATAAAGGCTAAACGTGCATTTGGAAATTCTAAACCAGAATTGTTTTTCTAAGTTTAGAGACTGATTAGGGAGTAAAGATATTGTTTCAAATGCGATGAGTGAGCCAGACAACCTGTTTTAACCGGCCATTTCTGGAGCCAGTTCTGAACTGGTATGAAAAGCCTTAAGACCTTATAAAACGGGGTTAGGTTTTTTTATCAGATTTCCTTTTACCTTGCTCATTTCCTTCGTACGAGCTGAAAACCGTAGTCCTCCCGAGAGCAAAATTCCCATGGACATCAGGCTATATATAAAGTCCCTTTAATGCTCTTCATAGCGAGAAAGTATAAGGTGCCAGTCTCTCTGACTTGTATAGTCTGAGGCCAGCTGAGTTTCTGAGAAATTGCTTCACTGGAACTGAGTGCCGCAGGCAGGGCACGAGCAAGCACGGCTTCACCGATTGCCATGGACTGCTATGTTCCAGGCTCCTGAGAATTTGGCCCTCACTCCTCTCCAGAGTGGAAAGGTTGCAGTATTCTGGTTAGATGGCAAACTCAGAAAACAAAGTCTGAGGACAGCACATGGCAACTTCTGGAAATCAACAGGGGCAGCAGTGAACCAAATGTAGTTTATTATAAATTCATAGCTGTTCTCCCAACTGCCTTGCATCTGGGTTTTGGGTTGGTTTTTTTTGCAAGCTCTTCTTCTATATATGTCCACCCTTGCAGGATTCTTTCAGCAGAGTTAGGCAAGGAAAGGACATCATAATGGTTTTGTTTTAAATATGCCTACGAGTGAGTCAGGGTGACATTTAAGACAAGCATACCTTGGTCTCTTGATGTGATTAAAATGAGGACCCTTCCACGTCAGTGCTTGTCAGAAAGGACACTTTGGGCTCTCCCAAGGTCTGTGACTGTTGAGGAGTTTGCAGGCTGCCCCATGCCAGACGCAGGATTTTTGGAGAACCGCTAGACCTACAGGCAGGAGTTGAGAAGCTCCAGGTCTGCCCCTGAATTGTGTGTTGGAGCATGTCGGGGTTCTCCTCTATCCCAGACAGCGAGGTTTTTCCATGTACAGAAACTGCGGGGTGAACCCACATTACCAGAATGCTCCACAGAATTTCTGGATGCTTTGGTGTGGTTTGCCAACCCAGAGGTGTGCACGCAGGAGTCCCGGCCGTGGCACGTTCGCGCTTGCAAGTCAACGCCAGGGAAAGGTGCGTGGAGGCACAGAACTGCCGTGGTCCCAGCACTGGGGCAGACACTGAATCAAATATTTCAGGACCAATGAACTATGCAATAAAGGTGAGAGTTTGACATTTAACCTTCTCTGGCTAGTTCTGGCGCATAGCGCTAGATAAGTATAAGGACTGAAATGACATTGTTCCTTGCGAATTCACGGTCTAAAGGTTGGTTTAGTCTCATTTCTATGGCATAGAGAAAATAATGCAGTAATTTGATGTAGAAGGAACATAGTAAGGTGGCCAGGAGACTTTAAAAAAAAAATAAATTTAAGAGCTCTTGCACGGTTTATATCCGTAAAGGGAATAACTCGCTCGTGTGTTTTATGGCTTTAGCAACAATAAAATATTTTATCAGTGACTTCAAATGTAGGACAGCAATTTCAGAAATGGAAGTGAATTTATTTCATTGTTACAGAAAGTTGATGGTTTGGGCTCTTTTCTGCAGCACAGGTTTTCTTTTGGGGCAAACATTGATCTGGATGGGAAAATGTGTGTTATATTCATTAAAAGGATAATTATAGAAGCAAGAGCCTTCTGTGGGAAAACAGTGTATCCAACAACTGCTGTTCTCTACTGGCTGCTCGTATCAGCGTAGAGCTGTGTATTTCAGGCACTGGAATGGACTGGGCCCGTCTGTGAGAACAAAGTTTCAAATAATTATGTTGTTGTGTGTCTCAGCTGTGCAATGAAGGCTAATTCTAACTGAATATGGTATTAGGACTACATTGTTGTTAAACCGTTGCCAAATTAGTGGTGTTTAAAACCGCAACTAGCATTGCAAATGGGATTTCAGCTGTTGCAGCTTTTTAAGCGAAAGTCCATGTTTTAGCCAATTACAGGTTCTATAAAAGTTAAAAGAAGACAGCGACAGCAAACAGTGTGTCTTAGGGTTAATCTCTAGTATCAAAGCTAGCCTCTGCCTCAGCCCATAGAAGCTTTGATCATCATGAAAACCAGTTAGGAATATGTCTAGATAATAATCCTCATAAAAATTTGACTATCTTCTGAAGTAAATTACAAGGTGGCTTTTTTACTGTTAAATTCTGATGGAGCTCACATTACGCTAGGTGTACAGCATGCCATTACAGGGCCCTTTTCTGTTTCAGACATTTTATGATAAGAGGTGAAAGCGAACATTAACAAGGTTTGTGAATAGTAGTATATAATTTGCTGTCTGACCAATTAGTATTTCTACAGTTGACAAACACTTGAGGGTGAAAATGGGCACGCATAGAGGGAGTCTCTGAGTCTTTTAAAATATTAACATATCAAGCCATTTTAAACTATTCTTTAAAAGATAACAAATCACTCCTGTAAACTGGAAGCAGTGCACAAGCTTGTTCATTTTTTTTTTTTAATACCAAGCTGCCTGTGTTGTATGACTGATACAAATTGCTCCAAGCCCTAGCAGCAGATGAAATTCAAATGCTGAAATTCATCCCTTTCGCTTCCTGTGCAATGTGTCAACTAAAATGCACAGAGAGTCCTCACTTGCTGATGGCTTTCTATACAGCTGCCAAACAGTATTTCAAATGGGGGAATTCCTTGCTCTTCTTTCAAAACCTACCTGTTTAAGTCCTCTTTCCAGATTTTGTGTTCCTGCCCCTGCTTTCACAGGCAAAGAAGCTAGTGGTAGATTCTTATTAGATAAAGCTTCGGGTTTATTGTAAGAAGTTGTAGTGAGATGTTTAGAAAAGTATTATAAATCTTGGTTACTCCAGTTCCTTGCATTCCTCTCAGCATTTCACGGTAGTTTGGAACAAATTCTGAGTTCATTTAAGCAGGAGACTTAAGATCAGGAGATGCTTCAGTGAATCTCAGAGCTACAGTGTTGTCAAATCAAAGTGCAGTTGCCAGCAAGCCTTCACTCTTGCTTTCCTGCAGTGATGTGCCAGCTAAATCACAAGTGTCGTGTATTTAAAACAAAAACTAAACCCCTTGGTCCTTAATGTCCTAACCACATTCCTCTATGGCTCTGGCATTGGGTTTGTGTGATGGACTAATCGGAATGGTCTCTTCCTTGCCTTTGCATAACAGACATCAGCACGTCTTACTGAGAGGAAACTTTTCTTTACATTTCACACATCATTGGCAATGCTAATTTTGATAGATTCTCATTTCTTTTTTTGCTATCTGAGTGGCATATAGGATAACATAAAGTTGGAAGCCAGCAATTTTTGCAGAATATAATTGCAGGATACAGTAGATACAAGGAATGGGCATTGCTTCTCATGTAACAGTTTCTCTTCTGAGTAACTGAGACAGAAATGCCAGAGACAAACCTGAGACGGTTGTTACCTCCACTAGCTTTGAATGGTGCAGAAGTATACCCGATGAGCATTTTAGTTAATGCCTTATGCTGTGGTTACACTCAGGAAACTTGAAATATTCCAGAGGACACGACTTAGTTTCAAATCATCCAAACATGTTGTCTTTTGACTTAGAAGCTTAGTTCAGATGGCAAATCAGATCTGTCTTTTAATCTACTTAGCATCACTAGCACTAGATAGAGGGAGAGTTACATGTTTTTCTTAATGTAGCCAGGTCTTAACTACTGCATTTTTTTTCATGTGTGGTAAGAAATACACTGTAGGATCATGTTCAGCTTGGCATCCACCATAACCGCCACGTCTTTCTCAGCAGAGCTGCTACTGAGCCAGTCAGTTCCTAGTCTCTACTGACACACAACTTCTTCCACTCCACATTTGAAAATGTTTTAAAGCTCTGTGTCATTTAAGATCTGTTTTCTACTTGTGCTAATTAAGTCACCAGCTTCCTCCTTTATCAATTCCACTAGCTATGGCAAAGCACCTTTTTCCTATCTGTTCAGAAATTTGGGGGGAAGGTGGGACTTCTTTTTGGACTTTGGCCAGAAGTTTTCTTGTGGTATGCAACTGGTATAATCCTGAGCAAAGTGTGAGAATTTGACTCAAAAGCTGTGCATCAACCTCTGAATGACACTTCTAAGCCTTACCACAGAAAAGATCGAATCATGTAGTCTTCTTCTACCTGAAGTCATAATTAGCTGGCCAAGAAATTAGCCCTGGTAAAGCCAGTATTAAAACAATCTGGGGCTATCGAGTCCCTTCTCGTTCTAAAATAAATGATTGAAGGTGCATTGTTCTTAATTTACTGACATTAAAGTGCTTCCATCTGCAGTGACAACCTTATGTTACTCTTGCTGGTATGCGCTAATACGAAGACTTATATAAACTGTGAGGTTATTTTCCTATGACAGCAAAAACCCGATGTTTCTCTGTGACATGTTTGTCTCAGTTTATTCCTTTGTTATCACATTTTGAACCATGACCAGCTGGAACTTCCTGTGAGAAAACTCATTATTTAATTGTATTTTTTGATAATCTAAATTAAGGTCACCGAGAGCTCGCTATGGCCCTCCATACAGCCACAGGAAAGGTATCTCTGGTTATAGGTTTGCCAGAGACCTGCTTTGCTTTGAACTGTTAATGATGGATTGCTGATGAGAGTGCAGACGAATGTGCAAGAATACTTCCTTATTTGCTCGCCCCGTGCAGCATACCTGTATTACTATGGAGGCCAAGAGGTGAAGAGAAACATTATCCAACTGCTTATATTCACTGTCTCTAGACGTTGTCAGTAATTATATCAATACAGGATTATGACACATCTGCCTTTTAGCTATTTAAAGAGGCTTTTGATGGGTAATTTTTGGTCATTAAGTTCAGGGATATTGTTAAAAGGCTAATAAATATATCTTTATTAATTGGGCGACACTACTGATTTTAAAATTTACAATAGCTTACGGGTATATCTTCTTGATTCAAATTTTTGTGAAAAAAATGCAAGATTAAATAGCAGGAAACCTTGTTCAGGGGAGTTTGTGAAGGAAGACATGTGGCTTATTAATCTTCCATTATCTGCCTTCAGGCATGGCGATAGGTAATAAAATATGTCCTTACTCCTCTGCTTAATCCTGCTTCTGCTGCAGCTCAGCTTGATTCCTGCTATATGTCTGTTATGTTTGTACAAATGAATGGGTAGGAAGGGGGCAGAACAGAGGGGGAATGAGAAGAGCTGTGGCTCTTTCCCAGCTGTTCACAGCCAGAGAAGTTGTCCGGGTGCAGAGAACTGAAGTATTTTCCTGTCAGTATGAGGAGGGAGAGTACCGTGGGGCTGGGAGTCTCTGACTTGAAAGGAGATTGCTTTTGATCTCCTTTGGGGGGATGATGCAGCTAAGTACCTCCCTTGAAAACCCACTGAAACAGTACCACCTGGCCTCTCCATTTGTCATTGCTTTGTCGTACCCTTACTCTGTCTGCCGTCTATTCACGTGCTGCAATAGAAAACTACCTGGTAACACATGACTGAAATGAACTGTCCCTTTTTAAATTTAGGAGTCACTCAGAACTCCCCTCCTGCCTTCAGACTGCTTTTATATTAGTTTGGTATCTTACGTTATAGACCAGGTTGCATATTAACAGTCCTTAACCTCATAAAAACTATGTTTGACACCTTCTGCTTCATTTGCATTTCATGTGCTGTGTGATGGCTTGCTACAAGAATTTATGCTGATAAAAGCTACCCATGATGAAAAGTATGTCTATATAACTGTTACATCACAGCTGGAAAGCTGTAAGCAATACAGGGAAAATACTATCCAAAAGAAACTTGTGTTACTGTAATTACATACTGCTAAAGAAATAATCTAACTTTCCTCTCATACTGTATTTTTAAAGGGTGAACCAGGTTTCATCGGTCCGCAAGGAGAACCGGGGTTGCCAGGGCTGCCAGGAACAAAGGTAAACATAATTGTCCAACACTCTGGTGAGAAGCCCTTAGAGCCAATGTCAAATTCAACTTCCTCGGAACTGTACTAATGGAGAAAAATGTGAAAAGTCATAGTTCATGGACCAGTGCTATGATATACGTGTCTTTGTACTGATGCCCTCAAACAATGTGAAGGCAGATGTTATATCCATTCATACCTTAAGTTCATCCATTGCCTTCGTTCATGTTAGCATCCCAAAACTTACTTGTTCAAGAGGTAGAATATGCATGACTGAAGAATCTGTCTTTTCCTAAATGTTTCTTTAGAAAAAAAGATTAAAAGTGTGTTGCAGGTATTAGAACTTTGATACTACACACCGGACTGAAAATGCAGATCCACTAAACCTGTATTTTTTTTCTTTCTTCCTATGGGGTTTTTTTTAGCCACTGTATGGCAGTTAGAATATTATGAATCCTACAAACAGTCTCACAGTTTGGGAATCTTTATTCCAGTCCTTTCAGAATAGGGAAAAAAATACTTTACAAATCCCATTTCCATTTTGAAGCTGCCTTCTTTTGCCTTCAAGACTGTATTTACTCGGGGGAGAGATCCCCAACCCATTACATGTCACAGATGAACTTGGAAAAGTTTTCTTCTGATGGTTTGGTTTCTTTGGTTCTGCTGAGTTGGTGGTGTGCTGAAGACTGCCCAGTATGTTGTGATATATGTGTATCTGTTGCAACAGGGTGACAGAGGAGAGGCAGGCCCTGTTGGGAAGGGTGAGCGAGGTGAACCTGGAGTCCCTGGACCAAAGGTCAGTCTGATTTTACATTGGAAATGTTTTGTTAGTTTTACACCTATGAACACATCTTTTCCTGCTGAAAAAGATAGAACAAAAACTCGGTGAGTGGGCTTTTAAATGAAAATGCTGTCAAATACTTCAGCTCAGACCAGAAGACAAGGGTAGTTTTGTGTTCACAGCTGTGGATCTGCAGTCTGAATGGACTCTTATTTGGTCTACAAAGTAAAGACTCTACCTACATACGCTGTCATGGAGTTGGCCTAATTCATTCCAGCTAAAGTCCTGACCTCCAGGTCCCTAACTTTCAGCATCGATGTTTGAACTCTTTGACCAGTGTAGCTGTTGAATGCAGAGAAAAATCCATTTTGCATGCTGTTTTTTAACTCTGTTAGAAAGAGATCTTTCTAACTACATTTTAGCATTGTCTTAGTATTTTCCACTGCATCAAAACCATCAAGTTTTCCTTTCCTAATATATCTTGAAAATAATAAGGCAGATTCTGTGCTCCTTGGCCAGTTGGCTTGTATTCACCTGAACTGTTGGGAAAAGAAACTGTGGTAACACTTTGTTATAATCTCCTTATTTTAGGATGTTTAACTATCTTCTCTATCTCTCAGCTGTCATTTTTCAGGAGCTATAGAATGACATAGGTCATTCCTGCAAACCAATGTTAATGATGTCTACTCTTTACTAATGCCAATACTACTTTTCCTTTGGAACGGCGGAATCTGTGGCCTTTGCATGCTGGTGTTAAAGAATATATTTACTCCAGGTGCTATTAAATTCAGTGCCTTTACAGATTCATTATCCGGGTCATATAAAATGAAGTATTTCTGCTGTACCATACTGTAGTTAGTGATTACTAATTTCTTTTTCTCTGCACTCCCATTTCTCTATCATTTTTCTCCTGTCTATCTTCCTTCAAACAGGGGAAAACAGGTGAACCTGGATCTAGAGGCCCAAAAGGGTCAAAGGTTAGTAGTAAAGAAACCGTCTTTAGTGGAGTAATTAATACAATGATTTTTAGGATAAATTATTTGTAACATTTCACAGAAACTTCACTTATCTCTTTAAAAGAACCTGTAACAGTCTGCGGTGTTCTTTATAAGTGAAACCTTCTGACTTTCAGCTTTAGCTGTTAGAGTCAAATCTTATGTGTTTTAAACACTGTGATTCTAGTTCTTTTCCTGTTATAACATCTATTCCACTCTGCTCTGGTTTTCACTGTGCAACTTGGTTTTTCTCTGTGTAACTGATGTGGGTTAGTCCTCCCACGTGCCAGGAACCAACACCTGACTATGCCTGTGGAGATTTATTTGTTTTCACAAGAATTTTGTGGATCTACATTTTGGTGAGTTAGGAATCAGCGGTATTCCACATACTGCAGGCTGACATATGACGGCCAGAAGTCCTACAAAGGCAAGACTTGTAGGTTACATTACTGTATTACCTACTTTAAAAAACGACTTTGATTACATCTACCTATACATCCATCTTTATATAGATAGGGTTGGTTCACATATATGTAGAGAGAGATAAAATATATGCTTTTCTATTATTTCATCCACTGTGCAACTACTGTGCTCACTGGACTCCTTTGTGTTATATTATGGAGTCAAAGCAAAATGAAAATAGATTTGTTCAGGCGGTTATTGAGTCTACTGTCAGAATAAAGATGCAAGACAACACAGGCTGGTACTGTTTGCAGTACTTGCAAGGTCCTCGAAGAGCGGCCCACTCACAGTGCTTAAGGATATGATTAAATAAGTGCCACTTAACCTCATTCATTCTCATCAGAAAGAAACGTTGGAAAGTGAGGGAGCTCATGAGGGGATTAAAGCATCAGAGTGGGTAGAAGAGTACATCAGCCTCTCATTTGCCTACAGTACCTGGGCATCTCCCAAATGCACCAAAAAGATAAAAGATACCCCCTTTAATTTCCTTTTTATCAAAAAAGGATACACAATTTTCATTTTATCTGCATACCTGTCTTGAAAATATGGCCCACAGAAGTCAATCTAGTGGTTGAGAACTTCATTTTTTAACAATTCCAATGACACATTCACCACCTGCTGCCAAGGCAACACTGAAAGGAAAGGCAGATGGCAGAACCTTGATTATGTCCTGCCGCCAGCCTGCTCTCCGTATTCCTTCGTTAGCCCCACGAAAGTTTTCTGTATTTTCTATTACCACTGGTGAATTAATCATTCTTCCCTGACTTGTGCCAAAGTTTTATAGATTTCAACAGGAGCAAAAGTTGCAGTTCTTACCCAAATTAATTTTGAGTAATATAAAAATATAAGATCTTGCTATGAAAGTGACTGTAGGATGAAATGAATTGTAGTCACTGGATGTTGGGTTATGAACGCATCCATGTTTGAAAGTCCCTCCATCGCTTAAAACATATTACTAATAGCCAGGCAGAAAAAGCTGTGTGCAAGATAGTAAAGATCTTAAGCGTGTTGCAGTAAGGGAGTGAAGGAACTCTAATGCTGACAGTAATGTTGTGTTTGTAGGGGAGGCAATGACTCAGAGCAGGGAAGTTCAGAAAGTTATTGGAGTTATGACCGCAGAAAGAAAAATTTATACTTTGAAACACACCTTTAAAGAAGTTGTCGAGTGTTTTCAGACTGAGTGATTTCATTTCTCCAGGTTTCTCTCGAAGCTTTTGATAAAAATACCATTAAGAATAGGGAAGTTATACCAATTAGTTAATTGGTAATCTGTCTTTTATTGGTTCTTTGGGATTTCTTATTCCAAATCAATACAGCATTCTGTAACAATTCGCACAGAGCCGAATGCATCATTGTCAACCCTGCCACTACGCAGATTTTGAAGGAATTTTTCCTTTAGTTAATTAAGATCCACATTCTGTTTGTGATGAGAGGCCTTTTAAACCGGTTCATTTCAGGTAAACATATTTAAAAGGGAAGAACTACACGATGTATTGTCAAATGGCATATCAGTTTTCAAATATCATTTTTACATAGGGTGATACCGGGGATAGAGGTGACACGGGATCTGCAGGTCCACGGGTAAGTCTATTTCTTATTTCAGCTGTTTGTTTTGTACTCTTAGATTCAGTCCACGCTACGAATTAAAATTGTAGCAGCAACTTAAAGCAAGTTAAACTGGTGAAATTCGGCACTTGACTCTGGTGAATGAACGTTGCTAACTGGCCTTTAATATGAATAACAGCCCTTGCTACTATTTGAAGTAGTCTCCTGTTCACAGTTCATGGGCTAGATGTTACATGCCAGATGTTCTGACATTGTTCACAGCCAATACAGAACTAGAGTATAGGAACTGCTTAAATATTTGACCTCAGAGGTTTCATATATTCACTTTCCCACTGCAGCACAAGACACTGTGGACTGATTTGCTTGTTTATATTTATCTCTTTTAAAAAATTGTTTTCCTTTAAAAACAGTCTTTAGTTTAATGCTAACTTTTGTGGTTTGTAGTAATATATTTTAAGTACAACAAGATTCCAACACTGCACGATCAAGTCAAAGCATGTGTCAGTAGTTAAGTGTCTCGAATAGTCTTTGGCAGGTGTCTCAAAATTTTTATGGAAAATATATTACAGGGACCACCTGGACAGAAGGGTGACCAAGGTGCAACAGAGATAATTGATTATAATGGCAACATCCATGAAGCTCTGCAGGTATGCAAACATTAACAAGGCTGGACTGGCTTAGTCTGGTCTGGGAAAAAGCAGTTTGACAGCATTGTATTTCTCTTTTGTGTAGACCTTGAAAACATTTTGTGTGCAAAGATTTGCTGAGCTTATTAATCGGGAATCTCTTTCTACACTCGGAAACCAGGTTTTCTGTTTGGTGTTAGACAAACAGTTTCCTTGATAAAATTTAGCTGAGTGAGTTAATTTCATTTCCCCTGGAGAGTATTGACATCATCTAATGAGGATAAAGCTGATTCGTTGCCGGCTCTGGTGCTTAGTGCTGAATTCATGTCATAAACCACATACATAGGTTCAACAGAAGCGTCTGCTTTTCAGTTCACATAGTATAATATTGACATTTCTTTTTTTCTTCCTTTTCCTCCTCCTCTTCCTATAAAATACAAAGAGCAGAATATTTGAGATTTGGAAACCTTGTAACATGGTTCCATTAGCAAGCTGTGGATTCAATCAGCAACTTGAGTATGTTAAATAGACCAAGCACCAGTCTTTCCACTTACTCATTTCCAGAAAACTTATTTTGACTGGTGTGCAGAAAAGTGTAGAGGATTAAAGTGGGGTTTACAAAAAGAATGAATGAGTGTTTGCATAAAAGCAAAGTACCGAGTTGACATATGTCATTGCAGTCAAGGTGATTTACATTGCAGTATACTCAGATGCAAATTCTGTGCAGTATAACTCCACCAAAGTGAATGGCTTGCTTATGTGCAACCGAAGAGTGAATTTGGCTCATTGTGCATCTGATCATTTTCTCACTGAAGCTGCTGAACTCTTTTTCTTGCATTTACTCTGTGGGAGTGGATAGATGTCTGGCCAGTCATTTGGTTTTCAAGACTCTTTTGAAAAATAAAAAAATCTCACTGCCTTTACTAAAATCTAAAAGCCTGTATGTCGTTAAGGCTAAGTCCACTCTTTCATTGTGAATGGTGTCTATGGGGAAGTCCACATAGGTATGTTGGGAGGCTCTGCATTATATCTGTCTCATTTGGTTTACTTTTAAGGGAATTCAAACACACAACTTTCAGTCTTTCAAATCACTCTCCAAGTTAGATGCCTAAAGTAGCCTGAAATTAATGTTGCATATTACCAGACACAGATTGACTGGGGGCTTTAGCTCCTCATCTCCTGCATTCTGTCTTTGTATCTTAACTCTGGCATCAATGTTACTGTCAAGCTTCCTCAGAAAAGCTGCAGCGCGTGGAGTCTTAAAAAGAGACTAAAGCCTATTGCAGCGGTTGAAACATATTAGGAGGCCCTTATCCCATTGTAAATCTTTTCAAATGTCATCACCTTCTGATCCAGGGCAACAAATAATTGATATTAATGGGAATGGCTGTGCAAGGATGGTATAAGTGAGATTATATAGGATCCGTCAAAAATATCCTTGCCAAATCCAGCTCAGTCCTTTCAGATGGCAAGCACCCGTTCCTAAGTCTCCTGGTGCCAAATTCTTAGGGGCTCTGAGATTTCCAGGTCTCCCATAGAAGTAAATGAGAACTTTCAGTGCTCAGCACTGAGCTGTGAACTTGTGCAGAATTTGGCCTGCTGATTTAAGAAGTTGACAAGAGTTTGCAAGATCTGGGCTGCCTGTCTGGTTTTTTTTAGAATTTAGTAATAAATCATCAAGCAGCCTAGAAGCTTCAGAACAATTTAGTTACTTTGCTTTGTGCCTCCTACTCAATCTCATGTGTCAGCGGAGAATAAGATGTCTTAGTCCATCAGTGCTGAAAACTGCGATCTTAAAATTATCATCATAGTTTGAGCAAGACCCCTGCTGACTGTAAGTGGCTTTCACTTGGAGGACCAGATACAAAATTCATGTCTCTATCAAAATTGCTCTTCAGACCTATTTTGCAGAATTTCCTAAGGGAAAAGGCAGTAGCTGCAAAAGTTTAACCTTTGTAGGAACTTTTAGTCATCATTTATTTGATCTCTTAAATTGTACGAGAACCTGCAGTCTTCACCTGTGTAAAATCCTGATTCTCATAGAAGCCAAGCAGCTAGTACAACAATGGGAGTTCAAAATAACCTGGTTTTTACTCTTATTTTTTGGAGGCATGGTGTCTCCCAGATGCAGCATAGGTTTTGTAGAGATGATAATTGTAGAAGCAGAATAATTTATATCTTTGTTCAATTCTGGTAACGGTGTCTCTTAATACATTTTGCCAACAGAGGATTGCCACCCTGACTGTCACGGTAATTCCTATTGCATGACTTACTGTGTGTTGTAGAACTTCCTTGTGTTGAAGCATGTTCATAGTTCTGCTAGTTCAGGACATGCCTTCGTTGGATGTCGACCTGGTTCATCATCGGATGTATTTATTTATTTGCTTGGTGTTCCCATAACAGAGAACCCATTGTTGAAATCCATTCAACAATGGAAGCGGTTCTGCTCCTGCTGAATTAATGGCAAAACTTCAGTTCACTTAAGTAAGACACCAGGAAAATACAGAACTCCGTATTTCTGTAGGTACACAGGTAGCTGCTTTGGAATTTTTGGTATATGTACCCCTCTGTGTGTGTCTACATGGGAGTCAAGCAAAAACATGAAGCAGGATTTGAGTACCAAACAATTTTCTATTATCAACCTTATTTTCAGGGCAGAAATTCACTTCTTTCAAATTGGCTTGTGAAGAAACTTCATTTGGGAGTTTTCAGACTGGATGCAAATTAATTATTTTCTGAAAAAAAGGCCTGTCTCCGTTAACTATAAATAAGTAAAGCTAAGTACAAAGCCAAAGTATGAGGAATTTTCTTGTCCCACCGTATCAGATCTCAGAAATAAAGACAAATTTTCCAGCACCTGTCCCCAAAATTATGTGGATGACTGAACGCTCCAGTGCTCTTACTCCAGCCAATTTCTGGGGGAGGTTTAGCCACATCAGGCCAGAGACAATTTCTGAGAGCACTGACACCAGCTCGGAGATGCTTACAGTATTGCAGGTTCAGCCTTTCCTTAAAGCTGCAGACTTGGTATAAACAAATAATTTACTCTTCTTTTTGTTGCAAGTTCTTCTCTGCAAGATTGCTGTTAGTGCTGTTTTCCCATCTGTACAAGTGCTGCCTTTATATTAATGGAGGGGATTTGTAAATGTTGTTGTTTTATTTAAAAGCTTCCCCACTGTGCACCATCGAGACAAATATTTGATACGTGACATTGTGTTCACAGCCTGAGGTAGAAATGAAAGAAATAGTTCCAACTTATTCCACGGCAATTTCACGAAGCACAGCATATTCCCAAATGCACTTAGCATCTTTTAGCAGAATCGTCTTTGCAATCAGTTGGAGATTTCTCCCGACCTTGGGTTGTTTTGGATCAGGATGTGAGGGCCGGCAAATGTGGCGGAGGTGAGTTTTGGTGTCCCTGCCATTAAGAGGAGCTTTGCCATTTCATCAATGGGAGCAGCAGGACTTCATTATAAAATATGAGCTGTACTGTTATTTTAACATTGTTTTTTGTGGTACCCTTCTGGTCGTTGAGAGTTGTCGTAAGTTAACAACTTGTCCGTAACTGGTCTTGGTTCCCCTTGTGTTAAAAATCTAACTCATTTTGTTACGGTAGCTATATTAACATTCAGCCTGTGTTTACATGGCAAGTCCTGCAAGAATTTATTTAAAAGCTGAGGGGTTTGTATTTTTCTGTTTAGGGGCCACCAGGACCACCAGGACCCCAAGGGCTGCAAGGGCCAAAGGTGATCTTCCTTATTTTACCCATTGTATTTTAGGGGTGGAGCTGTTCTCTGTTTTTTTACTGATGCGTCCATACAAGTACATGGACCTCTCCTGTACAGCGTATTTAACTGTAATTTTACCAAATCTGGCATGTTTCAAACTTAGTCCTAGCCTTTTGAAATGTAGCATTCCAGAACAGGTGCTTTGTTTCGTTGGCACACACGGCCGCTGAGCTGAGAACCAGCAAAACTAATTAGTACTGAACCAGGGCAGAAGCATCTCCCCCATGGATCTGCACTGAGGCTGTTCCCCAGGACTTTGCCAAGTAGAAGCACGACCAGACAGTGGCTCCTAGGCATCACTTCTGGCTGGGTGGGAATGAGGTAGGCAAAACTGTGTGCTAGGCACCACTGGCCACAGTGCGAGTGCATGTGAATGCAGCTTTTATATTACACTGGTGCCCACCCAAATAAGCACAGTGTTTTCTGAATGTCAGTAAAAATTAAAACACGCACGTGTGGGTAGGAGCCTGGCTGCAAACCCAAGCCTGCTAATCCCACCTGGCTGGTGCTATGCGCAGTACCAGAACTGTTAGTGAGCAGCCCACACAGAGGCAATGAATACCATATGCTGCACTGTTCTATAAAATTTCAATAATAAATTTGCCTATACTTAAAAAAAAAAAAAAAAAAGAAGTGTCGCAGTTAGTGGACCCTCCTTAAATTGCTTTTAAATTAGTTGAGATAAATCTCCTATTTCTTAAATACTAGATATATCGTATCTTCTATTAGTGACTCTAAGCTCTTCCAAGAGCAAATACCTGTTGCTTCAATAACAAGACTAGAGACTTCAATTTTAGGCTTCATCCAAGGGATCATATGGAAATACCTCACATTATACATGTTAATAGTTTCGAGAAATTGTGAGAAACCAGAATGGAATACACAGTTAAGTGTGCAGAAATGGCTTTCTGCGTTAGGATCTACCCAGCATTTCTGCAGCCTGGAGTATGTTGGAAAACACAAAGGAGTTGGAGTGTGGAAGAGGTTGTGTTCCTTCATATGGGTGAGCATTCTCATTCGAAATTAATGACATAAAGCAGAATTCAACCTTACAGGAGTTTGGTGCCAGTATCAGAGTCTCTACCCATCAATGTAACTTGCTCCCTTGGAGAATGCTGTTCAGGAACCGGTCATAGGGCCACGTTGTGAACGTGAACTCCTTCACTGGGTGATTTATATTAGCCAGGGAAAGAAAACATTAAGTGTCTGTCTAACCTACATACGTAAGGAACCATGATTCCGCATTTATTCCAGTAACTGACAAGGTTTCTGTTAGATTGGGGTCTTTTAACCAGGCTTCTGAGGTTTCTTCTTTTTCCTTTCTTTTTTTATGCACTTGTCTGGCCTTTATACAACTCAAAGTTTGTGTAATGGCCTAATCATCAGGGCTATTTATTCAATATGTTGCATATAGGTACTATATATATATATATATGCTGTTCTTTTTGACAGAATATGGTGGTGGTGTTAATTATGGCAATTTCTCTGGCTCTTTCCTCTAACATCTGGGACAATTGGGATAATCCAATTCCATCTTATCTTTTGCAGGGTGAACCAGGATCCCCAGGAACTCCAGGTGTCGATGGGGAGCAGGTACATTATGCATAAATCATGTAGTGAAGATCATGAGAGCAACCATAGGTTATTTCAGGAGATTACTTCTGTGATCCCACGTTGTAGCTTAGATTTCATAATCTAAATAATAATGATAGTAATTAATAAAGAGCATTATTATGCAGCTGCATACTCTGCGGTCTAATAATGGCTGCATTTCTACATATTAATAACAAAGGTCAAGCCATAGAATGACTTAATCTGTTTATTAGGATCAAAGCTAGAATTCTGTTGGTGTGTCTGGGTTTTTTTACACATGATGTGCTGAATAAGTACATATTTTAGGGTCCTAAAGGCTCAAAAGGAGATACAGGTGATCCTGGAATGCCTGGAGAAAAGGGAGGAATTGGACTGCCTGGCCTGCCAGTGAGTATGAAAAATAAATTAATTTTAGCTACAATACTTGTATTTTTTTCTCTCTTCCACTATCAGGAGATTCCAACAGTTCTGATAAATTGCAAATGGGACAGAAAGCATTGGGGAGGAAAATTCTGAGACTGTTCTGCACCTAATCTAGGACGAGGTGTAAGATTGTCAGAACTTTTCATTGCTCTTACAGTCAACAGGATATCGCTTTGGGAAGAGAGAGTTTAGTCAGCACGCTGATCAGATTTGTACCTCTCTTGAAATGTATAGCACAACTTGGGCAAGTGTAGCTTGTGGGAGAAAGGAGCTATGTTTTGAACACTTGTCAGCAATTACAGATGACTTGGAGGAGGGAGAGAAAATGCATCAATATTTATGGGATGCATTCTTCCTATCCCTATATACATATATATGTACAAATGAAATTTCTCAGTAAAAATAGAAACAATTCCAAAAAATGTATCCATAGTACAATATATCATGAATGGAGTGCCAGCTTAAGGACTTGTCGTAAATATCATGCCACAATTCATAGCTGACAATATCAAAGCATACCTTTACAGTTGTTAACAGTTATTAATAAAGTAACACCAAAATTAAAAAACAAAAAAGGAATTCCATTATGTGTGCTGTATTATTCTTTTAAAAATTTATAATTATTTGCAAATAAATATTATCATTTCTAGATTGATTGCTAATAAGAGTAAAGCTGTTCATAAACGCTGTTTTGTAATGATTTTGTAGGGAGCCAATGGTATGAAAGGCGAAAAAGGAGATGTTGGTTTGCCTGGTGCCCAAGGTCCTTCAGTAAGTCTCAGTGTGGTGTTGCAGTGAACACAGTAGTCCAGTAATGGATCTCCAGCTTTTGCTTCTGAACAATACTTAATATTCATGACTGATCTTTCCTGACATCCTTGATGGTTCCTACACTTGAACTTTAAAAACATTTTTCTTCTTTTAATAATTTGCCCTTTTGAGAATGAACAGACTGCTGGTCATAGAACTAAATACTGTTTAATACATTCTAAAGATATAATCCTGTTCTGTTCTGTTCTCTCACTATGAACAACAGTCCTGCTCACTTCAGTGAAAGCCTTCTGGCTCTGTAATGAATCAAAAGATAAATGCTTTGCAAGATAAAATAGAGAGATAAAACTGATTAAAAAAAACACACCAACAAAACCAGATCTCTCTCAACACCTTGTATTCTGGGGATCTCAGAAAGTCCAGTGAGAACCAGAGTAGACCAACTTCAGCGATGTCAGGAATAGGGACATGTGACCCAAGATAGAGACTACTTTTACGAGACCAGACGTTCTCCTGATTTTTCAAAGCACTGTAAAGGCATTTAAAAAAAAAAACAAACCAAACGCCAAACCAAAACACCTCCCCACGCAACACCTTTATGATATGGGTCATTAACATTATCAGGGCACAGTAAGTTAGGAACCCTCAGAGCAGAAGTTCACCACCACTACCTTGTCAGTGGCGACATGCCCTGGGTATTTGGAGCCATAGCTCTGAGGAGTCAAAAGACATTACCCTCTGCCATCGCAGGACACGCTGGGCACCCTGTATCTCTGAGTCTCTTTCTCTGAAATGAAGATTAATTTGTTACAAACTAATTCACTAACTCATTCATCTTGTTCTGATTGTTTTTCCTTGAAACAAGGCTTTCAAGTTTTCAGGAGATTTCACAGATGGTGGAATCTCTGTCTTACATTTCAAACCTCATTTTGTTACCACCGTTTCCATCACCACCAGCTAGTGTAGCGGAGGGACTGCACGCAAGTCTGGAGACCTGATTTAGCGTCCCTGTTGCCACCTTGCAGGTTACAATAACCGTTTCCTGGGATTAAACCCAGGAAAAGAGGTGATATTAAACTGTAAATATCATCATGAAATTCTCTTTCATGGATTTGTTAGGAACACAGAAAACCAGCACAGAATATGCATGCACTAAATGCTGAGCAACCTGACTACCTATTTTAATGACTTTACGAAATTCTTGGTACAAGTGGGTTAAACGAAATAAAAGGAGAGACAAAAGGCAATTTTGAAAATATGCCAAACCCTAGCTTGAATTTAGTATCTTTTCCATTCATCGGTATTGGGGAGGAATAAAATCATACATCATCTTCTGTTTCTGTAGATTATGTAGTACAGAGAGAACTAAGGCGCACATACCATAAAATATTAAAAGTTCAAGCATCCCTGCTCAGTACTGTTTGTCTTAGATCTTTTTTTTCCCCATAGCGCCTTAAAGTGTATCTTAGGCCTTAGGAATAAGAGTCAGGAGACAGGCACGCTGCCATACGGCACAGGCAAATCTAAACTTCGGGTACCCTGTCTTTTGAATCAAAATAACTCCCATTCCTAAACCCCTTTCAATGTGCACCGTTGCATTGCTACGTTTGTGAGTGCTTACCAACAGAAGAAGGGGCAGTCTGACTTCTGGTATTTGTGAGGGAGCTCTTTACTCTGCATGATTTAATGCCGTTGTTTTTTATCTGTAGATGATAGGACCACCTGGACCACCAGGGCCACATGGTCCTCCAGGCCCTATGGTAAGCTTGGGAGGAAGAGCGGGGCTAGAAAGGCCTTAAGCCCTCTTGTAATTTTAATGTCTGCTTCACAGAAGTGCTCTGAGAGTATGTGGTACCATTAGAGAGGGACCTAATTTAGGACCTTTTCGGCATGTCTTAAAATTCATAGGAAGCAGAGAAACAAATTGCACCTGCAAATGTTAGTGTTAACACGCTAGTGGTCTGGTTCCTTCTCTGAATCGGGTGTTTACAGTTGCTTTACTGGCAGCTGCATTTCATCTGTGAGGACAAAAATACAGGTGCAACTTGCACCCCTATAAAGCAACAAACTCTTAAAAACTTGTGGCCTATTTTCGTAATGAAAAATGGTATCTTTATTTTCAGGGACCTCATGGACTGCCTGGCCCAAAGGTAAATTAATGGCTGTCTTGAATAGTCATGCTTTTGATGTCTGCAAAGTCTTGGTGTCATGCTTTGTTCTTTAATGCATGCAGCTATGTTTTGCCTTATGTCTCATTTAATAAATGTCTCTGATATTCTTAAACCTTAAAGCAGATTTTAATATTAATAGATAGCTTAAAAGCTTTTTAAATTTTCTGTGATTGTTTCTGAGTAGTATTTCTCCTGAACATTGGCTGAATCCGTTTTTTTTGTATTAATATTTGTGGTGTGGCACTAAATCATTTAGTTTCGTATTTATAGGCAAGTTGCTCACCATTGCACTTGCAATTGGAATTGCTTTTGAACACAGAAGCGTGATATGCTCAGGAAATGGAGTCAAATAAATTCTTCTTCATTTATGCTCTCTTGCATCTCCTACTTCTTCCAGTATGAATGGCCTTTCACCTTCTCAAGTGCCATGTAGTTTGCCGACCAGTTCCTTCAGACATTATGCAAGTTCCCCATCACAAACTCATGTGTGTATTTTCATGTTTTCCAACCTGGAATCCCTGATCAGGCAGGTCTGCAATACTATTTGAACATTTTCCACAGCATAGTACATGAAGATACACTGTAGGGACTCTCTAAGCCCCTGAAAGCAGCTCAGAAGGAAGTTTTGGCAGAGTTGGAATATTTTAATTTGTGCTTTAATTCAGTAATCACCAGTAAACTAGAATTCATTGTGACATTACAGCGTAGTATTCATTAGGGCCAGCAGTGTTGTCAGGCATGATCATTTTAATCACTATGGCTCCCTAATCACATGCACCTTTCTCAAAAAATAAGTAGGGGGGGGGCGGTATTTAGTTTTTGGATTTTGTTGTGGTTTTTTTAAGGTATGAGACAGAAAATCACAGGTTTGACTCATTACGAGACCGTTTGTGTTACCTTGGCACAAGAAGCCTGAGTCATAAATCATTTTTTTAAGTCAAGTCTGTTCCATCAGCACCAGCCCTGCCTTACCTCAGGCTTTTGGCCTGAGACTCAGGCTTTTGTGAGATTTCTCAGGCCTGTTTCCAAAACTTCAGCGTTTTCAGTGCTACTGCTCTGACAGTCACATTGAGTCAAATAGAAGAAGAATGAAGAAATGGCTACTTAGGCAGGGTGCAAAGCAGGCAGATGATGTCTGGAGTTACTTAAAGCAGTAGACTAGATTCTGTTGAGATTTTTTTTATTTTTTTTTAAATGAATATGATATAAGGTAACATAATACATCAAAGGGAAACCTAGGAACAAGGCCATGAGGAGCAGCCTGGATGAAATACCCGCATATTTCTGTTTCCCAAAAGAGGCAGGTGTGGTCAGTACTCTTTTTGACTGGGCAGCCCTCATGCTGAGGTAGTTTTTCATGACATGAGAGGGATTTATTGGCAACTCCAAGCCCAACATTATACGCTTAGTGATGTTTAATGTAATAGCCTATGCATAAGTTAATGATCACAACGAGACAAGTGCCATTTCTTACATTGTTTCAACTTCTCTGTATGAACACAGAAACTTTGGAGCTCCCAAACAGCTTGGCATTGTGTAACCTATACTGCTTCTTTTAATTTCTTACTGTTTAATTATGTATGCTTAAAGGTTTAAAATATCTTTATGTAAGATTTTGCTGCAAATTCCAGTTTGCTGTAAGAAAAAATATTGCTTCCTTAGAAAAACGTACTTTTCAGGAGATCCCACTGTAGAAACCTGCAGTTTCGAGGCTTATTTTTCTGAAAGTTTTCCTTCAGTTTGAATTATCTGTGTGGGATGGTTTATGGGATTTGAGGAAATTCCAAAAACCCCTCAAACTCATGCTTAATTCAAACCATCTAGCTATAGTGATAATTATTAGGAAAAGATTCAAAAGAACCTGTTACTCATAAGTTTCCTTTAGTTTTTTTCACACAGATTTTAAATCTCCAGCAGACACCTCCCGGGTGCTTTTGCCCACTACTATATCCATATGTAAATTGCCAGGAAGCTGAGAAGGTTGAATTTGTGTCCTTGTTTCAAACTGGAATTTGCAGCCATTTCTGAGACTGGCTTCTTCTATCCCAGCTTAAACACCCGTTATAGCACCAAAAAATTGGCATTTATACTTTTACGTTTAGGGTGAACCAGGGTTAAATGGTCTTAAAGGATTGAAGGGTGAACCAGGTCAAAAGGGTGACAGAGGGCCCCTTGGTCTTCCAGTAAGTAAAAAAACCCAACTATTCAATCTCAGTGCAAATCACAAACTTCTCTTTCTACTCCTGATGAACAACTCTGGTTTACTCAACAGCATACATAGAATATACCAGGTTAGAGCAGAGCATCAGTCTTGGTTTTTTTACCCCAAATCTGTGCTATTGTCCAAAGTAACACCCTGTAACAACCAGTGCTGTCAGGTTTTTTTTGTTATGTGTCAGTTGAAAGTGTTCAGTGTCACAAGGATGCCATCACCCCCATTACATTAGTCATATTGTTATTTAAGTGTTGTATGGTGTTTGCGTTAAAAAAGGAATCTTCCCTTTTCCCCCCGTGTCTTCAGTTATTCTTCCCCTGTTTGCACTTCTGCAGTTAAAATGCAGAGGTCTACCTGAGGAAAGTTAAAAATTGGTTTAGGGAATTTTATTTTTTTTTCTCATTCATTAAGGATGGTGGGTTGTTTCTTTTACCTTGTTCTTTAGATGATTTCCATTCTGAGTGTTTGGCATAAATTTTGTCTTAGAAAGAAATGAAGGACCTTAAAAATAAATTTTCATGTGGAAACAATATGGTTCTTAAAATTTAGGTTGCCAAAAGAGCGAATACTTTGTCTGCTTACTTTGTGTGCATGAAAGCACTCTGACAAGTTAGTTTTATTTTTTCCTCACAAAAAGAGTTTGGTTTTCCCTTTTTTTTTTTTTTTTCCTTCATGTGAGGGTTACTCCATGTGATTACATTGTTAATAGTAAAAGGGAGGAAAAAGGCTTAGTTGACCCAAAGGAACCCAAGCCCCTCTGATTAATATTTTCAAGAATTATGTGCAGGGCCTCTGGACAAGGTCAGCTTCACTGAGAATTTTAATTTATTTTGAAAAAAAAAAAAAAGAAGATAATTTTCAAGTTGACAGTTACAGCTATGTAGAGAGGGAGCTTTGGAGGTCTGAGCCAACCCCCTGAAAATGGCTAAAAGGAAGAAGAAAGTTTTGTATCTGCCAGAAATGTTTGTTCCAACCTAGAGCAAAATATGCCATTAGTTTTTCAACTGTATATAGATCTTGTCTTGCTCCTGCTTACTACTTTTTTCTAAATGTCATTTTAAGGAGCAAAGTCTAAGTATTTGACTTTCTAAAAATGGCTCATTTTCGCCGTTAATGAGGGGTTTTGGGGGGGGGGGGGTGGGTTTGGATTGGGGTTTTTTGGCCCAGATTATTCCCTATGTCCCAAATCGTTTTGGTCCCCCTAGCCCCAGCGTTACTGCCAGCAGTGTTGGTTGGGATAGCCGAGCAGATCCTTCGGCGCTGCTCTGTTATTCGCATAAAATCCACCAGAGGTCAGCCCGTCCCCAAGGATGCTGAAGCAAATAGCCCGAAGTGCCGGGTGCTACCCACTTCCAGCCCTCGACTGAGCTCTGAACTGGGAGTATATTGGGAAAACAGGAAACGTGATTGTCTCCCGGGCTCTTGGAAATGAATGAAGCCATTGTAGTCAGGATCCAGATTTTGTTGGCTGCATAACGCAGTATTCTTGCACTTAAATACTTCCTATCACGGTTAACATACATTTTTTTCTTTCTTTGTGTAGTATAGTATTCACTATTGTCGTTATTTACAAATGAGAAAGCATGCAAGTAAATTACAAAGTAAATATTTGCGTGTTAAGGCTCAAAAACACCCTGACATCTGGTGTTTGTAGCACTCCTGTAGCTTGACCTTATTCTGGTCTAATATAACTGTGATGTGAAGGCAGGGGCGGGTCAGCGATGTTACACTAATGTGAGAATGGAATCAGGCTCTTGATGTTTTATGTGAATTTTTAACTAACATGCTGTAGTAATGTGATACCCATTCCAGAACCCTGTCACAACTTGTACTGTACGTTTGAATTATGTTTATTCATCAGCACCACTTACTAATCTCACGTTCTTGTCATTCGTGTTGTACCCATCATCCATGCTTCCACCTAACCACACAGGGAGCATCTGGCTTAGACGGAAAGCCAGGACCCCGGGTGAGTCCCTCGTCTTTCTGTGTTGCTCTTCGTTACCGAGTCCGTGTGCTTTCCAGCGGCTCCGCCGGCCACGCTCGCACACCGCACAGAGGAAGGAAGGTCAAACGCCGCAGGCATTTTCCATGCTGTATAAGAGGGGCCTTCGAGCAGACTCTTAGGGCAGTGTGTGTGGGAAGGAGAACGTCATTCTCTGTAGAAGGAGCTCTGAGTCTTAAAGAGGCAGTTTGGTGTTGATTTTTGGTTGGACAACGGCCTTGGTTGGGGTGCTTGTTTTCCTGAGTAAGGTTAGGGATTTAGTTTACACATGAAAACATACTTGTTCATGCTAATATGGAATCAGCGAAATGGGTGCAGACGTGTGCCGCAGGCATTCTCATATTAAACATAAATGTTCGGTCATTTGCTTCTGATAATGATAAAGAAATTTATAAATGAAAGAGGAGCGGAGTTATGTATTTGAAGGCTTCTGTAAGATTGCCATTGATCACTACGACAGGAAAGTCCACCTGTAAGGACATTTCAATTTAAATAATAATCAATGTTTTTTAAAAAACCCAACTTTGACCCTTCCATTTTTCCTGGCAAAATTTCTTTCAACACATTTAAAGTCTTTGTACATCTGATGGCTTCCATGAATAAAGTAAAATCCAACTGGAAGACAGATGGGCTACCTCATAACAGGAGAGCTTATAGGTGGAGTTTTGAAAGCCAAATGGATTTGTTTGGCCAGGTCCCACCACAATTAAGTCTGAATTTTCAACCATTGAAGACTGATTCCATGTTAGTTCTTGGCTAGAAGACATCTGTTAAAACTAAAGACTTGTAAGAACAAGACTTCTCTCTTACCCTCTTTGTTTCCTTTCATAGGGTGTAGATGGCCCCGTTGGTCCCCATGGCCCGGCAGGTCCTAAAGGAGACAGAGTAAGTATATGCTCTCTGGGCTTCTCTTTACAAAGCGACTGCTGCAATGGCAAAATGTCATATGGCTACTTATAGCGTGCCTAGATGTTACTAAACATAACAGTATCTCCTCTGTGTAAGGATCAGCACAGAACTGTATATGCGTTCTAGTTAAAGACACATTTCTCTGTTTAAGGGTTGATTTTGTAACTTATTAACTTCAGAGGAGCTGGTATTTTGTCATGACTAATCAGTAAGAAACTTACAGGATGTTCAAGTTCACGGTGCTACACGGAACATAATTTTGGTTGGGTTCATTATTTTGTCTAAATGGATTGAGAGAACAAACTGGGACAAAAGGAGATAATGTGATCTGATTATATACGTATGCAATGGCAAAAAAAATGAGTATTTCTTACCTGTTTGCACTTAAGTGTTTTTATCTTGAAAAAATTCTCTAATCTCTATAAAATGTAAACTCTTCTTCCCTTTTTTTTTTTTTTAAGCTTAGAAGATAGGAGCCCTCCTATTTAATTTGAAATATTCACAGTAAATTTTCTCCAATGGAAATAGGACAGGGACCTTAACCTTTAACTGTGAGCCTGTCATCTTTCACAATACAGCCATCAACTTGTACGACAAAACAAAAGATGATACCTTATACTAACTAAACCCTCCAAGGAGTTGCCAGCCTGGAATTTTGTCTCTTTGAATTTCTCACCTTAACAAAACAGCTGTGCTAAAAAGACTTCAGACTTGCTCTATTAGCGATGCAGCCATATGGCACAGGTCCAGTTAGCTTTAGGAGCAGCACATCTGAGAAAGGTATGCATGACTTGATGATTCATTTTTACAGAGCTGTGTGTTGAGAAATAAATAAAAGACATGCACTGTAGTCCAAAATAGGAACAGTAGACTGTAGTTACTACTCAGGCTAGTTAACTGTCTGAAGGACCTGGGTATTTTTCCTTTTTCCCTAGGGGATTACAGATTCAAGTCTTTTTTTCAACTGGGACATAACTTTTTTTTTTTCTATCAACTCTGTGAAGATAGTTGAACATCATCTTCTGAACTTCAGGAAATAATTTAGATGAGATATACATGCAGAAGCATATATAAACACAGTACATTTCATTCTTGCATTATGAACCTTTATCCTGAAGGATCTGCCTATGCACTACCAGTTGAAATTTCTTTCAAAAACCATGTGCTATAATGCAAACTATTCTTCTCATGTACGGAAGATAACTAGAACTGGTTTTTATTATGAAAGTATCTGAGGTCATAATAAGTCATACAGCTGGTTCTAGAATCAGGCCTACCATGGCTGTTGACAAGTAGTAGTTACAAAGGGGATAGGAACTTCTGTGATGTAAATTGGTTAAATAATTGCATGAGCACAGAGGGACAGATTTGAAAAAAAATAGAAACTAAGGTGTACAAGAAATTCCTGCACACCCGGCATTTTCTGTGTAGCTAAATGAATTGGAGGAAGTTCACAAGAAAGATGGAAGGTTTTTTTCCCAAGCAATCAACTAGCAAGATTATTGCTGTAATTGTTCATTTAATTATTTAATACTGTTTGGCAGAAGTTGTTTATAGCATAGTTATCTTAACAGGTGTCTGGCACTAATATATGTCTCATTATCTAAATAACAAATCACGTGTTTTTAATGCAGATTTACAACTTGCATTTGCAACTGATGAACTTGTTATGTGAAAGCAGGAGGAAAACTTTTTTGCCTGCAGACTTCATACTTTGCCTTTTAACTAAAAATGGTGCATAGTGCCACTGCTCACTATCACTGGACAGGATCACATTTTTTCCATACTGATATGAAAAACCTTGGGCCCATATTAACCTAGACGGGCACTAGGGATTCCTAACATGAAACATAACCACGTTCTTAAATCCACATTATTTAAAATTTGGAAAGACAATCTCACTTTAAGAGAATAAGTGTAAAATGCTGGTCAGTATATATTTATGTCTCCTTAAAAGTTAAGGAAAGCAAGTATAATCAAACTGAAGCCTAGTGATTTCTCATATAGAAATCATGGATTCATTTTTGCATAGACCGCATTTGAGGCAATGCTGAATTACTCTTCTTAGGTAGGCCAGACTGTTGTGCAAATTATGGTTGGTTAGTTTGTTTCCAATTTAGCTATTTAATTAAAATAGAAAATATCACAGTCCTTATACAAAACTTATTTAGATGGCAAGAAAGTAGACTAGGAAAACAGTGCATGTTACTAGAAAATAGGAAAACATGAATTTTAGGACAAATGCGCTATTAACTCACTGTGTGAGCTTAACCGTGTAATTTTCTCTCTAAACTTTAAACTGTTCATTGATTATTAAAAGCTAACACAGAATTTAACACTTCCTGAAGTATGATACTGGGGAACATTCCAATACCGTGGTTTTGTGCATTTCTTTTGGTAGAAACAGAAATTGTAATTAACAGTGTGAATTAATACCATTTATTAGGCTGGTGGTTTACAGTGGTTAATAAATTCTTTGGCTATTGAAAATACCATTTTGCTAGGTGCTTAGAGAGCTTTTACTGAGACCATCTTCATTAACTGGAGGAGTTGATCATAATAAGCCTCTGAATCTGGCTGTGTACCTATTAATCTCTCTAATACATTGTCTTGAGAGAAAACAGAGAACATTGGTAAACAGATAAACATCTTAAACTACTACTAGTGAAAGGGGACATGTAAACCTGAAGGGTAACAACAGGCATAATGTGTATCCAATTTGTCCATCTAAAAGAAGCTGAAAGACAAGATTAATGAAATGCTAATTTCCTGAAACTCTTGTCTCGATGGCAAAGACCGGGTTTTGAGCTTGGTTTTGGCTCTCAGATGTGTAGCCCGTGCAACACTGTCATCACTACACATGTTCTGTACTGGGAGGGAAAGGGCATTCTCTTTAATTTGGTTAAAACATTTGTCACCATGGCAGTGTTATGAAATCTCCGTATCAGTCTTACTGGAGACACCATTTCTGCAGCGTTATTCATGCAAATGGTAGTCCATATTCACCCATGAGTCAGGAGACTGAGTGACATAGGAGGCAAAAACAAAGGCTATGGTTTCTGTGCTTTGGGCACTGATGAATTGTCTTACAAAAAGATATTAAAAACCTTCTTCAAGTTTGCGAATGTTTCCCTGAAGGAAATGCTTTATCGTGATGGCTGAGGGCAGTATGCCCGTGACAGTCCGTCAATCTTATACAATCCATAAACATTCAGGACCTCATCTGATATTCCAAACACATGTGCTTTGTATTGGAGGCAAAAAAATTGAGAGATACATTTCTCTAAATATATTCTTACATAACAGATGAGATTATTTCCTAAACTGATACACTGAGTATCTCTATGTCTACCATATGTTTAGCAATATTATAGGCCTATCTTGAGAGGACTTTTGTACAGTCGTCTTTGCTGTTGAAGATTTAAGAAAAAGACACTTAACTAGTCTTGACATATTTCAACTATTGATCAAACAATTACATACATAGGTCAGCACATTAGTTTCTTCTCGGCAGAAAGTTTTAAAGCTGCAAGGGATTTACTGTTTTGAAAATCAGCTGTTACTTCCCAATACCTCCTATTGTTCTGCAAGGGCATCCAGCCTAAGTGCTGCTCAGAAATGGCCGGACATTAACAGAATCCAGAAAGATCACCCATTACACATCTAATCACCGCTAGACTGAAGTGAGTATAGACAGTGTCCACCTATGTAAAAATCTGAAATATCTAAAATAAATCAACTGTCAGTTACCCTGACAAACTCTTTACTGCTGTGATTATTCACCAACACGGATCAGACTCAGTTTATTCTGGTGCCCGCTTTTTTGTATTATCCACTCAACAAAATTGAGACTTAGCAGCCCATTTTCAGAGCTGTGCTAAGGGACTTGGCTGTGATGATCACCGCTATTAATTAAGCACACATCTAAATCTCTGTCTTGTGCTTTTAATAATAATCAATTAACAATGAGTAGTAAATAACCCAGGTGTTTAGAGGATCTCGTACACAGAATTGTCTCAAGAGCTTAAGTGCAGCAATTGCTAGGATGAAACACAGCATTTCTGTGTGCCAGAAGCCTTGCACAAAGCCTTGCATTAGGCTTTTGTTATGTTAAGGAAAGGAGGCGAAGAAGGGATCCAAATAACCCTACGGAACAAATCCAAAGAAGGAACTCTGAAAACTGGAGGTGGTCAGGACTTTTTTTTTAATCTCATCAAGACTCTGAGCAGTTTCGTTCTCTCAAGAGAGGATGGCTTTTCTGCTGAACTGTATTCAGAAGAAACAGCAGCCCAGTCTGAAACAAGACTGCTGCCCACTCCTGCTTACTAGCCCTGCCTCACTAACAAGCTCAGAGAGGGCTGTGCTCGCAGTTACAGGGGCTAATGTTGGCTGACTTGGGAAGTTTTAACTCCGTATCAATCTTGACGAAGAACAATTGGAGAGCAAAGATGATTGCTACTGTCAGCCCGAGATCCGTCACCTTGAAATTTCGTTTCATTTGAAAAAGTTTTCTCTATATTAAACTTGCAAAACGATTTCGGTAGCATCCCTCTGGAAACTGGTGATTTTTCCATAGATTTTAGTGCAGCATGACATCAGACTTCTGGAGTAATCTCTGTACTTGTTTGTCTTGCACATTAATACAGGTGTGATTTAATAAACCAGGGTATTTACGTCGCTAATCTAGAATCCAATAGAGCAGTTAGCAACACAGTACAGTGCATGGGATAATCTTCACAATGTCAATGTTAATAGCGTTGCCTGCATAAATACAAGCTTTGATTGACACTTTATTTTTGCTTGTCACTGTGCTGCATCTCAGCTGCTGTGCTGGAGCTTGATGCTGTATATCCTCAGTTGTCATTACAACACTGGATTTTTACTGAGTGTGATGTTGTAGCTCTCACAAGCTTAAAATTTAAATTGGTGCAAGTTCAGTTTGAAAAATATTTTCAGTTACTAATGGATTTAAAAACAAATGTAGTATCATGTATCCGAAAGCTCATTTTGCCCAGAAACTAATACACACCTTCTCTTCGCCCCCTGAATCATTTGATAAAAATAAACAAGCTTGGATATTTTTCACTCAAAAAGATTTAGGACTGCATAACTTAAACCTAAAGCACTTGGTAGAGATTATTTCTATCTAAGACAGACAATGGTTTTGTTTGCTTGTTCTGTAATCTTTTCTTAGGGTGAAAAGGGAACTGTAGGTGACCCTGGACCCAGAGGACCATACGGCTTGCCTGTAAGTTGCACATAGTTTGTACACGTCGTGCTTTTCATCACGCCTTGATTAAACGTTGTGTGCTTTATGACTGCTTTTCACCTAGCAATACAATTATTTGGAAAAGGCAGAGATAGATAATAATCCCTGACAGTGGAAGGTCACTGGTCTGTATCGCAGGCTTAGATTCCTACCCGTGCACATGGTCATGCAAAAGTAATGAAACAGACCTGGCACGAACCAGCAAGAGAGAGGAAATCCAGGACGCGAGTGCTCCTGTTTCTGCAGCCGGTGGCCATCAGCTGTCTGGGGACCATGCAAGAGTGGCAGGAGGTCAGGATGAACAGTGGAAAGGTGTGATTTTCTTAATGTCAGTAAACTGCTTGGATTTCCGTGCTGCAAGGCTACTTCACCATTAGGTTTTTGTTTTGTTTGACACTTCAGAGACCAGTTTTGTTTTAATTTCTGTGTGTGGTGTGCTCAGAAGCAATTTCAGAAGTTCATTGTTGATCATTCATAGGTGGAGATGGTACGCTTTAAACCAACCATTTAAATCGTATCATCCGTTTCTAAAATATGAGTGAGAACTTCCTTTGGCCTAACGAGGATAGCCCCAATAAAATCAGCTGACTTGCTCTGTTTACTTTGCTGATAACTGGGTCAGGTGTGTTCACATACATGTCTGTTCCATACTTTGACACAAGAAAAGCCATGTAAATGTGCTTGGCCAAGCACACCCAGCCTTTGCAAGAGACTTGCGATGTTTCCATACCCTCTCTAGTCTAATCTGTTTGATTAATTAATTTAAGCTGGAATACAGACTCGTGGTTTAATTGGATCCATTTAATTGGATCAGGAGTCAATGACTAGAGACAGTTTTCGGGCTCCGTGGAATGTTACATTAGCTTGCAGTGCATGTTTATCTGAGGGTCACTTTTGTGAGTTAAATTAAAAAAAATAATCCAATTTCTGTTTCCCCTTCCTGTGAACTAAAAATGAAAAATGATAGGCTTTCTGTATTTTTAGCTTGCTCCTGGAATCTGCGTACAAATGTAATTTTACAGTCAAGCAAAATTTTACAGTCAAGTTATCAGTCCCTGGAAATGTTAAACACTGACAGAAAAGTCCTTCACTAACGGCGATGCTGTGTGTACAGCCTTAGCAACATGGGGTACCACTGCACAGAGGGATCGCAGAAGTCGGGCATCCAGGCGGCCGATGGTATCACAGCTTAGGGACACTAATGTAGTTTATATGGTTCTTTGGCAGGGCAAAGATGGCGAGCCTGGCCTTGATGTAAGTAATATGTATGACCAATACACTCTTAATGGTAGGTAAGCGTCTTTCTAGAAATAGCTTACTGAGTGTTATACCTTTGTTTCCTTTTAGTGTGCATGCAGTACATACAGAGAGTGTGTGAAATGCTGCATTTGCTCGCTCTCTATGATAAAGAGGACAAAGACTATGCAATATATGGCCCTTATCGACAGACCCCATCAGATATAGTGCTTAGTAATACAAGTAGTTGGTCCTTTGGAACTCAATAGGCTGAAAAACTGTGCTTGGTAAGAAAATATTCAGACTTGTGACTCAGCTGTAGAAGCACAAGGAGTCACTAACATCTGGTTAAGTAAATTTATCCTAATTAAAGAGAATAATTCCATAACCTGTAAGGGATACATTTCAAAATAAAGGCTCTTTCTTCGGCATACTACAAAGACTTACTGAAAGCCTTTTCCTCCAGTCCTACACTGAAACCTCTAACTTGGAGGAGTCTTTTCCAGAATGTACATATGCTATATAGCATGGACTATTGCCATTTTGAGTGATATGATTTCTTTCCGTTGCTGGCAAAATGACTCTACCAAACACTAAGACTTAACTTGTCTCACAGGCTTTTGTGTGCATGCGTGTGTGCACACGTAACACACATATACATACAAAGCATGTAGTGAAATCATCTCTTTTTATGTTTTCCAAGAGTATTTGAAAGCTTAACCTGCATGTGACTAAAAGTCGACCTATCTTTGTCCGTTTTGTTTTTATAGGGTTTCCCTGGTCCTCGAGGAGAAAAGGGTGATATAGGAGAAAAGGGAGAAAAGGTGACCACAGTGTTATTAACTGTTGCTTGATTCCTCAGCCTAGTCAGTTCTGCTGTCTTTATGCTATAAATTGTCCCATTAAAACTTATCTTTGTTTCTACTGTGTGCCAAAAGGCAGGTCACAGATACATGCTAAGCAAAATCATGAAAACCCACAAAAATTTAGCCACAGAACTAGTAATATCAACATGTCCTAAAGCACAGCTTGTTTTCAGGCTCATTTTCTCCAATCCATCCTACACTTGCTGAAAATCCTTGTCAGCCTGAAATTTTTAATGCAGACTTCACTGAAAAGTGTCATTGTGGTAGTAATTTTATACTGAAGACCCCAGCTCTGTTCCTTGGCAGTATTTGCAGTATAACTGTTGATTCTAGTGTACCATGCCTGTACACACTACCTGTCCCACACCAAATGGATAAGAACGGGAACTGTTTCAATTTTTATTTTTGGCAATGTGTCTTATTTACAATTAAGTGGATTTAAATTGAATCATATATTCAACCGTTCTGGTAAACCAGCTAGACAGTGAAGTTAACAGAAACAGCCTAACTTCATTTTCAACTGTCCAGACGCAGTGACTTGGAAATATGTTTAGTAAAAAGCAATTTAGGACTAAAATGCACGCAGAGAAAGCTCATGAGCAAATCTATCGTATTTCTAATCAACACAGAACCCAGTTACTAAAACTGCTGAATTAGCACTCACAGCAAGCCACTTTATATCAAAGTCCATACACAGAGCAGGTCATTTTTCTAGTTCAGATTTTTGCCTAGCTAACATGTACAGGGTTATACCAGGTCCGCGTCCCATCACGGTTTCTTAAACAAGAAGCAGGGTTAAAAAGTCACCATGGCTGTTTGAATTCACCTCCTTTTCTTGATACTGTCAGGCAAAACAGTTCCCAATGCATTGGTAAGGGTACTAAGAAATGTATCCTTCCCTTCTGTCCCTTGTTATACTGCTTATTTTGAGCTCAGAGATCACTGGTAAGGCACTGATTTGGCAGAACAATTGTTGCTTAAGCAGGTGCTCTATGAATATTATAAAGGCAGGGTCTGACCTGGCAGAGTAATCGCAATGAATGGCGAGCTCATGCTTGCTGTGAAAGACTACAGGTCTGTCTGTCACAAGAGAACAGCTTTTCTTTTTGAGAGCAGTTATCTGTAGAAAGGTGTAGCTGATAACTGCCAGCTCTGATAGATGACTGGCAAAATGGCCAGCCTGTGCTAAGGGGGAGTTACAGTAGGTGCCAGATGGAATGAGCTTAACAGTATGTTCTCGTACTGGGAGGCATTAGAAGGGCTGTGTCCAGAAGATTAAAATAAGGTATTACCCCTCTTTAATCAATCCTGGTGAGGTTGCTTGAATACTGCAGACGGTATTTCGATCCTCCCAGTTCACGAAAAACCTGAGAAATTTGAGAGGAAGAAGGCTACCAAGCTGGCAGGGGCCTGGGGCATACGCAACCAAAAGAAGAGGTGAAAGGAGGTGGACTGGCTTAGTCTGACAAACAGGAGGCCAAACTACTTGAACGGGAGATACAAAGATGATGGAGCAAAACTATTCTAGGTAACGGCAAATGGGAAAAGACAGGACCACAAGCTGCTCCTGGGGGGTTCAGAGTGGCTATTAGGAAAACCTTGTTCGCTAGAAGGGCGGCACGGCACTGGGACAGTTTACCCAGAGAGGTAGCCGAACCCATGGAGGACTGCAGGACCTGGTCTGGTCTGACCTGATCTAGGGTCAGGAATCGTCCTGCTCAGGCTGGGAGGTTAGACTAGGCGACCTCCAGAAGTCTTTTCCAACCAGACCTTGCGAGTCTGTGTTTCCATGTACAGCTAGAGATAGGCAGACAAAATACAGGAAGAAAAGCTGGAAAGCTGGTAAAACAGTTGATTTCTATAAATATGATATCATGTGAAAATGGAACAGCTGAGATCCTTGCCCTCAGGATGTAAAAATATTTTAATGTCCCAGAGTCCAGCATGCTGCTTTTGGGGTATTAGTTCATTACTCCCAGAGACTGACTAAATAGCTCAAACACAGGACCTCCAGGTGCAAGAGGGCGAGGGAATTCTGTGTGGCCACAAGGCACGGTCAGGCCCTTTTTGGAGTTCAGTTGCGATTCAAGCTTCCTGTAGAGCCTTGTTCTCTTGGGCTGCAGGACAGGCAGTCTAGTCCTTCATCCCCCTAAAAATTCGGCAACAGGCAAAACCTGTTTCTTGAGGAGAATGCATGGGATAAAGTACTTAGCAAGTCTGACAGCTATTTCATAAACCATGTTATCGTACGGGCTTTCAGATTAAGAGGACTGCCAGGAAGTCTGTAGAGTAAAAATGAAGATGGAATCTCTGCCTTAAAAATTCTCGGAATATTCAAAGAAAATTAGAAGGCAAAGGAAGGTCTTTCTTGGTGAAAAATCGGGGAAGATATAGTTGAGATCTCCATGAAACAGACTTCTGTTGCACAGTTTTGACACATTTTTTCCAGAAACGAGGGAATATTTGTATCTTGCAAGTAAACTGGTTTCACCAAAACCACCCTAGCTGCATCAATAGTTCCTTTGCCAAATGGAAGGCTGACTCTCAAAAGACACAATGTAATGCAATTAATAGAAGCTTTCATTATAACAAATTTTCTCTGCTCTGATGTTTTTCCATAAGTAAATTACTAATTATCTATGACCAAATTGGTGTAACAGCACCCATTTCAATAGAGATAAAGCAGTTTACAAGTTGAGCATCCAGCTCATCATTTCTTGGGTTTTAAATATTCCCTACAGTATTGGCTGTTAGATTGACATCACAGAAGTTGAGAATAGCGAGTTTCTAGTTAAGAAACTTAATTCAAATTGCATTGCAAAAATATATATAATTACATTCTATTGAGAACCAGTGACGCTTGGTTTTTTCACAGACACGCTACAATAGGCAGGGAATAAATCTTTACTTCTTCAGTATGAGATGAGTACTAGACTGATGATCTTTATTTTAGCCTGTCAGTAGTTCTGCTACAGTGAAAGCAAGTCAGTGTTTGCATTGTAATGTCTGCTTAACTTGGCTGTAAAAATAATTTTTAAAACTGTTCTAGCTGTAATTACTCATAAAATTATAGTCCAGGAGCACTCAGCACAAAAAAATAGGAATAACCTTTAACAAAAGGTAGAGATTGTGTTGTGGGGAGAGGGAGGGAAGGGGGGCCCTGATCCCAAATGCGCAGTTGTGTCTCTTGTTATAAATATTGACAGAGGAGTATGACGTATCACAACAGTGGCTGGAAAGGCCACTGGTTTTCCGCCTGGGGGAAAAAGGACCATCCTTTTCCCCCTACACTCTGCATTGATGAAAATCTGAGCATGTGAGGATTGGAGATTGTTCCAACCATAACGGTGTTACAGAAGTGCCACAACTTTGTATTTCTCTAGGCACTGAGGAAGGGCAGGAAGGAATTTTTTTTTAATCTTCATCAGCTGTAGATTCTCCATATCTTCTGTGGAACTCTATAGTTCAGACTAAAGAGGTGAAGATTAAGAGACAAGAACTCAGTCTGTGGAAAAAGTAGTAAAGTACTCAGAAAATCCAGACTATTATCTGCTCAGATGACTGCTGCATTGGTTTGAATAAGATCATGGGTTTGCCCTGCAAAGCTGGAAGTTTAAATAGTTATCTTATGACTTGTAACACAAGTTAAAGAAATATGAGTCCTAAAGATATAGAAAAGAGTCAGAAACCAAACTGTTCTGTCTATTTTCAGAATCATTTTTGGAGTATGTCCACGCTCTGTGCTTGCATACACTCACAGCAAATATATTGGTGTTACAATTGAGCACAAATAACATGAGATTTGACCCTGACACTGTTGGGCTTCTGTGCTACTCTGTCATGTTTGTAGGTTTCAGATGAAAACTTAGCTAATTTACAGTTCCTGACTCGTGGGGGTTGTTTTACATCACAATCTTATAATTTGGTAAAGAAGGGTAACGTTTGGGTTGCTGTTTTCCTAATATTGTCCTGCGACTTTTTGGCACACAGAAAAGATAGACAAGAAACTTTGTTCCAATTGTGTCATGAATGCAGTATGTTTTGTTCATGGAAAAGATATTTTCATTTGAAAGTGTCTAGTATGCTATGATATTAAATGAATAATGTGCTTTCCTTCCTTTTTAAAATATGATATAGCTAATTATTTTTTAACTGTGTAAAAATGGTTTTTCTCTCTTGTTAATGGATTAAGTCTTTCTGTACTGGTGTGGAACTAGTTAAATGTCTATTTACTATGCTTCACCAAAATCCATCTGTCTTTCCAAAGGGGCATTCCTTCCTTCTCCTTCTACCTTCATTCCTTACAATTCCTCTGTCTTTTTTACCCTTTTCCTCACAAATTAAATCCTCCCAATAGCCACAACCTCGCTTGCTGGTTCTCCAATGTCATACTAATTTTCCTATGACTATTTTTCCCATTTCTTTGTGATATTCCTGATTTACTCATCCTTCCTATCCCATTTTTTACAATCCTAGTCCAATTTGTTTCATTTTTTTTAACAGAACCTTTTTTGATTTTTGTGAAATTGAGAGCAAACCTGAAACTCATTTACCATTGTGATCAACTGGTGTGAAATCAATTATAAAATGAACGCTCTAAAGATCTTATACTGCTTGAAGGTGAGGTCATCTTTGCAGGTAGCGTTGTTGAGGGGAGTCAACTCATTTCCCTGAGTAATGAAAGCATTGGAAGTTTTACATTTAAAAAGAAAACTCTTTGTGAAATCAAAGGACTGAATTTCAGTCAAATAAGATGAAACATTGCCTGCAGTAGAGAACATTTAAATGTTGGAATATTTAAATAAAGAATCTAATTATCATTTGTGACTACTTTATGATACCAAGACATTATGAAATCATTGAAAGTGTTACAGCACCTCTCCATCAAGCAGTTCGAATGTTTTGATTCCTGTAACAGGGTTTGAAATGGTCGTGTTGTATTTGGAGTGACAGGAGTGCACCCTCAGTGATGTCTGTGGGTGAGAATAGGAATTGTCCCAAACTCTTAGCAGAGTGCAAAGGGTCACTTCAGCAAAGGATGCTCCAGGCCAAGATCACCCTTGCCGTGACACCATGGAGGTCAATAGAATTTAGCTAGAGACCAGCTGTCCCTGCGAAGCATCCGTGCCACAGGTCTTTTTTAGAAAGACTATGCCGATGTACTCTGCTCTTGCAAAGTTACTTCGGACTAGTGACAAATCTTCTAGGGAAGCTGATAAATTCAGCTTAGTGTGCATGTGCACTTCAGTACTATCACTTAGAACAAATAGGAGACCTCTTATTTTGGACTGTGGATTGGGGGGATTTGCAGATTTGCCTCTCTCTCAAGAAATCAATGATTTCAAGCTGTGTTCTAGGATTCAAAACTTTCATAATATTGATATGAAATACCAACACAAACTAATACCGACTGATTGCAGTTCTTGCTTGTGATCATATAATTTATTTTTCCACATAATGCACCATCCAAACCAGAACACAGTGGTAAGTGTCCTTTCAGCTCTCCATTGGCTTAAAAAGAAAAACCCAAACTTTTAAACCAATCTTTCTTTAATTTTTTTTCCAAAAGAATGAAACTTGTTTTATCCAAACCATTGTATCCACAGGGGGAAAAGGGAAAGAAAGGCAAAAAGGGGCCTAAAGGGGAGAAAGGAGAACAGGGTGCTCCTGGATTAGATGCACCTTGCCCATTGGTACGTCTCACTTGTGTATTGGACAATCGATCGTCCTGCTGTAGACTGATGGAATAAGAAATGAGGGGAGAGGAACAAGCACCAGCTACTCTGTCACCTGTTACCCTTTATTAATGCAGCCTTATCTCAAGTTCTGGCAAATTCTGGAGCAGACTTTGTCAACCTCCTAATTTGGTTTAAAGCACCAGACTTAGGACCTTCAGGCTAAATTTGTGGGGTTTGTTGGTGTTTGGTTTAATTAATTTCTGCCAAACATGTTGGAAAGGAACCAAATTTGGGATGTGCAGAGTCAGTGCCCCACGGGTTAAAATCGCACCACGGCTGTCAGCTTGCTCCTCTTTCCTCTCTGTTGTTATTTGTTCGCTCCAGCTAAGTCAATACTGAAGGCATTTCCTTGACAGTAACATTGCAAGTTAATCTTTACAAACAGGGATTCCGTGGAATTAAGGGGGAAAAAGGGGAGCCAGGCCAGCCTGGCCTGGATGGGCTGGATGCCCCTTGCCAATTGGTACAGTATTTCTCTTTCCTACCAACCCTGCATGCGGTTCCTTTGTTTGTAGTCAGCCATTCTCAATGTAAAGCAATGTTTTTCTGAGCTGACTTTACATTATTCACATAACGCATGCATGTGCATGAATGAACCAGCTGCTTCACTAATCATAACCGCAATGAGAGAACACACATTTTTGTTGACACCTCAAACCTAACTCTCAGCAGTTTGTTCCCACATCACATGGCAATTTATAAGTTTGTGTCCTTCCTACATTTTCCCTGAGAATCGTCACTTTGTTATTTTCCTCACAAAATACCCATTGCCTTACTCACCCTGAACGCAAGTCTTTCTAGAAATCCAGCACTACGTCCACTTCTAATCAAGTCTGATGACTTTTGCCTGCACTGGCTCAGTTCGTCACCCTAGCCTGTCCCAGAGCTACTCTGCACCCTGGACTTCCTTTCAGATCCATGCAGTCTTAGGTGCATGTTTTCAGGATTTGGCCAAAATGAGAGTCATGTGCAGAATGATGTAAATATTCTTTCTAAAAATCAAGTCATAGGTTTCCAGTAAGCCAAGCTGGAGCCTAATCTCCCAGACCTTACACAAGTAATATTTTTGGTGTCTGGCCTGTTCATCAAATAGTATTCAAACAGATCTGGAAATTAAAAGCTTACCTGAAGTTTGTAAGAGGATAACGGTCTGCAGCCCAAACCCTCACTGTCTTTGTTATTTAACGTCTTCAATTTAATGGTCTTACCCTTGGAACTTACCTTCCTGGAATACACACAACACTCCCCACCCTATGTTAGCATGAATTCAAGTTCCCACCTATACTAAAATGCTACTTGTTGACCCTCTCCCTTGTACCAATCTGGCAACAGTTCTTTTTATTTAACAGCAAAGTAAGTTTAAATTCTTTTCCATTTACAAAAAGAAGGAAAAAAAAAAAAAGAACAGTACATACACATTTCCTCTTAAAGATACAAGGAAGATTTTCTTTTTAATTGTTCGCAGAAAAATTTGATCTGCATGTTCTGATATTGTTTGGTGGTTAAGCACGGTTCTCTAAGATGAATGTTAAATTAAGTAGATTTTATTTCAACTATAGCGCTTCTAATTTGAAGTCAATGGATTTTAATCTTAAATACATAGTCCATTAAGATTATTCCATAGTCCATTTTGTTTGCTTCCAATTAATGGTAACCATATCTCATATTTTGTTGGGGATAATCAAGCATGCTTTTGTAATTTAAAAATGTTTCTCTGTTTCTGTATTATCATTTATATCTGGAGATTCACTAACAAACAAAGGATGAAAAATATTCTGTTTATAGGTAATTACTAGAATAAGCTGCTAAGCAAACAGCACTTTCTTGCTTTAGGCAGCAAGCCGTTCCCATCAGATTACATGCAAGCACGTTCAAAAATTCTAATTAACCACTATCTTCACATGTCAATTCACATAATAAGTGTTGTTATTCTATATTCTAACAAATGTCAAGGCCTGATCTTTTTTTCTGCTCATTTATAGTCTCGTTACATGATACGTGCTCCTAATTCTGAGCATGTAACTCTCTGGATAAGCCCTGTATAGCCATGTAAGTTAGAATTAGTTCCATGAAAACCAGTATGACTGTGGTCAAAACTTGGCTCTGATCTTAGTGGATGCCTGGAGATATATGAAAGTAGGGTGATGACAGAAAAGAAACGAAGTGACTTTCACTAACATAAGAAATTAGATGGCCATATTGTCTAAGCGATAAAATAGTCAGTGCTGCTGTACTGCCCTGTTCCCACCACTGACGTTTTCTTCCACTGTGTCACTTGAGGTATGTTCAGGCCTTAAGGTTTTGCGGCTTCATTCAAAAGCTAAGAATGAAAGTGAACAGAAAAGATCCTATTCAAATTTGAGTCTTGCTACCTTATCATTGGGTTAACTTTGTCCTAGGGGCCAATACCCTCCAGATAAAAGTGATAATGTTTTTTTGCTCATTGAACTTGTACATTCAGCTACAGATTGTTGTGAATAACAGATTATATTTAAAATATATGCAGCCTGACCTCTAACAGCAATAAGAAACTGATGAAGATGTTCTAATGATTTAAGGAAAACCAAATCTTTATGGCAGAGAGGTGCACGTATGTATTTACAGTGTAAACCTTCTCTCCTTTGGCTTTTCCTTCACCTTGAGAACAAGAGAGGAAATAAGTTAGGAACTGGTAGCTACTTATTAGATAAAAAGTCAGAGCTGCTTCAGCTGTTCTAACAGATATTGATGGAATATCTATCCTATCAAACTTAACAATGTTCTTTTTATCTTTTTTTTTTTTTTTTTTGTCCTTCCCCCCCTCCTCTCGAAACAGGGTCCCGATGGATTACCAATGCCTGGCTGTTGGCAAAAGGTAGGATGGGCAGAGCTTTTTCTTTTCAGGGGCAGTACGTCCTTGGCACATAGAAAAGCCTGTCACAGTCATACTGAACAGTATCAGGATATACTTCAGAGCCTCTTAGACAGATGTATGCAGCAATGCAAAATAAGACCTCTGCATGGCAGTAGTGGGTGTGACGAGGTTGTAATACATGTAGAAGTAATAACTCATTGAGGCAGTATTGTAGGAACAGTTGGCATTAGACTTCTGGAAAGTCCAAGACTTTTCTCTTTCATATGAAGATTCACACATCCTTTGGTTTCTGCACATGATCACTGCTTCCCATTCTTTATAAAAGCTCATGGATATGGCATTTCTATCAAATATTTATATTGATCTATTACGATATTATTTTTCTGGGATACCTAGAAGAACAGTGCATCCTGCCTTCCTCTTTGCCTTACCTTTCTATTCCTCAGTACATTCTCCTGGTTGTTATGTTGTATGCTAATGTTAACTAGCAACATCATTTTAGCAAAGATTTAACCTACACAGTGCTAGATTTTAAAACACAGCATTCAAAATAATGTAGGTGGAGGGATACTGGCATATAATACATTAGGAAGCATAAAGCATAAGTGAAATCCTGGGTGCATTTATCTCTGAAGAATAGATGGTGCTGAGGAATAACTATCCACATTTGCAACTCTGCCATATCTATGTATTTGGAATAGAAATCTGAAATACTGATTTACTAATTTGATTAATCTGTATCTCTTTTTGTCTCTGCAGTGATGAATCTAACCTTACAAGCATGAAGTTGTGTATATAGTGCTCCACTTTTTGTATTTATAGCTGAAAACTGAAAATTCGATTTTACAAGTCTGAGATATGTTTACATGTAGCTGCTTCTACTTGTTTGCAATAGTCCATTTGTACATCTTTTTTTCACTTACACCTGCAGTTAGATGATAGATAACTGCAGGGTAAACCTGCAAAGATTCTCTCTCTAACGAGAGAGAGATCTCAATACAACGATCAAAAATAGAAATCTGATTATTTCTGTAAATTCTTATATTTTGGCTTGTGGACCTGCATGGACAACGAGTGCCATGAACTAGTTTACAAGAAATTGTGACCAAATAAGAGCAAAATGCTATCAAATGTACTGTACCAGTTGCTGTTGGAGTTTACTGACTTGGCTTCCATGTCTATCTTAAACATTTCACTGATTCATGCCACCATATCTGCTTGTACGGACTAAAAGCATGAGTTTGTGTGCCAAACCTGCTTGTTGTGTGATCATGTCACGTGCTAAATGGCTGCTCATGGTGACCTTTGATTCCAGCTTCTGAATCATTTCCTTTTGTCATCTCAAGGGAGTCACACCATGGCTTATTGCTAAAAAGAGATAAACCAGAGGAGGATAGAAAGAGGCCTTGAATTTTTGGGGAACAGAGTTCCAGCTGCAGGTGGATGGCTTCCAGTCTTGCGGGTCACCTGGCCCCTTTGATCAAAGAGGGTCCCGCCTGTTAATCAGCATCGGTTTGCCTTGCACTGCTCACGGTCGTGAAGACATTCACGATAGGCCCTGTCGAGTCCTTAATCAAGAAGGAAAGAAGTTTGGAGAAGAAACCAGACTTCTCTGTGGGTTGTTTGAAGAGGTTACAGAGGTGCTGCAGGGATCATTTGATGGCAGACACCGCCTGAGACCAGAAGCTTCTCAACCTTACTCAAGGATGGACAGAGTATGTGCTCTGCGTCTTGTATTTTGGGACTGCTGGAGGAAAAAGCATTCTTGAGGCGGGGATGAATCGGAACATCCTCTGGAGGAGGAGGATAATGGAACTGACCAGAGACATATGTACCATGGTGTGGTTTTCAGGTGATTCAGTTTAAATTACACAAAACTAGCTGAACTTCGCTGCAGAATTTTGGAAGCTATGGTGAATTTTATTGTTTCCTTTTCCCGTAACTGTTGCCATAAAGGATGCATTTCAATAATCTATTCAACATTTGTGATGATGGCATTGAAGAAAATGCTTCAAGCCATGTGTTCATCTTGTTTCAGTATTAACAGTTTTTATTTCAGAGTCTTTGAAGCCTTTAAGTCTAAAAAAGAGTTTATTTTTGTGTTTCACAGACTGCTTTATTCATCTTGTTCTTTTTCTGCTGTTACAGTGACCTTAGTGGACATTATTACTCAAAAAACATTGGAGAGAAACAAGTCTGTGTGATTACCACTGCATACTTGTCATCACACTACACTGTTAAAGGTGTCGATATTTCTCCATTTCTGTTCAGATGACTAGCTTTCTAGAGAAAGATTGGCAAAGTTTTGCTTCTCCACTTTTTTTATTGCTATAAATACTTAATTTGTGCACATTTGTAGTTTTTGCCACAAGGTTTTTTTTCCAGTTTTGAGTCTTCATATGGTGCACTGTAGTTAGTTTGAGAGACCAGTTTATGAGAACTGGTGCCATATTTGGCAGATGGAAATTCTTTTTATATCACTTCCGTTCCTAGTGTATAGCAGGAGGATCACAAACTTTTTTTAGTTACTTTTCTGAGAGTTGTCTTTCATATGTAGACCAAAACTAACGTTGAGGAAGGCAGCCTGTCTCCATCCATGTGCGGGCACCTTGCCCTTCTTGGAATGCACGTTCTTCCTTGCTCCATCATTTCTAAATTGCGTGAAGATGGGGACCTGCTGTGGTTGCACTTTTCATATTGCTTCACAATCTCAGATCAATGGAAATGCCACTATAATGCAACCTTTCACTTTGCTAAATCTTTGTTGTCATTTTGGTATATCAGAGACAAAAACAGCTTTGCACTGGGGAAAATCTTCCACAGATTTTTTTAAACTAAAAATTAATATAGTGGCATCCATCTAGTAGTACCTTACAAATAAAAACAAAATTCCGACACTATATAGATACATATACTGAATATACATATTCTTACTGCTCAGTTCCATCTTTTCAATAGTAAGAAATAAACAAATGTTCAGAGGTATGAGGAAAAAAGTTTTTCTGTGCTTAAATTTTCAGAGATGCAAGTATTAACCTCTTTGAATAATCATGATTACAGTAGTAAAAGCCTTCACATGGAATAGACTGAATATAAAGTGTTAATAATCAGAGTGCTACAGCGGTAATGTGAATGAGGGACTTCCCAGAAAGGGGACAAGAGCAGCACCATGTAAGCCCTCTGTCTTGCCAGTTTTAGTCTGCCTGTTTAAGAAGCACTATCATCTCAAAAAACAACAGGCTGAGGAGCAAGCTGCCGAACTAACAGAAGAATCTTTCATGCCTATGTCCTGACTTGGTACATTTGGCTAGGTACATTATAGATGTGAAGACTGGAAGTTGAGTGTTTTTATAAAATACTGGCAATCGCACAGTAAGACGAAATATTTTTTAAATCTCCCTCAGAGTATTCAAAGGCAAAATCAAGTAGAATGTTTACTATCTGGCTAGACGTTTTAGCAATTCCATATTGAGAGTGGCCACAAACAACTCATTTAAGAAATAGCAACAAGTTAAAGAGCTATTAAATGCATGCTGTCATTAGCACTTTCATATTTTTTAGATTTGTATGTCTATATTTTTAAACTGTCCTCACAGCATCCATGTCTGTCCTCATATGCATCAATAAAGCTAGCAGAACCTTGGTTCATGATTTCTTCATTCAGGAAATAATTATAGACACTACTGTTAAGCATTAGTCAAAACTCAATTCTCCTTTAACTCCCTGACACCGAGACCCTGCTGAAGAAAGACTTAAGCACCTTTATTCACTTTCTTTTCTGTCTTGTAAATTTCTTTATTTAACTCCCACCAGGTAGGAATACTTTTTTTTTCCCAAATAATCTTACTTAACTTTTTTAAGCTTCTCTATTGTTCAGTATCATGAAAGGTTCATTCCCTTTCAATGACCATGGGTGAACAGCAGATAAACAATTTAATTTGACAGGCTAAACTACAGTTATAGATTTGACTTTAATATTTGCATCTCAAAGATTGACTTGAAATGAAAACTAACAGTATCTAGAAAAGGTGCATGTTCAGTACAAGAAAAAAAGAATTGTGTTTAATATTTCATCAAGAAAAGCACCCTGTGAAGACTTGCAACATGTTTATTTTGTTTAAAAAGCAACTATTTTTGGTGCTAGTATATCTTTTTTCTTTTGATGGCAAAGCTACAGTTTGAACCACCTGCGTGTTGTTGTATCTTTTAGTAGCATTCCTCCAAATAGATATGATTTGTTTTGTTTAGTTTGTGACAGGAACAGTAGTTCCTCTACCAGTCTTTTCAGTTGTAGAAATGTGTAGTGGTATTAGTCTACACAGTTTCTATATTCCCTGACTTTTTCAGGTATGATGAATTCTTGTTTCTTTGAGAGTTTTCAGTATTTGTTTCATACCAAGTTTTGTAATCATCTGTTACTCCAGTGTATTATAACCACACTGTGCAGAAGTCCTGCTACAGAAGCAGCAAGTCTTTTAAGCACTGTATGGAATATGTCTGACATACATGGTCCTTGTCTTCATATTCATAGATTAGCTATGGAGAATCTTTCTTTCAGGATGCTTTGGACACCTTTTTATTTTTTCCCGAGGTAAAGCATGAAATGTTAATTCATGGAACAACGATACAATGTATTTTTTTGATTTATATTTTTATTTATTGCCGATTTTGATGTCACGTTCTGATAGTGTAGCAAGGCAGAATGACACTCTTCATCCAGCTGCTTATATATTCTTCTAGTCTACCATGTAAGTAGTATGAATGAGTTTCAGAATGATCAAATCCATATACGTCCACGTGTGTAAAGTACAGTTTAAAAAGGGATAATTCTTAAGATTCATGTACAGCGTGGAAAGTCAGCATTGGCTGCACTGAGCGTTACGCTCGTGGAAGAGTGCACGTCGGCATCAGTTACTCAGTTACGCCAGCAGAAGAGACGATGCAACCCTAAATGAGACGAGCAGACCTTTGGTCCTTGTGGGAAGGTGGCGCTGCGTAAGGCTGGGGGCTGCGTCAGGAGATGTTGGTTCGGATCCTGGATCCCGCTGGGATTTAGAAAGAGCCGACCCACTGACTGCCGCAGAACCGGGATTGTATAAACCTGGGCTCAGCCGTGCAAGGCTCTTCCCTTGGCTGTGCCTCCCTTTCCCCAGCAATGAAATGGGGAGAGTGATGCATCCTTCCCTTGCAAAGCCCTCTGAGACGTGCAGAAGGAAGGACGCAGGTATTGTGCTTAGTAACAAGGGGATTATTACCAACTTCAACAGTGGGGTTTTGCCTAAATCAGGACCACTTTGGTGAGTAAGAACTGCAGGGATACTCCCGGTCTATTGAATGTGATGAAGATGTTCAAGGCATGCAGAAGTTGACCTTTCCTTTCAAGTTTCCTAATCCCTGCTGCTTGACCATCTTAAATTACATTTTTAAATCTCTGTAGTTTACCTAATGAGAGACCTAAATTTTCACACTGGAGTCACACAAAACACGAGCATCTGCAAAGATAGTGGTCAAAAGAAAGTAGGTTTTAGTCATTGCAAAAAATGATTCAGTTTCAGTGACCAGAATTAAAACCAACACCTGATTTTTTTTATTTTATTTTTTTTTTCTTTCTGCAACTTGCTTTTATGAATCTGAATGTTGCTGTAATGTACAAATGAAGGTTTTCTTGCACCCTCTGTTATTGAAATATTTTACATGGTGGTTGGATTCATTAAATGCTGTTAGAAACAAGTGCCTGCCACCATCATTTCTGACAGAATTTGAAAAAGATACTCCACAAAACAAGTGGAGCTTGTATTTAAAAAAAGGATTTGGAGTGTTGTTTTCGTTTCATTTTGTTTTTAAATGCATCCAATTATCAATGCTGCTTGGAAATTGAATTTTCTTTGGAAAACAGGGGGCCTTAACTTAACCTGGGACCGTTAGTGTTTTACTTGTTTCTATTTAAAAAAGAAATTGTATGAATTTCCCAGATACCATTGGTACTTGCACACTTCTCTGAAGTATTATGAAGAGTTGGGTTGGTGGAAGAATGTTTTACATATTGTTAACATATATGTGGATATTCTTATATTATTGTACATGTTTGGGAAAATATCACACAACTTTAAAAATGTTACTAAGATGTATGTATCTGACTTTTTCCTTTGGAAAATATTATATATTTTTATTTGTATTTTTTACTTTTTTAAGTTCATCTATATGTGCCGTTATTTTTGTATTCCAAATGGTCTCATAAACGCAGTAGAAGAGATAAAAATACAAAGAAAAGTAATTTGGCAAGGATTACAATGCTCCGGGGGGAAAAACACATGGGTCAGTATCATGTTATCAATAGTAGAAGTATTTTGAGCGTCTTAGTACTGTAAATATGTCATGAGACCTCTTTTGATGAGTAGCGTAAAGAATTGCAAGGTTTTAATCACCCATTTTAATTTGTTATTAATTACCACTTTCTTGTGGCCTCTGGTCCTGACTTAATTGAACCCTATCAAACAGCATGCTTTTGTTTTTATTATTAAAATTTCTCCTTGTTTTTCAGTTGAATACTGTTTTGTTTTCTTTCAGTTTTGTACTTCGCGTTTTGTTTCTTGCTTGTGAGAAGTTGATCTTCAGAATTATTTTTACACTATTTATGATTTATTTTCATAATGTAAAAAGTGTGTAATTATTAAAATATTAATCCAACCATTAGTGCTGATTTTGCATAGTTATAAAGTCCTTAACGTTGGTGCAAAAAATTGTTCTAGTCTGTCTGGATTGGAAAAAGTGTGTGCTGCATCGTGCCAACCTGTAGTTTGAAATCTAGTGCAGGTCCTATCGGTCAGCATTCACATTCACACAAAAATCAGGGCCTTTGCAACATGTTCCATTTTCCTACAGCATGCAATAAAAAAAACCCACCTCAGCCTTCCTATTCTTAATGTGTCTTTTCCCTTCAAAGCCAAGTTCTCTTCTAAACAGGCAGCACAGGCTATGGGCATCCACAAAAGTAAGGAAGGAGGAAACTTTCCTGCAAACCTTAGAGCCTTTCCTCGCTCTGGAAAAGCTGCAAGGATCTGTGTATTAACCAGAAGTTGAAACTATTGCTTAGGCAAGTCCCCAGGCATCGTAGGATCCAAAGAAATAAAGCTGAAAATCACCGATCTCCCCTTTCTATAATACTGAAGGTGAAAAATAAACCTGAACTGCTGAGAAATAAAGGTGTACACAGGCATGAGTCATGCCTGTGTCATGAGTAACAGTGCAAGCTAGAAAATGTGAAGGGCTGTATTACCGCAAGTCCAGTTTGTTCAGAAAAGATGGAGCATAATAATTATTCTGAAATGGTACGTCTTCGAGCACCCTGGTCTAAGACAACACATTTTTGCAGGAGTCTCCTTGAACAAAGGACTTTTTTTGAAAAATAAAACATTGGGCATCAGCTGTAATCTCTTCATAGCGTTATTTAAAGGTCTGGGGTTTTTAAATCCCCAAAGATTTCAGACAAACAAAACGCTCCCCATTGTTTCCCCTTCCTTCACCTCAAAAATGTAGTCACTGTAGGCTAAAAGAGAATGAGCACCGTGGGAGTTTGACCTCTACTTTTAACTCTTGGTAATCTCCACAAATGTCCGTTAATCTTATCTAGCTCTGTTTTAGACTCTTGGGGGGAACTAAAAATAGATTTGCTCCCTTTCCCAGATGAGGTACTTACAGCTTAACGTGCTCAGCCTCCCTGAGGAAGCGCCTGGCGATGCCGAGAGCAGACCTGCTCCGCCGTGCGGCCCCGAGGGCTGCGAGCACCGCGGCAGCACCAGCCCGGCAGTCCTGACCCGGGCCAAGTCCTCGCTTTTGCCGCGGTCACTCTCGACCTTTCCTTCCTTCCAGCTTTCTCCTTTCGTAGAGGAGGGAAGGCAGGTCTAGGTGCCGGTGCAACTGTCCTGCCAAGAAACAAACACAAAGTACATTCTGGACAGTTGCTGCTTTTTTCCCTCGCGGTGGCGTAGCTACTCTGATGTTGGCCAAGTCACCATATGCACTATGCCGGCAGTCCACGTATTTTTGGTAGTGTCATTACCAGTACGGTAACAACCAGTGGACTCTGGCTGCTGCTAGAGGTAGCTGTCCGTGGGTGGGAATTCCCATTCAGTCCTTTTACTGCCTCCCTGTTACTTTTCAGTATTGCGCTCCCTCTGAACTCTAATTTCAGCTGACCGGTACCCTATGGCCTTCACATCCTACCATACTTACGGGACGCAGCTTTCCTCTGGCATTCCTTCCTATCCAGGTACCACCTCCAAAATTTTGTGACGTGCCAAAGCGCACGCAGAGCTGCAATGTGAAATGCCTGCCCTTTTCCCTCTCATTTGTATTTTTTTTTTAAATGGAGCTCTTCATTAAATACTTAAAGGCCATTATTGACATCACTGCTTTGTGGACCTACTAAACCTGCTAATCCCTACCCATTTGTAATAAGGACACTACAGAAGTCAACAAAATGCAACAGAAGTGGCTTTTTATATCCTCATCTCACACAGCTTCACCTAACCTAGGGGTTCAATTATAATAACCACACACAAAGAAATGTTTAAAAACAAAAAGAACAAAACAAAACAAGGACGTGACAAAGCATTCATTTTTCAGCAAGTAGTAACAACTGCACTTAAATAAATATTAAAAGCAAACAAACAAGGGAATGCCAAAACATTTAAGTCAAGTTCCTGCAAGCAGTCTTTCTGTCTTCCCAGGGTTACTAATTTGTCTTGTGTTGGCTTCTGCTAATTTCCAGACAGAGTACTCATAGGGCATTGGCCTCTCCCTTCTCCTGGCTGCAGTAAAAAAATACGGTGGTTTTGGATTCTTGCTCAAAACTCAGAGCTTGGATGCTCCATATATATGTATGTATATATACGTCTATCTGAACATATATATAAATATATGCATATATATATGCATGTGCACAAATATATATACGCATAACCTGAAGTGTTCAGGAAAACACTGTACATAAACCTCGTCAGACAGAGATCACAGTCTTCTAGTATAGTTGTACTCAAGCTGCTTTAGTTTGTCTCAGATCAAAGGTGGACACAGCTCCTGTCGCATCAACCAAGATGCAGGTTTTTCATGTGCTTACGCTAAGACAGAATGTTCAGTAACTAATAAATATCCTGATTATTTTTGTATGTGCAGGTTATGGCTTGACTAATTTTTTCCAAGTGCCCACACTTAACCTGAGCAGTCATGAGCTCTCACTGGCATCACCTTTGGCTGGCTGCTCCCTCCTGGAGCTACCAAGTACCTGGCTAGTTTTTGCAAGCTTTTAGGAGCTCTCTTCTCTTTGGCATATTAAGATCGCTGTGAGGTAATTGATTCTGGCTCAGATAAAACTGGTAAAACCAAATATGGCCAAAAAAAAAAAAAAAAAAAATCTAAAGTATCAACTCTCATTATTGTATGAATTAGCTTGTGTCAGAAAGATGTGTATAGTACAAATTCGCCATTTAAAAATCTGGAACTGCAACCACCACTGGCACATTCAGCACTGAAATGTTTCTCAACAATAATTATCCAGGACCCAGCAAGCATGCAAATGGCTCTGGAAAGCAATGCTGCCATGAAGCTCTGTAAGTAACACAATCTTGCTCTTTTCTGCTTTACCCTTGGCCTATTTATACCTAATTAACACACCCTGCGCTCCACTGACTCAGGGGCCTGCTGGCCTGATCACTGCATCAACTCGCAGGCAAGTCCATTCCCCTTTCAGAGTAAGTGCCAAGCAGCTGGCTGTCCCTGAGAAGGTGCAGATGGGTATGGTTTGTCTGTCTTTTTACCCTTCTGTGCTGAAACATCAGCCCAGATCATTTTCCACTGGCCATCTGTAATGGGTCTGCTTCTCAGGATGCACTAGCAGTACATTGTTTTTCAGAAGTACTGTAACTCCTTAAACAGTTAAATGGGGAGATGAAGCCACCTTACTTGGATACTTTGAATAGCTCTAAAAAATATTTACCCCTTTTCATCATTCATACAGGAAACCAGGCTGCTGGTTGCTGATACCCTGCCAGGACAAAGCCCTTAAACAAGTGTGGGAAAAAAACATCAATTAGAATGTTCAGAAAGCAAACAGAGCAGGATGGAGAAAACAGTATGTGTTTGGGTTTTTTAAACAAAACAAAAGTATTTTAAAAAAAACACCACTGTTTTATACCATGGACAAATAGCTGCTACTATTTACTCCACAGCATTATGAGGGCAAGTGGAAGGAGTGGGAGAGGTCTAAAAAAGCCAAGTGACAAGGTGCTGGAAAGCCCTGTGTTTCGTGCAGGGTATCTCTCCGCTAATCAGGGAGGAGAGACCTCCTCTGCTCTACACATGAGACTTGGCAGGCTTGCTCCTGCTGATAATATCAAAAGAGCGTGCAAGAACTATGAGCCAAGAGGGAGGGATAAGTTCTTCATTGTTAAGCCTCTTTCCATGGCTATGAAAGAACAGAGAAGCAACACCCCCTCCCCTTCTGACAAGCTACTTCACCTACCACTCTGAGCTTTCCTGATGAAGTTTAATATTGCTTAAAGCAATTACTAATCTAGCTGTGAACAAACTTTCTTTTGCTGAACCTGGAACAAAAAGTCCCGATACAAGCAGGGCTGGCTGCCGACGCATGCTTGTAAAGGAGTAGAAGCACAGTAGCTTGCATATCCCTTAAATCTGTTTGTGGTCCAGGGTTTCTGTGCGACCAAGACTGGGCAGGTCAGCATAAACAGCTGAGATTTTCCACTGTTAGCGTTCCCAGCGGCCCCGGAGGAGGGACAAGGCAGTGCTCGGCACTGACAGAGGGCAGGCAGCAGCCAAGTGCAGGAGAACCATCTCTCCTGAAATGCCTTCAGACTCACAGACTGGCATGGTGCCATCCACTGCCTGGGCTCTAGCCTTTCTTTACCTTACTGTTACAAAGGGATTGTGATTAGGTCTAGTATATAACGTGTACAACTCGAACGACGTCTACCCTATGCTAAATATCGTTCCCCAGCTTTCAGAGATGTGGGCAAAACGGAAAAGCATTGCAGGCAGCATTCCTGACAGGCTCTATCCTAGGCTCGACTTGGATGTCAGCAGGTCTAAATGCCTGCTCTCTTCTCGAGACCCATCACTGAATCTCATCGCCGCCTGTACAATACTGCCCCAGCTGACGGCTTTGACAACTCCCTCAGATCTTTTAAGCCCATACCTTCTTCTGCCTGGACAAGTCACTGAAGACAGGCAGCTGCTGTCTCTGCTGGGGTATAGAGGTGCAGCTGCTGGTGCCTCCTACCACTTCTGCTACATGGCTGTTTTGTTGGTTGGTGAGGCCAGGTTTCCAATGGAGCACGAACGCAGGAATGTGAAAGATGCGGAGCTTCAAAATTAAAACTGTCTGAAGAAGCTGCGTAGGAAGAGAAACGCTTGACTAGAGAAGCAGAAAGGTAGCTTACTGGCAGAGATATTAAAAAAAATGTAAAAATCAGGAGGTGCGTTTCTTCCATCTGCAAAATTTGGGATGACTTGCTGGATGCTGATCTAGAAAAGACAAGTATCATCAGCACAGGAAATTGCGTGGCTTTGCATATGCTCTCTGAAAACTCTTCCAAACGTAGCGCTGCAGGTGGCACAGATGAGCTACAGATGGGGTGGCAGAGAAGTAGGCGCAGCTTTGCTGCTGCCTGCCCACGCAGCTCAAGGAGCGGCCTCCAGACGAGGAGAGGGTGAACCCGCGGCAGGGAGAAGGTAAAGCTGAGGCGCTCCACCACCACCTTCGCTGTTGTGAAACGCCATGCCTCTTGATGTGAATTCTGCCTTTCTTCCCCGTGAAATCGTCCCCTCTTTTTTCTTACGGGCTTTGACTTCCAGTGGGATGGTAACCACGGAGAAATGCCACATTTGAGCAAATCGCTTCCACGCTGGCGCTGTGGTTAGAAAGAGATCATAGGACCAGTTACACTTGGGTCTTGGCCGGACTGAAAAGGACGAACCAGGGCTAGACCCCTCTTCTACTCGCATGATAAAACCACAGCTCCTTCTTACGAATTCACCCCTCTTTACCACAAACACAGACGCTGGCTTTGATGGACGTACACAAGTACGTCCCTCAGCCCACGCTCGCGGACAGCTTCTGGAAGTTACGGAGCTGTGAAGAGGCCCTTGACTTACCACCCTGATTTTGATTCAATCAACCGCGTGGTGCCCCCCCCAACCCCCGAGGATGTCCGCAGCAGCAGTGCTTTGCCCACCAGAACGACCCGAGGACGGCCGAGCCACCAGCCGGCACGCCACGCTCACGGGTGGGCGCAGGGCGGCCGCCGGCCTCCCCCGCAACCAGGTCGGTTCTTTTTTTTATTTTTTGCAGGTTTGTGCCGTTTGGCACCGCCGGGGGGGGGGGGGGGAAAATAATAAATAAATAAACTCCAAGGCGCGGCGGTAATGCCGCGGCGGAGCCTTACCTAAATAGGAATCACGAGTGGGCCCAAAAGTAAATCCCGGTGGGGGCGCGGCCGGGCCCGTCCCCCCCCCCCCCCCCGGGGAAAGCGGGAGGGCGGCGGGCGGGGTTTGGCGGCGGCCGGAGCCGGCATAAGAGGCGGGGGAGCCCGCGGGGTTGGGGGGGAGCGGGCTGGCGGGATGGAGGAGCGGTACAGCAAGGCCGAGACCCTCGCCCTGCGGAGGAAGCACATCGGGTAGGGTCGGCGGCGGGGGCAGCAGGAGGAGGAGGAGGAGGAGGAAGGTCTCCGGCCACTGCACCTGCCCCCCCCCCCCCCCCCCCTCCCCGGCGGTGACAGCGCCCGGCCGGACCCACTCGGCGCTGCCCGGGGGGGGGGGGGGGGCTTAAAGCGCTCCGGCCCCACGGCAAGGCCCCGCGGGGGGGGTATAGGGGGGTGCGTGGACGGTACCCAGGTGTACGGGTGAAACGCGGCTGTGCGGGGGGAGGGGGTGAATGAACGGCGTGCTCCTGGAAAGCAGGCGTCTCTGTTAAAGGAGGAGATTTCTTAAGCTGAGTCTAACTTGGGGGGTGGGGGTGCAGGAAGGTTGCCCGCAGCTGTGGCCTGAGGAAGGCTGCTGGCTGGGCACGCGTCTTATCCCGCTCTATCGCGATATTAGTTCCTCCAGAACGTGCAGCTTTTTTAATTCTTTCCTCAGTAGCTGTCACCGAGTGAAAAATAAGTCCGGATCAGCTATTTGCTGATCGCATCCTAAATGCGGGGCATATAGAGAAAGGTCACTAAAGACTCGTGAGAGTCAGGGCCTCATCCAGCGTGCACAGCAACCTCTGTTTAGGGGCCAGATCGGTGTCAGGGGGCTCTTGCCTGTGCAAGGGTTATAGGATTGGGCTGTGCTGGGTGAAGAAAAAGAAACTTTCACAGAATGAGACGTTACGGAAGAAAAAAAAAACAAAACTGTAGTCAAGAAATGGCCAGAGATGATGTACACGGCTTTTAAAGCGTACCAGAGGAGTAGCTGAAGATGTCGGAAAAGATCTATGCAGTGGGGCTGGAAACTGTGAGAAGGAAGGTAAATCACTTACTAGGAGTCACGCTTAAGTCTTTACAAGTTCATAGTCTCAATATATCTGACAATAACTTTGAGTTACCTGGAAACAACTATTTATCCAAGGCCAGAAGACTTCCCTTCTACTCAGTGATACCATTCAACGTAATTACATAGATGGCATGTTCTCCAAGAGGAAGAAAAAAGAAAGAGTGCTTAAAGAGTACTTTGGAAAATTTTACAAAGAGCTTGAGTTTTGCGGGAAGCCAGCGTGATTTAGGTGCTTACGAAAAGCTGCTTTTAAAGGTTTTATCCAAACCAGTCAGGATGAGATAGTGAGATTTTTAGGACCTGCTCAGCACCTCTGAAAATAAAGCCTGCAAGGCATTAGGGTTTTGTTCTTGAATTTGACCTCTATACGGTACAGTCATCCATTCCACAATGAATTTTTGGCCATAGTATAAAATAATGTTTAACAACTTAGTTTTATTCCCAGCGAGTTAATTGGCCATACGTGTTTGTAAGGCATGTAAACAAACAGAGCTACGGCCTAGAAACACAACAGGACATATAAGGACCTGGAACGACTTGCAATCACTGTGCCCCTGTGAAACCGCTTGCAGACAGCGTCATGCTTTGAAAACGCCCTTATTAAAGACCTGCTTCTGTTCCCACTGTGCCTGGGGAGGCGTGCAGGGCCTGTTTTTAATTTGGGGAAGAGCACTGCTTGACCACCATCTGAACCACTCACGGGTGACAGTTGTCTCCAGAGCTACAAAAGATCAACCCCCTTAACGCTCAAAGGAGGGGGAACAACTGAGAAAACTAAAATGGTGTTATAATATTATTTTTTTTAGGCCTTCCTGCAAAGTTTTCTTTGCCAAGGACCCTCTGAAGATAGTGCGTGCTCAGGGCCAATATATGTTTGATGACAAAGGAGAAAAATACTTAGACTGTATCAACAACGTTGCTCATGGTAAGCAGTTTAACTTGTAGGGCTGCTTCTATTGCTTCATTTCTAATAGGGATCAGAACACACTTCTTCCAAGTGATGATGCTCACAGTGCTTCTCTGAATTTCTTTGTGTGGTTCGGTAACTGACTGCTTGCTAGTTATTACTCATTATTTTCTTCTTTAGTTGGCCACAGCCATCCACACGTGATAAAGGCTGCAACAAAACAGATGGAACTGCTCAATACAAATTCTCGGTTCCTGCATGACAACCTTGTTCAGTACGCACAGCGTCTTACAGCCACCCTGCCCGAGAAACTCTCTGTTTGCTATTTTGTTAACTCTGGGTATGTCTGAGTATTTACTTTTTTTTCCATTATGACTATTTTGCTTCTGTTTGAAATGGGCACTCAGAACAGCTGGGTCTAAATCTTACTAAATAGGACTTATTAATAAGCCACAATAATATTTCCAGTACTGATCAAAGGATCCTTCCTATTTGCAGGTGTCATATTTAGTGTGATGGCTCAATGCAAGACAGCCAAAACATGAAACTGATCTACTGAATGCTATGCAAAAAAAAAAGGGGGGGGGGGCAAGAAAAGGAAATTAGACTGCAAATTGGTGAACGTTATGTACAGATTGGTGAATGCTATCTGTAAATTGGCATATGACCTTGGAAACGAGTAGTCTTCTTTAGGCGGTCCGTTTAGTCTGTGATCACTTATGTTGCCAGAACAGACAACCTGCAGGGACTTGTTAGCAGAGGGGCTGCTGTGGGTCAGGCTGTAAGTTTGAGTCTTCATCTGGGGAGCAGATCTGCATTCTGGGCTGCCTGGTGGTGCAAGCGCTGGGGAGGATGGAGCTGTTGTGGAGGGTGGGAGAAGGGGCCGGCACACAGTTGCTTTTCGAGGGTTGGTGGCTGCATTGTGCTCTCAGCTGCAAAGCAGTCTCATTTGTACCAATAAATGTCTACAAGCAAACTGGAGGAGGGAAAGAAAGCATCTCTTTGTTTGCTGTTTACACAAAGAGCTGTTTTTTCTTTGCCCTCTTACATGGTATTTACGGTCTCAACCTTAGCATTGTAATCTGTATAGTAACAGAGCCTGCTGTGTTGACTTATTATATCCATTAGTCCCATGCCTCCTCTTCTGTGTCAGAATACCATTTTAATTGGAAGTGCTTCCTCACTATTTTGTGGCTGTATCTGTTACTATGCAGGTCTGAAGCAAATGATCTTGCTTTACGACTCGCTCGGCAGTACCATGGGCACCAAGACGTGATCACCCTCGAAAAGTAAGTACATAGAGTAGCTTATGTGAATGCAGCCAGCAACTCCTGCCATTACTTCAGAAGCAGCTTTGCAGCAACCCCCTGCTGTTTGTAGTTCACTGCCTGCTGAAAGAAAAGCTTTGTTGCTTTTATACTAGAACAGGTCAGGAAATCCCTTTTCCACATTTGGATAAATGCAAGTTTTGAAGATCTCTGAAAAATAAGCTTGTCAGTCACCGTACAAGGTCAATCACCTGTTATAGGGCATTTCCCACAAAGCCTCCCAAAGCAATTCAGGCCAGAGACTTGAAGGTGGGATTTCAGTGTCAATGAGTGGTCTGGTCACTGGGCTGCTCTGGAAAAGGGCCTTCTGTTTGTCACGCCTTGCTGGACATGTTTCTTTTTGTACAAATAAATATTCAGTGGTCAAGAAGAAAGATCCTGTAGCTCTGCAATGGTGCTGCACCGATGCTCAGATCTCCTCCAGTGAACACAAGTGTACGCACAAAACCAAGCAGCTCCAAAATCAGGAGGCATTGAGAGGGCTGTCAGCCATGGGAAAGGTGGCTGACCACGTCTCTGGGTTTCCATATCCTAGATGCAGCTGTAGGGTTGGTTATGCTGCTGTAGGGCTGGATCTTCTTCTCAGACTGTGATTAGAAAGTCCAGCCAGAGCAACTGCAAGAGCACGTGTCTCTGTCTGAACGGCACAAAGCTTGTTTGATTCAGCCGTGCTCAGATCCCTGTTAGCCTTCCTTGACTCACGTGGCCAAGATTTGGAGCTGCTGAGAGTAGCTTCCATCAGGAGAGGCTGAGGATGGGGCTGGCTCTGTCACTGTTTCACTGCCGTGTCTTGTCTTCCTGAACACCACAGGGTATTTCTTTGCCCGGGTCCCAAGGCTCTGTAGGCTTTTGCCATAATGACCATCCCAGTCAGGGTGGGCTTTCTGTCCTTTCTTTGTGTCCATTGGCAGATTTTGTTGACTGGCTAGTAGGAAGGTGTAAAGAAGACAAAGGAGTTCAAAAAACCATCCTCTCTACCCTATGTGTGTACTACTATGAGATTGTGACATGTCTTTGATGTGGTTTGAGGTTGCCCTCGCTTCAAGTTTACAGCTGAATGAAAGAGTTTATTCCCTGAAAGAAGCTGCTACATGCTTTAGGTTCAAAAGGCTCTGTTTCCTTATTTCTAAATCAAGCCTCGGTAGTAACCGGCTTTAGCATACTCTGCAGTATAAAGCTTTTATATTCAAACAATATTCATCCTTATCCTGAAAGCGGCTTCTGCCAAACAGTCTAGACTGCAGGGCCTTCGGGGCAGGTAGTGGTGTGGTGCTGCTCCTTAAGATCCCCACTTTCCAATGCAATGCACGCTCTTGAGAGTCTTTGCAATGGTGTTGGGGTCTAGCTTGCAAAGCGTGGGTTGGCCAGAGTGGGGTCCACAGGCTGGAAATGAGGGAACTGGACCCCCACTTCAACTGCTAGGTAAGGCTGCTAGGGCAGCCACCTTAGGGGCAGTGCAGTCCATGGGTCATCTTGGTCTGTCCTCATGCTCGTACTTGATGTTATGCAAAAAAAAAAACCTCTCCTGGTTCCAGTCTTGCTAGTGAATTAAAGTCAGCAGCAATTTCATATTGCCTTTGAGAGAAAGACTAAATTAAATCAAGATCCCTTCACAAACAGTGCTACTGTGTTGCAGATACAGTTGCTTATTCTGGATTATTTATGGGCACAGTTGTAAATTTAGCTCTTTTATATATTTGGCAAAAAGTGACTTCGATATTTAACACTCATGCAGTGCTTACCATGGCCATGTTACATCTCTGATTGACATCAGTCCCTATAAATTTAATCAGCTGGGAAAGGACAGCAAGAAGGAGTTTGTGCATGTGGTAAGTGTAGTTTTTTTGCTTTTTGTCATTTTTATGCCTGTTATGCAGCATATTGAATTACCCACTTCTGGTGTAAATATGCTTTCATTCTGTTTTGCTGATGCTAGAGTACGTATACTTGGCTGTTTGTCAGTGGATTAAATACAGCAAAATTGTTTGCTTTTGGATTTTACAGAGGGTATTTTAGCTGTGAGGCTGATTTCCTTCAGAGTGCTACAAGCTTCCTGAGTCACTGCACTGTATAGTTACACAGTTTGAAGAAACTAGCCAGTATCTGTTGTGTTGGTTTGACTAAAGATATGCAGGACTTCTGAGTCTACTTCAAAAGACTGGAAAGGCAGACCCCACAAGTTCATACAGATCTGAGTATAGAGCTCATGGGTGTCCAGCTGATACTGTTTGATTTTCAGCCTGCACTTGTGTATCTTACAAAGACAAAAATCATTCTCAGCCCAGAGATGTACACCAAGCAGGTCTTTCCTATCTAGACCTCCTTGCGTTAACCACGCTGCCAAAGTAGTATCCAGCTTTTATACCACTTCCTTTCTCTTATTTACTGAACATCTGCCAACACTGTTTGTAGAGGCTTGAAGGTCATACAGACAGAATGGAAAACCCCATTCGCCAGTTGCAGAAATGGATCTTTCTGCAAGAATCTGAAATAAAATGATGGACACCAGCATTCAGTATTGTGTCTTGGGGGAGAGGACAGACAGTCTTGAAAGGTGGATGAGGTAGATGATGGCTTTTTCAACAGTTGTGTCCAGTAATGTTGAACACATCACAGGGCGGGATTGAGTTTAAGCTCCTGTAAGCATTTTCACAATACCATGCAGAAATTCAGGCTGTACTAACTCCTATTATCTATCTGTGTGGAAAGACAAAAGCTCAGAGCAATAGAAAAGGAAGTAAATGTTTCATAGAAGGATGGGCTTAAAAAAATAAATAAATAAAATTGGTCTTTTCAGGCTCCTTCTCCAGATATCTACAGAGGAAAATATAGGGAAGACCACCCAGATCCAGCAAGTGCTTATGCTGAGGAGGTGAAAAAGATTATTGAAGAAGCACAGAAGAATGGACGCAAGGTGTGTGTCTTGTGCTCTAGAAATGCTGAGGCTTCCTCTATTGAGTGTGACATGGGGGCATGAAACAGGCAACTAAGGACATGTTTCTTTACTCGTGTTCCCTTGCTTCCCCTGCCCTTCATTTTTCTGTGGTGGGTTCTATGGTCAAAATGGGCCATTTTTCCACCTGATGCTCTTAGCACAGTTTCTCTAGACATCAATGAAAGGATCAATAATACAGTTCTAAATAAGCAGCTACAACCAAAGCAGTTTAATTTCCATTTTTATGCATTGAATCAGTAGATTGTAAATATCTTAGGGCAAGCTTTGAGGTCAGCTGAGAAACTACATCACAAATTCTAGCAAGTATATATAAAAGTCTTCAGGCCATGGAGAAAATATGCTAGATACTACATTTCTGAGTCTAGTAGATTAAGATAACTTTGGAGTCATCTAAAAAAAGGTGAACCTTTCGATCATATACAGTATGACCTTGATAAAACCCAACAATTTCTGAACAGGTTTACCGAAAATGTGTGTTAATGTTTTGTATGATGGCACGAGTGCTTTGAGACATGTAGGGCTTGATCCAAATCCCACTGAAGTCACAGAAGGCTTCAGTGGAGATTGGAACAACGTGTTGCCTTCTAGTCCAATGGACTTACATCACCCTTCTTTTAGTTTCTTCATCAACTTTTTTTTATTCTCTACTAACGGATAGTTTTGTTTTTTTCTTCCCTTGTTTCCTTTCTTTTGCATATTTCTTAGGTTTTGGTGACATAGACCTGTGGCAGGACAAGTTGTGCTAAACGCTAAGCCTCACATGCTATGGGAAGCTTCATACTCTTTGGCTGTAGCATGCCTCTTCAAATATAGTATACGGTTCTTTACACGTTACTGCTCGGCCTTGTTTCCAGGAAGACTGCACCAGCCCAGAGAGACCTCTTGATGCTCAGGGAGGGGTTCACAAGTGGTGTGGGGATGCAATCCCTTAAATAGCAGACTTATGCTGAGACTTTGGGGTAATATCGTATCTCTGCTGCATAGACCTCTGCTGTTGACAAGAAACGAATTTTGATGTTCCAGTGTATCTGATCTGCTGCTCTTGCCCTTCCTGACTTGAAATAACTTTCTTTTTCATTCCTAGCAACTGGAATTATTTCACCTGTAGAATTTTTCTCCTCTATTGTCAAGTGCCTCGTGCTGACAGTTTACTTGTGTAGTTGTTTGCATTAGGCAGGGGTGCCCAAAGTGTAGCCTCAGGTCATCTTACAGTTCAGCTTTTACCCACCTCTACCTGGTGTTCAGGATTGAACAAAAAAGCTGATCACAACATATACATGTTACTGGAAAGCCTTGGCATTAAGCAAGTTTCATTAACCTCTTGGGGAAAATGGCAAACACTGTTGTGTGTCTCCTGTAAATTGAAATTTGTAAATAAATTTACAGAGCTCCCAGGACCCTGATCCAACGTCCACTGACACCAGTAGGTGTTTTCCACCTCAACAGCTGTAGGAGTAGGGCTTAACGAAAGTCCTTGTATTCCCATCAGGTTACAAAGGTGGCCCTGGCTACTGCAAATTTGGGCACCCCAGATTACAAAATGAATAAATTCTTTAACCATAGCTGTTCTAAAGAGCCCTCAGTTGTCCAACCCATTGCGTGATTAAATTAAGGCATACATTTAAATGTTTATTTCTAGACTGTTAGATGTTTGTGCAAAGGTGCAGTAGAGGAACACAGCTCTCACCTGAGTTTGTTTTTTGTAGATTGCTGCCTTCATAGCCGAATCCATGCAGAGCTGTGGAGGCCAAGTAATTCCACCTGTGGGCTATTTCCAGAAAGTGGCAGAGTACGTACATCACTTCAAAAGGGCACAACTGCAAAATTAACCAAAGAAACAGGTTTTTCACTATGGGCTTATCCAATCAATTCAGCTGTCACCCTCTCTTGTTCTTGGCTGTATGTGGTTCCTTTCTACTTTTTGAAGAGTGTGATTCCACTTCTACTTTTTATGGAACATCACCTGACTAACTGTTTTGAGCTGGATAATTGTCTTTCCTTTTCTGTCTTTAATCCTCAGGCCATAAGTTTGATAGAAGATGAAGTTGAACCATCATAGATACAACCCTGCAGTACCATTGCAGTACCCCTAATTTGCATCAAAATACCAGATTTTTTTTCTTAACATTTAGCAAACTAAAAATTTTATCAATTGAAATGGCTATAGCTGTGTTTCAGCAGCCATGTTCTTTCTGTTTTTCCTAACCTGGTCTCACACTGGAGAATTTGTGTAATACAAACTCCTTTGTCCTAGATTGCCTACCCAAGACGTGTACTGCAGCACTAATCATTCAAACTATTCTATTTGTTTTCAGGTATGTGCATGCAGCGGGTGGACTGTTCATAGCTGATGAGGTCCAGGTTGGCTTTGGCAGAGTTGGGAAGCATTTTTGGGCATTCCAACTGCAAGGCGAAGACTTTGTGCCTGACATTGTCACCATGGGAAAGCCCATTGGCAATGGCCACCCTATGTCTTGTGTGGTCACAACAAGGGAAATCGCTGAAAGTTTTGGTGCCTCTGGAATGGAGTATTTCAATACAGTAAGTTCGTAGGTGAAGGTATGCCTTTTTTTCTTTCGGTCCGCATTTAGCAGTTAGAAGTTGTTCAGGTGACTCAGCTAATATCTACATCCATTACTGCATCACATTACTAAGAGTTCGAGTCAACCACAGTCTAAGATCTAAAAGCAAGTGTAGAGGCTTTGAATTATGCTCTGTACTGAGTAGCATATCTTAATGTGGACCAGCACTAGGCCTCTGGCAAGTCATACATCTCAGCTCACCTTCATACAAACAAATTCTTCCTTACTTTTCTCTCTCTCTCTTCCCCACTCTGAAATGTTGACCATGTAAAATTTCATTTTCTGGGATAGGCTCTGTGCTGGTGAGGCTCATGCCCTGGCAGACCTTGCTAACAAAACAGCGACCCTTTACCAGGAAACATTTGAGCTGTGTGCATGCCACAGAGGAACAGCTTTCTTCTTTACCAATGTTCTTTCTGCTTCTGTGACTGAGCCTTCTTCCCAGCTACCATGAATCCCCCTGGAATTTATACCCTCTGGTTCAAGAAGTCACCCACTGCCCTTCATAGGAATATTTTGCCTGCATATGCAATCAGATAACCATGAGAGCAGCTTGAATGCTTCAGCTGTGAAATCTGCAAATTACTGAAACCCGAAGCAGAGGAAGAGGGACCCCCTCTCTTGGGCCTCTTACACTGCCCAAAGTGGTGAGCATGGTGCTCCACAGCCCACGCGGCACAAAATCGCCACCACTTCAAGCTTTCCTCACAACATGCCAAGCAGGAGAGGCAAGTGAAAACTACATGGATAGACACAGATGAACTTTTCTGATGGGTTTTGTTTTCTTGTTTGTCTTTACTGTCAGTTTGGAGGCAATCCAGTGTCTTGTGCTATTGGTTTGGCTGTGCTGGAGGTAATAGAAAAAGAAGATCTCCAAGGAAATGCTACACGTGTAGGAAATTACCTCCTGGAATTACTGGCTGAGCAAAAGCAGAAACACCCCTTAGTGGGAGATATCAGGTAGGTGCCTTACCGCAATGTCAGAGAAGAATAACTGTGCTAGAAAAATAAACAAGTTTAGGGTGAGGGGAACACAGAAACATTATGTCATGATTATGCTACACCTCTTTTTTAAAATGGACTACCCAAAACTGATGCTGTAAGGCAGTGCATTTTTCAAAAAAGTCATCCATCCATCTGCTTAGTTAGGTGTAAGCAGAGTCACTAGAAAAGCTCTGGGAGAGAAGAGCCATCCATGTGCAATAGCCCAGTTGTCAGCACACTATTGGGACGATGGAGACCTTATTCAAATCTCTGGGCCATTTCATTTGGAGATGTTAGTGTGGGTTTTCCTCATCTCATGTTACTACCGAGATAATTGCCTTCAGGTTTTGGGGCAGGGGGTTGGTTGTGTTGTGGCGCTTTTTTAGTTCTTGGTTTTGGTTATGTCTTCCACAGCTCCCTGGCTTGAGGTTTGCAGGATAAGAGAGAAAGAAAATTATTCTATTATACTTAACTGGCCATGTAGCCTTAATAAGCCAGCTAAATTTATTTATTCAGAAATATCTGTTATCCCACTTGATTGTCTGAAGTAGCCAGTGCCAAAAGACGACCAAAGAGAAAGTCTCCTTTTTCCTGCTCCTTCCCCGCTTGCACCCCAGGGAAGGGATTGCAGTTTTCAGAAACAGGTTTTGTGTTTGCAGCAGAAGGCTTGGGTTACTGACACTGGATTTCACTTGTCTGTATTTTTTGTCTCTACTCCAGGGGTGTTGGATTGTTTGTTGGAGTGGATCTGGTGAAAGATCAGCAAAAGCGAACACCAGCCACAGCTGAAGCCCTTCACCTTATTTATAAGTAAATGGTTTCTAAAGACTATATGCAGTGATCAAACCCTCCTAATGTTCCCCAGCAGTTAGTCATTAATTTCAGTTTAAATTTGTGTAGCTTTTGGTAACACAGTACTAGAAAAAGAAAAGTTTCAAAATCTAACTCAGCCTCAAGGGTCTGTCTGACAGGACACAGTATAGTTTTATACCTGTGTCTAAGCCAGATGTTTCTTCTTTCCACAGGCTGAAAGAGCATCACATCCTTCTTAGTGCAGATGGACCCCACAGAAATATACTAAAATTTAAACCACCAATGTGTTTCACGATGGAAGATGCAAAACATGTAGTGGAGACAATTGATGCACTTCTCACAGGTATGTATGTTTTAGTGCTCAGAGCAATACTCTTCTTCGTTCATTTTCAGATGACCCGTTAGAAACACCAGCCACCATAATCTAGACCATAATGTGCAAGGGAAAGTAATCAATTACATTTCTTACCACTTGTCCAAACTGCTGTTCTTAATGCCAATTATTATAAATAAATAAAAGGCCCCATAGGTACTTCATCCAGACTTCTAGGCAAAATCCTGCTCTTGATCCTTTCTCTCACACACTCAGTGTTGCTACTTATTTCTGGTTGCATATGCTATATGTTAGGGAGCGAATACATTAATTCAGCACAGGCCTGAAAGACACTGCTGAAACACTGTTGAAACTTTCTGTAATGTGCTCTACCTTTTTTTTTGTTTGTTTGAACTGGCATACTGGAACACGATTGTCTCACTCAAATTTAGCCTGAAGGTTTTCAAGCTCTATTTATCTTCTACCTGGGGACCAATCCAGGGAAAAATAATGTCAGGTATACTATTAGTGTAAGGACCCTCGAAGGCCATTCTACATCGAACGCTCCTATCTCCTGAGATTATAACAACTGGAGTTAGACTAGCATGAACCTGGACAAAGGCAGAATTTGGCTCTGAAGGTCTATCTGAACCCCCATGCTACAGTCAAGCTGCTGATTTCGTTCTTTTCTCTAAACATCCCCAAGCTACAGAGTCCTGATACATTAATCACATTGCCTCAGAAAAATGTTTTAGGAAATATTCATCATTCTTCAGTTATTCTTCTGTGTGACAAATGCACAGAGGAATAGCTGATTAGGTATTTTTTACTTCAGCCAGCTGTTAAATTGACTGTATGCTTACTTACCTGTGATTCTTTTTAATTAATTATTTTATTACTTTTTTTAGAAATGGAAGAGGCAACTGGAATGAAGACAGAAAATAATGTATCTACAAATGCACAGTGTAAAAGAAAAGTATGTTTCGAAATTTTTTTTAACTCTTATTCAGATAGGTGTTTGGCAAATCAAGTATAAATTACTTTGGTAGAGCACACCTTCATTTTTGGTGGTGTGAGTGGTTCTGTGCCTTGAAACTGAGCTCACAATATAACCCGCTACTAGAAACCCGAGAGGATTGTGTTACTGGGGCAAATCTAAAAAGGGCTGAGTAATACAGACCTACAACAAGAAACATGTTATAGACAAGCCCCTCGCCTTGTCTGCAAAGAAGACCAGCCAGACTTTGGGCTGCACAAAATTGTGAGCTCAGTAGTCAACTATTTTACTAGTTCTAGGTACTGTGTGCTACTGATGGCTATTTGGCTTTCTGAGCAAGCCTTCAGCCTGGAAGGTGTCCAAGTTTTCAGAGAGTTCCAAGGATTTCGTTTCCATCATAGCACTTTGAGTACGAATGGCTGACATGCATCCAAATTAGGACTTCTTAGGTTGCAGCCCCAGCTTTGGATAACTCATATATAATTTCTGACCCCCTTAAAAACACATGACCCACTGTGTTATAGCAAAGTTTGCTGAGCTGTCCCATGGTGAGTTTTCCAGTGATGCTGTGAATGGTGGGAAGGCAATAGCTCAGCTGTCTAGGGATTTAGTAATTAAGGCAGAGACCCTATGGATTACTGGCTATCATCTAGAGTATACTAGATTTGGGGTGCAACCCTCCTCTTACAGACATTTGTACACATTCAGTTCAATTTCTTTCAAAGCTAAGAAGTTGTGCCACTAAAAGAGGAGGGTCAGGCAGAGCTACCTAATGGGAACCAAGTCCAATGGCTGACTGTTGGAAGACATGCACGTACCTTCACTGACATTTCATTTCTGTTTCAGACAACTGAAGGGAGTTCTCAACCAGAAGGTGCAAATGAAGGTATCGGCCATATGAATGGAGCTGCCTGCAGACAAGAAAATGGGCTTTATTCTAAAAAACCCTCACTGTCAAGTAAAAGAATAAGAACATGAAGAGGGAAAGTTTCCTCATTCAGTTTGAATTTGTGTCCAGCTTGCTTTTGAGAGGAAGAGTGCAATAGTCCAAGTCTTAGGATCTGTTTGAAGCCTAGTCCTACCTTCATAAACTGGCTGAATTCCTATTAGCTTCAGTAGGAGTTTAAAATACCTTTTCAGATACATGAGACCTGCACCACATGGCTTGAAATCTAGAAGTGACAGAATAGACAAGTGATACAGAAATACCTTAGTGCTGATGGCAGGCTTGTCATAGGTACACAAACTCAGTGAAATCTGTGGATTTACCCACATTACACAGAATCTGAATTGCTTAACAGCCATACAAGCAATGCCAATCCTATTATTATTAAAATTATATGCTTAACATGCTATTTTTACAATATTTTAAATTTCAATATGTAATATTGAGATGTTAATTACTTCCCATGTTTTAATGGCTGAATTCTTAAAAAAATGCTTGAGAGAGAAATCATTATTATCTTCCAGTGTAACCTAGGTCCTATGGATCATATTCCCAGCTGATGTAAATCGGTGTAGCTTTGTTAATGTCAACGATGCTTTACCAAGAGTCTACCACTGTGTGTGTAGAGACACAACGTTTATGCCGGGCATTCTCACTTTATGTTCAAAGAAAATGAAGAATCTGGATCCTAATTTTCTATGGATAAAGCAACTTTTATAGATAACTATTTATATAGAGTAAGATTTTATGATTTTTTTTTCCGAAAGTTTATATATTGAACCCTCTCAGTCCAAAAAATATGCAAGTAGAGTATATATCATTTCAGACACACTGATTGAATTAACCTGAGGGTCTCTCAAAATTAAGTTCCCAGGGACAGCTCAGCTTGCATTCCGATGGATTTTAGTTGTTTTTACAGTTGTGGGAATCACTGCCTGATCCTGTTGTAGCAATGCTGTTACTTTTTGTCAGTGCTGATGAAGAGTTGCATACCAGTTGAATGGAATCTTGACACGTAAATGGCTATGCTAACATTTGAGAGATTACTAAAATGAGAGGTTCACTGCAGAAAACATGCATGCAACCACTCTGCAGCCACTGCCTGTCTCTGCTGCAGATACTTTAGACTGACTTGTCTCCTTGTCAGTGTTAAATTTCAACAAGAGGACACAAGTCCTGCTTCTCTTTTTTAGTACATGCACAACTCCGTGCCATGGAAGACACTGAGGGCTTTACAAATGGTTTGTACTTAAGAAAAAAAACAAAACAAAATGTATTTCCTCTTCAATTTTAATACCGTAAGTTCTGCTGTTTGTAATTGCTGCTACTGACCCTACTGATATGACTGAAAATTGAGCACCTTATCTAATTTCATGTTTTCTACAATTTGCTATATTAATATTGATGTTTCCAGTGTTACATCTTCCAACATCCGCAAGCGGGCTTATCTTCCGTTTCATGATCCTTGAATAATTCTTCCATAAAAATAAATCTCTTATTTGCAATTATGATGTCCTCCACAAAGAGGTTGTTTGTTCTAATTTTATTCTTCAGTAACACCTATTGGATGAGGGAGGTAACTTCGGTTTTGGCTGGGGGTTGTCTCCATGCCAAAGCAGAACTGGCTAGGCTGTGTTTCCCTGAGACCCTACACAGTCCTCAGCTGTTGGCAGCGCTTACCCTCCAAGCCAGATGTTTCCTCAGCTGTCACAATTCAGCCCCTGCTAACCCAGCACCAGGAAGGATGCCACAGGTCTCTGCCAACATGAAACTACACAAAGACCTAAGTCAACCTAATTTGGTATGTGTCCGAAGGCACAGTTTAGGTGACTCCCCATACGGAGTGGGGCTCCTTGCATCACACCTCCTCCACTGCATGCAGCAGCAGCAGCAGCAGCATGCGCTTCCCTGCAAGCAAATGCTTGTGCGATTTATCGGAAGGGTTAAGCTCAAGGCACACAGCCCACCGGTCTATACTATGGCGCTGACTGTTGTAGCAGGTCATTAATATTTAATTTTCAAAAGCATATCAAAGAACTAGAAGAAAAAAATCCAATTAGCCTAAATCTGAGGGGAGGTGAAGATTACAACTTCATAAACACAAGGGGCCTGTGCCTCTACCTCTATGCCACCTATCTTGAAATACACAGAACAGCCATTGCTCCAATTTACTAGTGTTTTTCACCCAGTTTCTGCTTCACAAGTCAGGAAGGTCTCTACTTACTGGTTCTGCTCGTTATGCAAGGTGCGAGTTACCTAGAACAACTAAGTCTTCTATTTTCTTTAAACAAGAAAGGCTGGCACTTCTATGATACACACTGGAAAAAAAACACTGTCATTTAAATGGAGGAACCAATCCAACAGTTAGTTAGTTACCAGGAGTCGAGCTGGACCTACTAGAATTATTATTACTGTATCACTGTTAATATTCCCACAGTATCTCAGAGTCCACCAGCAAGATATGCACAATCCCTACTGTGAAGGGCTTACTAATTAGAAGAGACTAACTAAAGGATGGGAGAGTGGAAGCAGAAATAATTAAGGCTAAACACAGAGAGCGCCATTCCAGTCAGCTGAACTGATCAAATATATTCCCTCCACTGAACAGGCAATGTTTTTTTTCCCCTTCCCAGCTCTCTGTTTCCCTCTTTCTTCTTTCTACTTCTCCTGGCTGTGCAATTCCTGGTTTTAGCCATATAGTTCAACCTCCACCCTAGCCCTTACATTCAGCAGATGATAGGTACTTCTGTCAGCCAGTTCTACTCACTAACCTTGCAGAAAAAAATAAGACCAGACTTTTTTCCCCATCAGTTTTCTGCAAGGCTAATGAACAGGCTCATGGAGGAGGTCTGAGCCTGCACAGGACGTGCAGCAGGAGGAAGAGACAGGGGCGTGAGGGAAAGGCAGGACTCCATCCCAAGAGAGCATCACACGCTGGAGTTAGTTATTTATATGTTCACTCTAGCCCGTCATCCTACTGGAAGCTGAATCAAGATACTTTTAGTGCGTTCTCATAGTTTGCCACTGTTTCACTCATTTTTATATTGCACTTTTAAAACTTTTAAGCAAACAGACTGGTTAGAATAAGGGGAAAAAAAAAAAGGACAGTGGTTGCTGCAAATACTGATGAAAGAGTGACACTGTGAGAGTCTGAACCCACTGCCAGTCGATTCCCCTACATAAAAGCAAGTGGGACTGAACCTGTGCGGAGTCGGAAAGCTGTGCCTTAACCAGCATTGTTCTGGGGGGAAGAATCACGATCAAAAGTTGCCATGTCAACACAACACCACTGAACTGCCAAGGAAACAGAGCACGCAGCATGTTCACATCTGGGGGAAAAACCCCTCAGCTTTAGCTCCATTAAACATTGCAATGGAAATACACTGAGTAGAAGAATTATGCAAGAGTATTTGTTATATTTTGTCTGTTGCTTTTTAGATGTATAGTTTCCTAGCCATACAACACAATCTTATCACATAATACATTTATAATCTTCACAGTTGTTAAGCTTGGTGACTGCACACCAACAGACAGCCCCAACACACCAAAGTCCAGAGGGGAAAAGTCACACACACACACACACACACACGCCACAGAAGAAGGAAGCTTTGATGATATATCTGGTGAAAAAAGGGAGATGAATGAAGAGGACCAAGTGACAAGCCTGAAACACTTATTTTACATGTGCTGTTGCAATGTGCAAAGCATTTCTCTTCAAAAAAAAACCAAAACCAAAAACCCCACCATCATAAAGCAGTGACAAAATTTCATTTTTAATGTGGTAAAAGCCTGGGTCAAATGTCTGACTGGGCCTGGGACACCTTCATCTAAACCCACAGCTTTCAGCACCAACATGCAAAAAATAGAGCCTAGAAAAAGAAGACAAAAACACCCATCAGAAAAATATTTTTAAGTGGAGAAGGTTGTTTAAGTGTCTTTTGCAAAATGGGACACAAGAATTTGTACAGGCATCTCTTGGATAGTAAGCTCCCAGTGCTGCAGATACTCTAAGCTAAGAGCTGAAAAAACAGAAACTGTTAAAGAAGCTGCATTCAGCAATATACTAGAGAAGACAAAGTAAGGAACTGGGATGTCAATGAAAGAGTATTCATTATACTGTACAGTTATGTGCTGTGTAAATGTATGTAAGCATGTTTGATCTATCACCTTGTTGGGTTTTTTCTCCATTTAATATAATAATTTAGAAAAAACAAGTGACTAATGCTTGCAAGCAAAGCAGATTAGTTCATAGCAGCAGAAACATTAGTTTAATTTTCCAGGTTTCTCAGTGATGACTTTAGCAGGTGTTCTACTAGTGTCCCCTTTCAACCTGGACCTGGCCTGTGCTGCTGCCAGCCAAGCTCTGGCAGAAGGATTATGCAAGGGAAGCCAAGGCCAAATGACTGTGACTGAATTTCCCTATTTCTGCTTGTCATGGTTTACCCCCAGCCACGCAGCTGATTGCTCACTCCCCCCTCCCCCGCAGTGGGATGGGGAGGAGAATTGGGAAAAAGAAGTAAAACTCATGGGTTGAGATAAGAATGGTTTAATAAAAATAAATAACCCTTTTAAAATGGTTTAATAAAAAGAAATAAAAAAATATAATAACAATAATAATAGTAATGAAAAGGAATATAACAAAAAAAAAAGAGAGAGAAAGAAAACCTAAGAAAATACAAGTGATGCACAATGCAGTTGCTCACCACCCGCTGACTGATGCCCAAGCAGAGATCCGCACCTCCTGGCCAACTCCCCCATGATGTTCTATGGTATGGAATATCACTTGGCTAGCTCGGGTCAGCTGTCCTGACATGCTCCCTCTCAGCTTCTTGTGCACCTGCTTGCTGGCAGAACATAGGAAACAGAAAAATCTTAACTTAGGATAAGCGCAACTTAGCAACAACTAAAACATCAGTGTGTTATCAACTTTATTCTCACACTAAATCCAAAACACTGCACCAGCTACTAAGAAGAGAATTAACTCTATCCCGGCCAAAACCAGGACACTGCTACCCATCCGCATCTGTATTTTCCCACCTGGAAAATGTGATTTTGTTGGTGCCTGTGGTTCAGCAGAAAAGCTGAATTAGAGAAGACAAGTTATGTTTTCGCATATCTCACTGACTCGTGGTGTGACTGGACGGTGTCATGACATCTCAGTAGGATTCAGCTTCCAGAGATGCAGGGTATCTTACAAAGGCCATGAGAGAGAAGTCTACAGAGGAGGACTCTTCATGTTGATATTTGGTAAGGAAACACATCTGAACCTACATGAAGCCCCTGGATACAAAGCATCAAAAGTTTAAAGCCTTCACTGAGCTTCACAGCTCAAGATGTATCTGCACTAAGCAAAACAACCTCCAGTCTCTCCCACCTCTGCTCACAAACATTCATGTGTGTTAGGCTAAACACTGCTGCAATATCACAATAACATACATTTACAACAATATGGAATTAAAAAAAAAAATAAATTAAAGGAAGCGGAAGGGGAAGAACATGAAGAAATGTGTTTCGGTGCGGCACTGAGGTGCTAGAAGTCTTTAATAATCGACAAGGCAAAAAGTCCTGTGGTCACATGAAAGCCTGGAAAAGGATCCCTGGCTTCAGCTTAGCTATTGATTCATTCCACAGCTCAGCAAGTCACTTTTAACATCTTTATGTCTCTATTTACTTCCATGTATAAAAGCAGCTGTAATAACTGTTGTTACAGTTTGTAAAGGTTAATCACCTTATCAGGCACAATCCTGATTTTATAGGACTGCAAGTCACAAAGTACAGTAAGTTCAATTTGCTTATTTGCAGCTACCTCATTTTATTCCCTACTTGCATGTGGTTTTGTCAGGAAATAAAGCTCTACGATGTGCAGTACAAAGTCAAGAGGCCCATGATGCAAAATACCATAAAGCAACAAAGAGACACAAGCACAGGGACCAACAGGGAAGAAAGCAGCCTGGCTAGCATCTCCCAGGAAGCTTAAATATGTGTAAATACATTTTCAGCTGGCATAGGGCACTTGTTTCAAGCAAAACGAAAGCTTTTGGTCTCCATTCCTGAGTTTCTTCATTCCAGTCACAAAATAAGGCATGAAAGGAGTTCATCTGGAAAATGTGCTGCTAACAAGCTCCAGTGGCTTGCTCTTGAGAACAAAGATTCCTGTTCACAGTACTTGTAATCAGCTCTCAATTAAGTTAGCTTCATTCTACTCCCTATTAGGCAAAACACAGATCATACAAATCATAAATATAAATTAGACTATATGAACAGCCTATATTTTGCACATTCACCTTTGAAGAACAGCATTATAGTACAGATGAGACCTACTAGTCTCTGTGAGACAGGACCAGATTCCCTTCCCACTTATGGATCTAGGTAAAAATAATCACGGCATTTAATGCTGCTTTCTTAACTCACAGCTAAATGAGGACACTGTTACAGGTGGTGAAACTCCAGTGAAAAAATACTGAGTTCCAGTGTAAGCTAGATTTGACGTAAGAAAGTTTTCTTCTGACATAGATGTGTAAATATAAAAAAAATATCTACAAGTAAGGACTGCACCTGATTCACAAGAGAGGTTGGAGAGTTACCTGCAAGCACCGTATGAAAATATTTGCCCACAAATGCGCATGGCTTCATATGAAGTTCAGAAGACTTTTCCTTCATGCCCCTATTTACTTATTCCCTGCATCCCCACGAGAGCCCCGTTCTCTTTTTACTACACCTAACCTACACTACCAATCCTTCCCCAGTTTGAATTTGAGAGCAGCGCGATGGGAAAGCACGCTGAGACACCACTTCGTACTGCAAGCATTCCCTCCTCCCATAGTACGGCCAAAGCAGCATAAACTTTCAGGTGCTGCTTGACACCCACCTCCAGATATATTTTCTGTTCACTTTATTTTGTCTTCCAGCATTCATAAAATTACCAAACATCTTCTTCCTCCTTGTCCCTCAAAGGTTTGCCAGCTACTGACAACACTGAGTCCTATATAAACTTGCTATTTCACATTCCAGAAGAACAGTCTAGAAGAACAAATAGCAGCTGTTTATACAGGCATTTCTTCTATAAATAATATGTGTGCATGAACATTATGCATAAAGGGCTGGGTGGGTGTGTATAAATGTATCTATACGTACCTTTTTATATATGCACAAACACATATAGAAACATGCATATAGACACATTCCAAAGCAATTTATCAGTGAGGCAAACTCTTTATGTTCAATAAATGTAATGTGAAACAGAGTGAATCACCGTTTGACATACTTTTGAGAAGAACAAAACAAATTTTATGAAGGGAGAGTGAATCACTGTTTGACATATTTTGGAGACGAACAAAACAAATTTTATGAAGGGGGGGTCTTAGGCAGAGACTAGCAATTGCAGGTGAACCCTTTAAGAATACTTCAGCCTACTGCTGTCATAGGCAAAGATATTTCCACAGGCAGCAAGAAAAAGGAAAAGGCAGTAAGATATCTGTAGGCCACTGCTGGAAAAGAAAGGGAAAACCATCTAAGTACAAATCCTGAAAAACACAGAGCTTTAAAAGTGTGGTTGACAAATTAGACTACGTTAACAACCACAAAAACATCTCACTTATGAGCCCAGGTCTTCATCGGATGCTACTCTTCAAATTGAGTAAATCTTTGCACGCAAACATGTTATATGGATTAACCCTGTTTACCTATAGTTTTAATACTGTCAGCAATGAGCTCTTGTGGAAAATCTTGCAACCAAAAATGCCTTAGAGACCCGTGAAACATTAAATGCCTGTAAACAAAAATAGCCAGGCTTCTTCAATTGCACACCCAGGAAAATTGTCAAAAGCTACAGCCATTTTGCGACCTTACTTGCCGTTCTCACAGCAGGGCTAGCTACTCTGCTGGAACCTGGCAGCGCGGTATCTTAGGCGTCAGCCTTCGGGGTCTTGAGCTTTCCCGAGGTGGAGCTGCTCTGCTCTGGGGCTGAGCGTGGGGCCGTAAGTCCCCCCACCTGCACTGACGCTATGGGTTGCACAGAGTTCGGGCACCCACAGTCCTGCTGCTCAGATGGCTGAGACCAGCGGTACACAGAGATTACCTAGCTTTCTGAAAACAAAACGTCTCTTTTTCAGCATTTAGAAGCTAAACTACAATGTCTACAGGAATATTGACCAACAGACCTAGTATCTTCAAAATTGCCTAGATGAAAATGATCTTTCTGCTCGGTTCCCCCCACCCCCAAAAAAAAAAAATAAGTAGCTGGAGAGAAAGGGGCACAGCTATCTTCCCTCATCTCCTTCTCTTGGTCCATTCACAGGCTGCCCTCCTGCCTGGTTTCAAGGCAGGCTCCTAGGCCAATCGCTAGGGCGCTGAAAGTCAAAAGTCTGGCATGTCTGGTAACAATCCCCCTGTGCTTGCTGAATGGTGAATTACCTCAAGACAGTCTATTCTTTCTTTCCTGTTTTTCCAGACTGGTTTCTATTCAATTAAGTACTTTATAGTTACACAATAAACAACCCAAAGGCTTGCCCAAATACTGCATTCATTTTTGCAGAGTGGTCTGCCAGTCACACCTGCATTTTCTACCGCTGTATGTTTTTGCCTCCTCTAAATGAATACGGCTTCATTTGCAATGTGTCCTTGCAAAGCAAACATTTCTTTTGGCTCCCACTGAACACGGCTTGCAGCCGGCTGCTCAAATGGGAAGGTTCGTGGCAACTGAACCATAGGCACAAAGAGCAGATCGTGTGGGGAGAAAGTGGTGACAAATTCCAGCCCATGGGCACCAGGTTGTCTTAAGCAAGAGGCAAACAGGAAATAAAAACAAGGAAGCAGAAGAATCAACGACTTTAAGCGCCTTCTGAGCGCACAACACAAAGACGGACGGGAGAAATCTGTGCCAGCCAACCCAGCACGTAGCAGTGCCAGTGTTATTTCCATATGTCTCTCCTGCTAATGCTGGTCTAGAGGGTATTACAATCCAGCCTTAGAGCAGCAGCGTTGCCTCATCTCAGAGCCAGGAGTCTCTCCCAGTGGCTATGCAATGACGGCTTTCTTGAACTGGCTGAAGTTTTTTTGGCAGTACGCAAGTGTTTCCTCTTGGCTAGGCTCCATAAAAGCCTATGCAGCTTCTAATGGTGCATCGCTTCTCCCTCCCCCTACCTGTTACTGAATCGAACAACAGGCATCAATCCTTCAGTACCTGGGTTTTCCAAAAGATGATCTGCTTCACATGGGAAGAGACACACTAGTGACTTAAGGAGATCTAATGCCACTGGTTTGAAAAAAGTTCTTGTTTCTCACAGCAGCAGCAAATTTCATTTTGCAATGGCTAGCTTTCAAACTTTTTTCAGGTCTCATCATTTGTACAATACCGGTGGAAAAAAAAGTCTCGTGACTCCGTTATCAGCCCATTTTATGTAACATGTTTGCAGTGAATGATTAAACAAAAAGATTATTGCTTAGTAAGTTTTGAGTAGTTGCCCAGAAATCATGCATGCAGAGCCAAATACTACCACTGACGTTTAAGCACTTCTAAAAGGATTAACTAAAGGAGACCGTGCCAAAATTCATACTTTGAATAGGGAGGTGTGCTTGCCATTGAAACGTCAATGACAAACTCAACATTGATTTGAAACTTGACGCAAAATGCACAGGGAACTTCATTCTCCTGTTGCTTTAGAAATCAGCGCTCATGTACACTGAAGGATGAATCCATGGTAATGAAGCTAGTGATGGCCATGGTCAGGGCAAATGGGGATGTGTAAGCTTATGTCTTTGACAGTTCTCTTTGTGCTCCTTTTTTGAAATTCCTAAATGTTTGTGTGGCCCAGTAGGCTGTTCAGGAATAATTTACATCTGTAATGCTATGAGTACTGTTCACAGAGATTTCATTATTTAAGTTTCAAGTCCTCCCTGAGTTGCTGATTCCTTAGCAATTTTCAGATCAGGCACGTCAGAAGTTCTGAAATAAACACTTGGGCAAACGCTGTCACAGAATAATTGATAAGGTTCCCTATTGCTTGGAAAATATGGGGGATTTAGTGCCAGTTCACAAAATGTTTGTGAAAAGCAACAACAAAATGAACTACAAATGCCACTGCAGATTTTATAACTAATTACCTTTATTAAATGTTTTCACAATTGGCTCAAGTCTAATGGAAGGGCTTGTCTGTACTTGAAAGTTGAATCTGACCAGGACAGACTACATGTACATTGCAATAACTAAAGCAGAATAACTCGTGTGTGAAAACCTGTTCTGGAATCAGTCTGCCTCATTCCACTTTAGATTAATCTGCTCTGAAAGAAAGAATTTGGGATCTCACACAAACCAGAGTTGAGAGCTCTTTTTAGAAGTACTTGAATTTGATATTGTCTTTCACTGTTCTCTCGTTCCCTTTTTGGCAGGCTTTTTGGCATACATTTAATTCCGCTCTGCAGTAAGGATAAAGGGAATAGTAAAAAAGAAGGGAGTCCTTCTGGAGAACCCTTTTATCGATTAATTCCTGCCAACGTCCTTGAATTCTACAGCAAATCTTGTAACTAATGATCTCCGGGTATCCGAGGCCTCTGCTTGTGCCTTTATGTTCAGAACTTCAGGACCACGGTGCCCAAGACCCCTGTGTAGCTTGCATAGCAGGCTCTATCTCAAAAACTCTGCACGGGGTAGGAAGAGGATCAGCTTGGACACTACAGCTGCACAGTGAATCACCACAGCAGTGGGTAACATTACTTTTACAAAGATCCATAGTCTTGCCCAAGATTTTGTTCACCATGCTCCTTTACAGCCTCCGAACACAGCAATGATGACACTAGCTATCAATTTTTTACTCCTTTTGCCTGCAAGATGAACAACCAGCAGGCTCATTTCCAGCCACATATAACAGGTCAGAACTGCTTACACAATGACTTTTAACCCTTGTAGAATGGGATGATCAGTCTCCTCCAAGAGAGCTCATAAAGTCAAAAAGGAAACACTCATTCCTCTGCGTATGCAGCCACTTTTTCTATCGGGAATGCCTGGCACAACTGTTGAACAAAAAATATCTATAAAAAATAAAAATAATAAAAAAATCAGAGCAGTGGCAATAGATGACTCCAGATCATTCAAGGCACTTGGTATTTCTTTTCCTTGCCTGTGGTTCTGACTGTCCTAAAAGCTGTTGCTCTGAACAAAACTGGTGTTTGTACCCTTGCCTTCAGCTAGCTAGGCAGGAAGCCCAGTTTTCCGTACTGTGCTCTTGACCACAAAGCATACACCTGGGGCCAGAATTTGATGTGACAGTTTTTTGCTGGCTACTACCACATCAAAAACTGTGGCCACAAGCTACACAGAGCTGATCCAGGACAGATTCAGCTTATTAAATTTTGGGGGCGGAGAGAGGGGAAGTTTATTTTGACAGGTGTTATGACAGATGAGGCATAAACGGTCCTGCTGCAGATAGCATAGAGTCTATAAACTCTACACGATGTGCTGTGAATTTGATAGAAATTCAATCGTCAAGCATATTCATCTCATCTGTGTCAAATCATGGCTCTAGGATGCTTCAGAGGTGAACAGAGCCAGTATCTGGTACTGGATGGTGTACCTTGAGGCTGGGGAGTTAGATACCAGTCTCATACAGATGCCCACCAGAGGCACACATTACTCTGGCAAAACTGCAGCTGTAAGTCACCACACCAGGACTTAGGCGATCCTCAGATTCTGCTGATGAAGAGTGCTGCTGGAGATGATACCCAAAGAGCCACTGAACATGCCAATGATGACGATTTTCACTTTAAGAAAACAAAATGAGAAAAAGAAGAGACATGGTGTCTGTAACAGGAGCTTCTCTAGGCTTCAGCAGCAGTATGAACTGAACATAAAATGGCTGGCAGCAAACAATGCAATTTATGATATATAAAATCTCAGTGTGTGGCAAGAGTTACAATACTTAACTAGGCACATTAATACTTGAAACCCTCTGTGGCTTGGGTAGGGAGCCACTGGAATAAATTTCAAGTAATCTATATGTGCTATCTTTTATTTCACATGAAGGTATCCAGACAGAGCATGATGCAGACTGAGCTCAGGGACATGGAATAACAGCTGGAGGTCTTCCACTGGTCTGCCACTAATTTGTAATGTATAGCAGGATCAATCTAAAAGAGACAAGGTCTTTCAGATTAGGAGAGACTATCTACATTGCTTATGACGGCTGCAGGGAAATGTCTTGATACTTATCCTGCCTTAATTCCTTGCCTCCATGGACTGTTCTTTTTTTTAAATGCCTGCAAAGCACATTTCCTCAGGAATTTGAGCATTTCAAAGGTCTGGAGCAATCTTGCAGAGTAAGAGACACAGACAGAAGACTGTGCATGTCCATCCTGAAACATGCATGTAAATATTTGAGCCACACAGAGCTTTCCACATGAAAGGGTGTATCAAGCTTCTGCTTGCTCATAATCTCTATTAAGCAAGACAGCTCTTAAATTTGTTAGAATGGACCACATTCCCAGCTGGTATAAATTACTGTGGCACTTCTTGCTTCAGTGAATTTACAGATAGCTTTTTACCCCCAAAGTGCATAGATAGCTTGAAGTACGAACCTACACTCCATCGGTTTGCACCAGCTCACGTACGCTCAGGTTATGCTATCTTGCACTAATATACCATAAAAAGGCAGTATTAACACAAATTAAACAAGCTGGTTGAAAGAGTTAGCAGGTTGGCTTGTAAACAAGCATCATGCTGGCTCCACTTCATTCCTAGCATTAATTCCTAGTTAAATAAGCAATTTTAAGTGTCTGAGAAATTATGTTTACCGTTTGTCTGGAAAAAGGAATTCCCCTTTGCACCCCGCATCCTATCAGAGATTTCCACGGCATTCACGTTGCCCTATTCATCCATCACAACCCCTCCTCTCTTGGCAGCAGTAACTGAGCGATATATATGGTATCTTGTTCACTGGATAAATCAAGTGTAACTTTCTTTCAACAGAGACGGAAAGGGAGAGAAAAGCCTCACTGCTGCTACCTCTCCCTCTCCTTGCTGTCGTGTCCCCCCCCTTCCTTCTGAGCCCCTACCACTTCTACTTCACCTCTGCCTGCCACATGGGCTCTCTCCTCCTCCCCATCCTCTGTTCCCCACCATTAGTGCCAGCACTCAGAAGCCCAGAGGATTATGCTTTGCTATACGTCATGCGTCAACTTTGTGTTGGTACACAGGAGTGAAAGAGGCAGCCCCAACTGATAAGCAGTGCCCAAAACACTTTCCTGACCTGCAGTGAAGCAGCCATCCACAAAGCTTTTGGGCAATGAAGCTCCAGGAATTGATCCCCAGAGTCTTCCTCCTGCCCACAATAGAATCTCATTTCCTCCAGTGTGGCCAGTCACATTGCTGAAGGGAAGAACTCAGGGCAGAATTCACAATGGCACTGAAGGAAATACCTCATTTGTATGTCCATTTTTAGGGTCTTTTTATTTATTTCAAAAAAAAAAAAAAAGATGAGAAAAGAGAAAAGAAGAGAAGAGAGAAAAGAAAAGAAAAGAAAAAAGAAAAGAAAAGAGAAAAGAAAAGAAAAGAAAAGAAAAGAAAAGAAAAGAAAAGAGAAAAGAAAAGAAAAGAAAAGAAAAGAAAAGAAAAGAAAAGAAAAGAAAAGAAAAGAAAAGAGAAGAGAAAAGGAAAAACAAATACCAGCTGTACTATCATGTGAAAAATGTCTATTTTTAATAGTCACTTTGAAACACTTCTCTATTCAGATAGCTCACAGCAGCTGTAAACCTTTGGTGCTCAAAACCTTTCAAGCACTTATTTTTTCCCCTGGGTTCCTCACACTCAATGTGAGCAAGCAACCTCTACTTTTTCCAGAAATTCATATCTTCGAAATCAAAGTTAAGAACCTCTACTTCCCTTTTCACCTTCAAACCCCTATATGCCTATTTTGAGCATGCTTAAATACCTGGGTACAAGGCAGTTAACCTGAACTGAAAATTGAGTTTCAGCGGGTTGTTTAAACTACACAAAACTGCCCTGTTAGATGCTGTACAAACATCAGGCTTATTATCAAAATAATCTCTCCAAATTCATCATGAGTAAAATAAGAAAAAGTAAGATTATAGCTAATCCTCAAAAGGTACCATGTTCTCTGGCTGAGGAAGGCTTCACTGTAAAATTAGTTGGTTTGTATTATTTTTATCATGCATGGCCGTTCTGCAAAATCTACTTGGTTCATCCTTTGCCAACCACAAATGATCAAAAATTATGAGTTAAGACCTCCAATAATCAGCAGCTTTTCTAAAAAATTAGGAACATACTGGAATATTTCTTTGTCTTTTACTTTCAGGGTATGTTCAATGGCTTTGAGTGAAGCCACTTCAGAAACCATCTTTCAGAAAAAATCATCCTGTTTCATGGACATGGTCAAAGTAACAATTACTGGTGAAACACGCTTTTAAGGAACACATCTGTAACAGTGAAGTTAAAAATAAACTTCTCGGTGGAGAACTTCTCCAATATGCATTGCTTCATCTGTTAAACTTAAAACTGCTATTGCTCAGACCTACTATCAACTTGGGAGAAGAAAAATACCCTCAATGGGCCATAACGTCAGGCCAAGTCTCACTTGCTAAACCGCACACACCAAATCCACGCCGTAGAGTTAGGCGTCTTTTGCATCACATGGCATTACCACTTCCCAGTGCTGTTCAACATGATCAAATACTACTCTCCCCTCGCAGGCACCCCACTTGCCTTGCATCACCCCACTGACAAACTATCACCCCACCTCACGTGCTCTGGAGCGTGTGGCTTGTCAGGCAAACTCATACCTGCTCACCACTGAAAGCTCTTCACTGACATGCTCAAGGAGAGAAAGAAGCCAACAGGAGAGACCCTTAGCTCCCTGTGAAGCGCTATGGCCAGAGAGGCTGGCAGGGGCTACCTGCAGAGGGACAGGGGCTACCTGCAAAAACACAATAGGTCCTGCTCTACAAAAACCAGAAATCGTTCCACCAAAGCAACAGTTCCCTAAAAACCACCACAGCCTTGCAGGTAGCTATGGGGCCACCAGACCCGGCAGCGCCCAGGGCATGCATCCTTCCCCACGCCTGGCCCCAGGGCACGGGATGCTGTTTTAGGAGCCTCTGCTCTTTGTGCTGGTGTTCCCCAAACACATCCCTCCTGGAAGTTTGTTTCATTTTTGGGAGGCTGGCAGGGAGAAGAAACTTCTTCAATGTCAATGACCACGTTTGCTATCAACAGTGCAGAAATAACCCGGCTCTTTTTCAACTGAAAAGAAAGGTCAGATAACTTTAGGCTCCATTTATGGCTAGCAGTGCCTGCAAACATTTCTGGGTATAGCAGCTCAGTTGTCTATGCTATTACATTGTTCTCACAGTGTGTTGCATGATGTTGGCCTACAGCTTTTTGCCAAACTTTTCTGGATGCAGCTAGGGAGTTGGTGCAGGTAGACCATTTCCAATAGGCAGGTTGGATGCAGACATCCTGCTCTGGAGGCTAACATCGATGTGGGCCATTCTGGGCCACAGGAGGAGGTGACAAATGATTAGGACTTTTTATATTTTAGTACAAAAGCATTAGGTTCTTTGCTGCCTTACATCTTTTACTACTTTTATTTCTACTTCTTCTAAGGTTGAAAATACAATCCTTAAGTCCTTCTGCAATTGTCAGTCTAACTTTACACAGAAGTTTTCAAGTTAGTCCAGGAACAATATTTTTTAAAACTACTTAAGTGAATTCAAGTCTCAGAAAAATGTGGACCTCGATGCAAACTTTGTTGGTTGAGTCCATGTCTAATTTTACTATAAAGCAAATTATGCAATAGGATAACCTGCTTACTCTGTTAGTTGAGTCACCTTGATCAAAGGCTTTCATAGGAGATGATGTAACATCCTAGTAGGCTTATAGGATTAGTGACTGTGCATTGACTGTGTGACAGGAACGATGCTGGAGTGGAAGACAGAGAGGATATTTTCTAAGCTCTGGTTAAGTATGTGACTTCTTTGGTTTTATACTGCAAAGGCTCCAGCCATAGGGAAAACAAACACAAAAGGATGTGCAAGAAACACTACACATCATTTGAGTTCCCCAAAATAATGCAGGAATCATTTTTTTCAAGCACATATTGCAGAGCTAGTAACATCTGAAACAAGCGGTCTAAAATGACTGACATTGCTCTTTGGTTTTGCCCTCCCCAGTTCAGATTTTCTTGAACCATCTTGGGACTGCAAGGGTTCAGTGACTTGCCTGTGCCCTTCAGGAGCAACAAGCTTTTGACCCTGCTCATTTGACCCCGCAAGTATTTCATGGAATCTGTAATCGCAAAAGCTGGCTCTTTTCCCAGGTTATGTATGATTCAGGCTAACCAGAGGGCAGAGGGAGCAGTGGCCAGCAGATATACCCTTTAGAGGTGATGAAAGCATGACTTAAATAGAATCCCCATAAACTACCATTTAGTTGGTTTGCTGCATTTAGCTATTGCAGGGGTTTTTGTTTGATGTTTAATTTCTTACTGAACCTTGAGCAACCTGGTAGGACATATGACATCAACCATGAGTAATCATTTGTTTGTAGCTAGTTACTATTAACACTACCAGGTAGCTTGGTCAATAATAATAAAAAAGGCAAAAGTGCTCAATAAATATTATTTATCTGTACTTAAAGGGTCTCCCTTTTTGTGTCTCTGATGACTGAGGAAATTAATAAACAGTGTGGAAAAGGTTGACATTATTGTGGAGCAGAGCTATAAATACATAAATAAAATTACTATGTATGGGTTTCTATCAGGACATGTTTTGTATTGACTACTCATCTTGCTGCTAAGTTGTCCCTATTGTCAGACTCACTCCAGAACTGCCCTGCTGCAATTTATGACTCTGACCTCTCCCTTTTTCTCCTTCCTTTTAAAAAACAAATATCTGAATGCAGCCTTTGTTATGGTGGGTCCTGAGATACAGAATTACCGTCTGCTGAGATCCAGCTCATTTTTCCAATCCCTCTTTCCAAACAACCCCGACATCGTCTATCTATCTACTTAAAATGTATATTTACTGTTACCAATGTTAACTCCAATTCCTTTCTCAGTTGTGTTTCCAGCCTAACACCCTTTATTTTCCAGCCCTTTCAAATAAATACCCCAGTTCAGCTGGGGGTTACAGGCATGATGTAGGCCTGAATGTATTAGTAAATCAAACCAGGTAATCCTAACTGCCTTTTCTGGTCCTTTTTTCTTGTGAATTTCCTTAGAGTTTGTATAATATCACATGACTGCATGTCACTATTGAATTGCTTTATTTACTTTCATTGAAAGTTTTTGAGGAACTGTCATTTTGGTGTTTAGTTGTACAGCACCTGGAACATCAAAAGCCTGGTCCAGTCTTATGGCTCCTACAACAGTCGAGTGTTACTAAAATACAAAGTGTAATCATTGGTAAATGTCAATCTCTGTATTACACTGGCAAAGCACGATCAGTCATGGATACCAAAACAAAAGAAGAAATAATTGTGTATTTAGAGGCTGGCATGGCATACACATACAAATACCATGGTTTACTAGATTCTATCACTTGCATAGTGTGTCTTCATGTCCCCTGGAAGCCCAATTTAGTACTGTTTGCACTGCATTAGATTGGATGTACAAGGAGATAATCAAACTTTAAAGCACTTAAAGGAGAATTACTCTAATTTGGTTCAGGTTATATAAAACAGCCTGGTTTTAAGACAGGGAAGCTTCATTCACTCTTTATTCAGAATTATAGCAGGTCTCCTACAAAAATACCCAAGAATTTTCCCAGATACACGGGAACATATTGGTAGCAGCAGAACACTACATTATTTCCACATACTAGGAACACACTTATCAGGAGAGTAGGAGTCCATGGCTTGCCTGAAAAGAATCAAATAAATAGTGCCATATAGTATGGGGCAGAAGTATATCAACAGCCTTTATGCAGAAACAAACTGTCAATAAAGTTTCTGATCAAAACAGTTCCAAAACCACGCAACTGGTTCCAGGGCCATGGAGGCATGTGAGATTGAGATGTAGTGAGAAGGAGTGACTACAAAAAATCCTATTCTGTGCAGGAGTCTTTGAGTGAGAGCCCCATTGCTCTAGCTGCTTTATTCTGAATTACTAGGCTGGAACTACACTGGGTCTGTTTAATGAATAGATTTTGCTTCAGAAATTGTTTTGTCAAACCAAACACAGTTGTTTGAACTATCAGTTTCAACGTTTTTTACTAGATTTTGCAAGTCCAGTGTACGTAAGAGAGAAAAACTTAAATACAGAGACTGACCTTTTCACTTTGCAAGCAGAGGTTTCAACAAAGTCATGTCTGATTAGAGATTTCAGAAGATTTCAAAAGTTTTGAAAGCCTTGGAGGTATTTGTGAAACAGAACTGTTTTTTTACGGCTTGTTCCAATGTTGACGTGCACTGAGAGGCAGAGTAGGACCTGGCACTCCAGCTAATCCAGCACACTGTGCTGACTCAGAAGCATAGCTGGAGACTAATGGGACTTACACTGCCTTACACAGACTAGCAGTTGAGAGAGTCTTTTGGCCAACCTCCTTACTTTGATGACTTCTATTTTCTTCTCAAGTGTAAAGTGAGACTTTCTTGCTAACCTTACTACTGCTGTGCTACTATCTACGCCTGCATTATTTATTTCCAATACAATTTGCGATAGCAGTGTATAACTTATCTCACAGCTAGAATCTTTCCCCTATGCTTGTATCAGAAAACAGTACATAAGCTGTTGTCTTATATAGAATTTTGCAGATGATGCGGTAGAGGAGATAGATACCCATGAATCAAAGATGGCACTGAGGGGGTTTCACTTGGAATGAACTATGTTCCACTTAGAGATCTCCTAAGAAGAAAAGAATATAGATTGAAGATAGTCCTTCAAAGACCTGCCTTCTGGCATACAGCAAATGAAAAGGAAACATGCAGTAGTTTAACCAAAAAGATGTTCAAATGGATTAAGACTGTATCAGAAAGAGGGCGTTATCATTTCTATACTCAGTTTTACCTGAGTGTAGACTGCTGGAACAACAACGATTCAACCCGAGAGACCACGAAATACTGTTATCCAAAGTGAAGCATTTCCAGAGTCTCTCCTGCTGCCAAAGTAATTTAAACTTAATGCATTAGCTTTATTTAAAAATATACCTCTGCTTTAGAGAGGAGTTTGGAGCCAGCTGCCCTCCCTCTCAGCATATGTAAGTGATATTGGCAGGTGAATATGTACTATACAGTAGCTTCATATTTCTCCCATTAGGATCCATGTCACTTTCTATTTTTGAGCTGAGCGTTTACTGGGCTACACTTCACCCCCCTCCTTCCCCTGTACTGTAACCTTGTAACCCAAGATGCTGGTGGCAGTATTGGGTTTGCAGTGCTCTGACCTTTTGTCCTTCTACTTGAAATCGCCTGGGTTTATCCCACGATGGCTGCCGGTTGGGTTACACTGATAACCTTTTCATGACATGCCTGGTGAACTTCCCAGCAGAAACAGGAAAGGACCATGGCTTACTTCAATTCAAAGAGCAGCAATTCAAAGTTGGGTCCCCATTAAGCTGGGATGGTGTTAGATCTTTGTGAAATTGCCCTGGATACACACAGGGCCATGAAGGGACTCGCCATTTAAGCCTTCGGGTGACTGATCCACAGGTGACCCAGAGACGGAATTCACATTCTGGGCCCCTTTCTCCAGCTCTTATTCAGGCAAAATACTTAGTGAACTTCTTAGGTATTTTGCGTAGTAAAGACAGAAGAATCAAGCCACTTGTGGAATCCATCACATATATTTAACAAGAAAAAGCAATTCCTTACCCACTATGCCACCATACATCACACACACCCCCCACACGACCACGAAAAGATATTCAGAAAAGCAATGACCTAACAAATGGGAAGACGTTTGAATTATTTTGCCATTCCCATCTGGAAGGTCTCCACATAAACCCCCTGGGAGTTTTCACTTGTGTGCCAACTGCAAGATCAAATTGGAACCAAAGCACTGATTGCCAGTGTTTGGTGGCCTGGTTCACTGAATAAAAAAGATTTGGTGGAAGCTGGACAACTGCTGCCATTTGTTAGTAAGGCTCTGGGCTTTTTTATTTGTTTGAAATCTTTTAGCCTACGTAAAGGTAAAACAATAGATTTGCTCCCTTTCTCCTGATTGCTGATGTGTGACTGAATTCCTGTTTCTATATCCCCCTCATTTCACTTCCAAAAGGTTTTATTTTCTATTCCAACTTTCTGTGACTATCCCAATCTGGAATATTAAACTTTGTGTTCCTTTTTATATGCAACAACTCACAAGGGTGAACACAGTTGTCAGAAAAAAATCAAGAAAGTTCCTATCGCCTAGCTAAAAAAGCATTATTTTGAATCTCCTCTTTGCATAGTGTTTGAGTTAATTTTGGCTTTGTCATACTGTAAAACTGTGCCTTACTGAATAGCTAGTTGCTGCTCAAAAGGACGGTCCTACCTCCTTTGATCCCTGGCTGCATCTTCCCACCCTTCCCCTTGGCCAGTGCAGGGACCCATCTGACGCTATGAAGAACCAGGTCAGAAAGCTTAGCTGGCAGAAAATTAATCACTCTTTTTTCATGGTTTAGTTTTTTGCTGGTTTCTGAGGGTTCAGAAAAATGCAGAATTACACTAAAAAAAGCAGCACACTGTTAGATTGGCTCAAACACTTTCTGAAACTTTACTTTTACCATTTGCCAAAAGTAGAGTTTTATCTGGTATGACTAAAAATCCTTCTATCTTGCCACTTCTTCAGACTGTGGTCTTTTACATTACCCCCAGATTTTGACAGTTCTGGAAAGCTCAGTGGACAAGACTTGGATTCCTTCTAGCACATAGCTCCACACCTTGCCTTCCCTCCACCTCCAAAACACATTCAGTTATACTCAAGGCAACACAAATTTTGAAAGCTTTTACACAGAATTTACTATGAAGCAAAACAGACTTATTTTGCCTTTCAGGTATTTTAATGAGTTGCTAATACTTTTCCCAAGCAACATTCTTTACTATTAATCATTAGCCTTCTTTTTTATTCAGCCCTTCTTTGAGGAATTAAAGTCCTTTTTCATACAGCCATAGCCTATCAGTGGACAGTTGAAATACAACCAACTGCCATTTTCCCTACATGTCATAGTCATATTTTATAGCACTTAATTTTTTTAATGTGGATGCACTGACAGAGACTTTACACTTATTCATAGAGAAGACTTATTTGCTTTGATTAAGCATTCACAAGAGCAACTGCTGACCATTCTAGTATCTCCAGAGACAAAAATATGCTCTTTCCCAAATCACTAGAAAATAAGACGGCAGCAGGGGAAGCACACTGACAAGACCTTGCTGATTTATGCGGGCTTCCCAGTTGATCTGACATACCTAGGGTTGCTGTAAGAGGTAATAGACCTTTACATCGAATCCTCGGTTTGTCTGACTGACCTGCCAGTTAACTGGTGGTTAACAGTTAATGCATTTCCCAACAGTGTTCTGTGATAAAGGAACATGCTTATGGTTTCATAATGCGTATTCCATTGCAGGTGCTGTCTCTGTCAGTTAAAAGTCTGTCTTTCCCTATTTACAACAGGGTTATAAAGCTCCACTGATTTTCATGCTTTGGAAAACAGTAGCTAATACATTGTACAAATCAGAAGCCTTTTACCCATGTACGTGACTTCTTTAGAGCTCAAAGTATCATCCTTGATAACGATGAGAAATGCTGGCCTGGCTCTTACATGTCTGATAAGTGTGCAGAAAACAGCTGAGTGAATTAAAAAACGAAGGGCAAAAGGCAAAGATCATGCATGGGATTCAGGCAGACAGTGATCCTCCCTGAAACATCCTATTTGATCATTTCATCTTGAGAAGTTAATGTGACTTTGAAGCACTAACAGTATTTTCCATAGAGCTGGAAAGTAAGGATGACAGATGTCCCACTAGCTCACTACGTACTGTCACAGCAAATACAGTTTTCTTGTCACCACCTACAAATCCCAGGATATGGCTGTCTTCCCTCCCTCCCTCCTCTTTATCCCTCCACGTCTAACTCCATATTTCCTCACCCCACCTGCTCTGCCAGAGCTCCTGTCAGCTTCCCTCACAATCACTGCTGCCGAGTCCCTTATGAGCAGCAAGAGTTTCCTGAGCTCAATCTGCAAAGTCCCTATCCTTCTTTTAATGGCTTATTACTGTCATGTTACTAACTGCAAGCAACTGAATGTACCTCATCTTTTTCTAAAATAAAAGAAGGAAAGAATGAGTTTCTCAGGTAAATCCCGAGATGAATGACATTGCAGGGAAAACTCACATTTTGTCAGGATTTCGCTGACATGCACTGCTGATTTTTATTGGTATCAGTGGGAATCTGCATAAGGATCTAACTTGTCTTGCAAAGTTTAAAACAGGGCAAGGGCATAACAACAACAAAATGGAGCTCATAAAAAACTAGAAGAAAATTATTACAATAGTGACAGAGGTCATTCTGTGAACAGTCAGCGTATTTTGCTATTGGACTTCCATTATGCTTCCTGCTGCTCTGGCTGGGAGGACTTTTCAGACAGGGGCACTACATCTGGCCTGAAAACATTCTCCAGATGCCAGCAATGATGTTCTTTCTTTCCCCGCTGTCAGGGTCCTCAAGACCTTAAGGTACCACTTTCCAAGACTGCCCCCGTCCATACATGCTCTTGCCAGAACTCCACCTTCCTACTTCCTTACACCCAGTTTGTCGAAAGGAAATTCTCAACCTCAACTGCTTTACTCACAAATGAAATTAAAGATACAGGCTATGTCTACACAACACAATGAAGATCTCACCAAGTGACTTATTTCAGGCCTTGAAGCAGCACAGTATGGTGAACATTAGCACCTAAACTAATACCAAACAAGTTTTTATATCTCTGCGGCACCAAGCTAATAGAGCTGTGCTGCTTCCAGCACTCAAGCTAGCATGGCCCTGTCTTGTAGTGTGTGGATAACCTAATTCAGGTCAGCATCCACCTGGTAGCTCTGCACTATGTGAGACATACCTATCATTGCTGCTCCATGCATCTGAAACACGAGCGCAGGACTCCGTCTCAGTTGCCTAACCCCTCCTGAGAGTCTTTTTCAATCTTCCACGGCAATACAGGGAGCACTTATCTTCAAGCATCACCTCTAGTTATTGACTCCCCTCGCTGAAAAGAACTTTCTTTTTAAGGAGCAGAAGGTAAATATCTTTGTCTCCTCCTGCCCTCCCCCTGGGGTTTTATCATTCTGCTGTCTTCTCTGTTAGTTACAGCAGATAAGACTGATTCAGCCAGTCAGCAGACTTTTTTTGCTCATGAAGCTATAGTTCTGCTTCTGTCGTATACTGGATGTCCTCTTTTGGACTCGGGAGAAAAATATGTTTTAGTGCCTGAGCTGGCTGACTAAATATGTCAGTAATTAGGTTAAGTATCGTCTGCCTTCCTGCAGATGTGTAAACCTTTTAGGATGAGATGAACCCTTTGCATCTGCAATATCAAGAGTCACATAGACAAATGGTATATACAGAAACTATTCAAAATAACCCACATCATCTGCTGTCCTGGTGGTCACTCTTGGGTGTTACTAAGGGTGAATTGTAATCATATGAAAGATCTTTGACCAAGATAGTACACTTCCCATGTCTTTCCTTTCATCAGCAAAAAAAGTACTGCATTAATAAGAAAAGTCAAAACCACATATCCTTGTAGTCATCAAATAAGCATAGCGCAATTATATTTCTCAGACTGTCTGGCTCTAAAAGAAGTCTGGGTTCACAGGGTACAAAACATCCAACTTCACAGACATAAATACCAACAGTCCACCCAGAAGCAATTCCCACCAGGGAATTTTTTTCACAGGTCCCTAGAGGGCAATGTACCTAGGTACAATGAAGAGCCATGAGGCTCCAGGAGAAAATCAGCAAAGGAGAGTTCCTCCCAAACTGCAAAAACAGGTAAGAATTCAACTTGGCAGATATTTCTCAAGGTGATAAGAAAATATGTCAAACGTACAGTGCAAGCGACTCCCCGAAATGTGTCAGAAACAACCTTCTGGCAGCAAACAAAAAGTTTCAATTCCACTGTGTATGCAAGTCCACCTGAGACTTCAGGTTGGAGGGGTGGAGCAGGCAGTACCTCTGAAGGAAGAGCTCCCTAATCGCCAGACTTCTCTTCCCTCCCTACCCAACCTACCGTGAACTCAGCAATGCCACCCGTGGGTTTGCATAGCCAATGCAATGAAACCCAATGTGAGTTTGCTCCTCTAAGCATTACTACAGAACAAGCAATGACCGTACATTTTTAATAATAGGAACTTCAAAAAGTAGTCTGTAATCAATAAGAAAATACAAATCTGGAATGGGATTCATCGAAGGCCACTAGTGTCAGAGGTTTTGTGGCGGGCAGTTAGCATGGAGCTGCCTTAAAGCTTGTATGTGAATCCAGAGTGTACTCCTTGGGACCAAAGGATGTTTCCTTCAGTACAGACATAGCACAAAGCCGCTTATAAGAAGTGTCTTCCAAGCCCCCACTGTGAGACAGGTAAACATGTACAGGGCAAGGGAGTCTCAGTTATGAAAAGCCTTTAATAAAATGTTTTACAACTATGTTACATTATGGCTAAACAGGCATGAGTTATAGCAACCTCCTTCCATCCACTAATACTTAATCTACATGCAATTCCATTTCATAAATTAACACAAGAGCAGAATTTTCAGGCAGATATAATTTGTTCTGAATTTATTAGGGCAACACAGCTACTCATAGATCACCACCTGAATTTGAGAGCACAAATATGGTTCCACTGTGTGCACCCCGATACAACAGGAAAATCTTAAACAGTGTCTCAAAACTTAGGGCAAATGTGCTATATTACTGGGTGCCAGTTACAGCTGGGCCATGGTTGCCTGTACACTGGGCCAAACCAAAACCATGGACTCACGCACATTCACACCATAAAGAAGCTTGTATCTCAGTCAGGAGCAAAGCTTTGGACTGTACTCCAAATCAACTCTTAATGAACAACTGGTCTTTCTAACCCTGTGGGACATTTTTTCTTTAGGGATAGTGAAAAAATCATCAACAATAACTGAACATGCTGCCTCCCCTGCACTAAATCATTAAATTCCTGCATTTTTTCCTTATCCTCAACATTTCTGATGGGACAGAGACTTGCAAAGGATAAGCATATGTGTCCAACTGCACTGGATGCTGTAACTCCATTGCCATGTGGCCGTTTGCCTCGTTCTATGCAGAACTTGCCTCTGCCTGTGGTGTCAGCACAAAGTACAAAAAAAAGTAATATGTGCTACGTCTCCCAGATTATCTGCCCATGGTCTGTGTGTTTTTACAGCAGTCTGCCCAACCAAGACCATCCAGCTGAGGAGAAAACTTCCTAAGTGAGAGGATTGTGACCGTGTGGGGACAGTGAGCGAGGTTATCTCGGGACAGGCAGCAGCACAAAAAACAGATTGCGTCAGCATGGGGAAGGATTGAGCAGGAGCAGAGGATGTGTTGAGGCATGCTCCCAGGCAGAGAAAAGCTGAGAATAAACAGGGAGAAAGTCACTGGCCAGGGGTTTGAATAAAGGCCTTGGAAATGCACAGAACTGGGCCACGCTAATGAGGGCACTGGCACTTCCCTTTGAGCAGAAAGCTGGGGAGGAGGGTGGAAGGAAAAGAAAGGAAAGCCTGACATGGAAAACTGGGGAAGAGTTGCAAAGAGAGCTTTAGAAAGAAAGTAATCTCAAACCTCAGTCTGACAGAGATAAACAGTACAGTTGGTCAGAAATTTGGCGGTAGAGTTTCTCATGATAAAATTTAATTAATGCAAAATCTACTATGGATGTAAGCGAAGCGCCAAGGAGTCCCGTATGTGGACGAGGTGTGGTGGAAACAGAAGCTGCCCTTGCCCCAAGGAGCTTACAAAATTACATTTGGGCAAGACGCAGCAGACGGCTGCAAACAGATGGGCAACAGGAGGAGACAGAGAGGCACTGTCGGGCTGGTCTTCGTGCCGGAGCAGAACTCTGGTCCTCTAATTTTGGAGGCACCAGAGGATCAGAGGCAGTTTTAAAGGGGGGTGTGCTTGGAAGAGAATAATGTAATATTTCAGCTTTTGGGGCACTTTCAGTTTATGGGGCACAAGCAAAAGGGATAACAGACGTGGAAATATGACAGTGCTCCTTTGAAAATGTATCAAGGGAGAAAGTTTAGCACTGTGGACTAATTGAGAGAGCTGGGAGCAACCGTTTCAATAATATATGAGATGTAAAGGAGGATGAAGGAGACACAAGGAATGATCTTGCAGTGAAACAGTCCACATCTCAGGAAATGGAAGAGACAGAGCTTGCCAACAAACTAGTAAGCAAGAGGGGAAGTACTGTGCTTAAAGTTTCAATAAAATGCTGCTGCAAAATTGTTGGGGGTTTTTTCTATAAAAAGTGGCCTTTGACAAAAGCATTTAAAAAGTCATTGTTACCCTGAAAATATCTAGAATAAAAAGAAATATTGTAAATACTCTAGTGAATGCTTGCTGCTGAACTGACAGTGCCTAACACTGTTGGTAGGATGAAGAACTGACAATTCGATCTAAATTTTATTCCTAGCTCTGCTATTAAGCTGTTACATAACTTTAAGTTAGAAACTTTACTGTCTCAACATCCAATCTATAAAGGGGGCATAAAAAGAGCCATCTGTGCGACAGACAATAATGCTTTACAGATGCAGGCATCTGTAAAGGGTGTTGAAAGGGGTCTTTTCTACAGGCACTGATGCACACATTCTTCCTCCTATTTTCATTGATCTCCCTTTCACTGTTGAAGAGACGTCTACAGGACTTATTTGTAATAAGCTGTCATTTAAATTTCTATCCAAGCGAAACAAGAGACTCTCATTGCCTTAAAATACACTAGGGTGAAATCCCTACTAACTTGGGTAAATGCATCTTATAGATTGCAGTATTTTATGGGGGCTGTGTCAACACTTTTTCACGTTATGCTTCAAGACAGATGCCAGCAGGAAGAGGTCCAGGTTTTGGCACGAACTTTTCTAAAACCTTGCAGTAGTAAACTCACCCTATTTTATAACCATACACAGAGAAATCCTGGTGAAGTCCACATGGCTTTCTCTACCTCTGCAATCTATGTTCTGACTTTTAATTCTAATTTATGGAAATCAGTCATAAGTTCAATACTATGTCGTTCTTATCCCTGCACTTACTGCATTTTAACCATTTAAATAGTCAGTTCCTTTTAGCCATTTAATTCCTTCCCCACCACCAGACATACAATGGATGTTCAATCAAAAGACTGAGGCCTTATTTTTTTACCTCTCTACATAAACACTGTAATTTTGAGTAATTCATACAAGTTTTTAATACTCCAGATTTTTTTTTTCCTTTTATGAGCTACGTATGAAGTCAGCATATATATAATATATATAGACACACATACACGCTGACTTCTTAATTGACCTAGTCTGTATAAAGTGCTTTGAGATTTTTGGCCGGATGGTGCCATAGAAGTGCAAGTTGTTATCCTCTTGTATGCTTTTAAGCCCTGAAGTTTCAATCGGAAAATGAATTTAAGTGAAACCTACAGAAAAGTCTTTCACATACTTATACTTTAGCAGCAAGAAAAAATGCATCCAAATATACTCACCACTGCAATATTTCATGTACACATTCCTGTACAAGGCAGTATTAGATTTCAGTACGCTACTTTTAAAACCAGACTTTCCTTCCCAGAGTGAATAGCGTTGCAGCGACTGCCATCCAGTGGCGAACCAAGGCCTTAACAGATGATTGAAACTGCAGATAAGTAAAATTAAAAGGTGTCAAGGCTGAAAAAGATTAAGAGTAGTAGCTACTAACGATGCTGGAACTACTAATGGTAGAAAGAATTTCTGTAGTCAGCTTCAGATATTATTTACAAAGTTTAAGTAAAAGACATTTATTTTCCAAGTGTAGCTGCACAAAGGCAATACTTTGTACTGAACATCCAAAGTAGGTAAAATGAGGCTTGTTCAGTCACAGTCTAGTGAACAAGCTCCGGCTAAACACAACTCTTAGACACAGCCAAAATATTACAACCCTGAGTGCCCTCTTTGCACTGGTCTGTCTCTGCTGATTTCAGTGAGGTAGCCTGGGTTTATCCATGTTTTAGACGAGACAAACTATTTAAGGTCACTATGTGTTTTCTGCTGCCTTTTAAAGCATTAGAGGCAAAAAACTTCCTCATACATCTAAAATTATCGCTGCTTAGGCTATGAAACCAAATGGTGATTTAAATCTAGTTTGTTAATCATTTTGTTAAGTAGCAGTGGTTTCAAGCATTGTGTGCCTTGTGTACCTTTAAAAAAGGTCTGACAGAACATTCCATTTCCCTGGTTTTATGAGCCTCCATATTTATTGCCTTGTCTACTGTGTATATGAATCTTGGTATTTGTGACAGATTTTTCTTAGTTTGTTCCATTGTGTACAGACCATATGTTGTCTGTGCTCATAAAACACTCAGTAATTGTATGTGCAGGAAAAAAAATAGTTACTTGCTAAGAAACTTAAGAACTTTCAGGTTATCCCTGCAGAGGTGTTTTTAAATCCAGCCCCAGGAAACAATTGCCTCCTTTTCTTAAGAGTTGTGATGAAACTTTGGCAGGATTCTCAGATGTATTTGGCAGTTAACTTCTATTGATTTAAACAAAAATTATGTACCTGAATTCCATAAGGATCTTGGCTTGACTGCTGTTGATGTAGATTTTGGACACAGGAGTGCCTTCGTTGGCTCCCTAGTGTAATTCCTGGGGATGCAGTAGGATTTTTATTGTTTTCAGGATGAGTCATGCAGGCAGCAGCACAACAGATGGTGCAGAGTGTAGAACAATAAAGACAAAGATATGAGACAGCTAAGAGAAAACTGGAACAGTCAAAGGAACAACCAGAGGATGAGAGAGGCTGAAAGGATGAGAGAAGCCAGGACGCTGAGCTTTGCCACAGATAGCAGGAGCTAATGAAGTGTGGAGTCAGTGCAGGGTGAAGTAGCTCAGACAGTGGTCAGCGGGGAAAATTAAAGGACCTGTAGTCAGAGCAGAAGGAACAGAGGTAGGAAAGCCAAGAGGACCAAGGCTGATGGATCGCCAAGTGGCTGGTGGGGCTAAGTGATGGATTTCGGTGTGATAAAAGAGGAAGTACCAGAAAAGGAGGGATAAGAAGCGGAAGAGCTGAGGAGACTGATAAATAATACCCTTCGAAGGCAGAAATACCACAACAGTTAGAAAGAGAGCAATCAAAACCAGCAGTGGTATCCTGAAACTCAGAAGTCTAGAATGACAGCAAAGAAACAAGGGATGGGAGCTGCTAAAAGACAATAGTATAAATCTCTCGAAAAGAGCTCAGGCTAGCAGCAGACCAGCAAAAGGAGATGAAACACAGTAGTTCAGAGCTGGTTTAACAACGAACTGTAGCAGAGAGAGGCAGACACGCTTGGGTAAAACACGGAAGAAGTTAAATTCCGTGGGTCAGTGAAGCACAGTTCCTGCAAGGAGGGATCTGAGAAGCCCATGTAATTGAAAAGTCTATTAGTGTCTTACTGCTGCTCCAGCTCAGAGAAGGCAGAAACAGAGAGAAAGCTCCATCAGCAAAATACTTCCGAGAAATATCACGGGCTGCCTCCATCCACTCATCATCCTCTTCTGATATGGCAGCTATACTGACAGCCGCCTAATTGTAACACATATCAGGTGAAAGACTAACATGGAAATTAGGAAAGGAGAAGGCCTTAAACATTCATCCATACATTTCTATTTTCCTTACACCAACGGCTAATTCATTTTCTGTTGTGGCAGTAGGCAGTTAATGGAGCTACTTTCTGCTGCCATGTCTAGGTCATATAACTACTTAATTTTTTCAGACTGAACCGAGGCCAGCAGGATTCTGTCCTACAACTGCACAGCAGGGATATTTTTAAAGGACAGATTTAGTTATTTACAAAGACCTTTCCATAACTGTTTTTAAAGACAGAGAGCATCGGTGTTTGGAAGGTCAAAAGTTTCGTTCTCGTCCATGGAATAATAAAGATAGGCAGCTGATGGAGACACTTCAAGTAGACAGTCACTCGCCCAAAACCAAGGCCAGATGTATCTGCAGATTTTAACAGGCATTTGCCTAGCCTGTTCTTAAAGCTCTGCACAGCAGAAATACCATCACCACCATAGACCATCTAGTCCAGAAGTCAACTATTTTACCCTCAAAAATGTTTTTCTAGTGTTATCCAAACTCTTCCTTGCTGCTATTTAAGCTCTATCTACTACTGACGCAGAAACAAAATTACTCCTTTCCTTTTAACACTTACTTTTATGCCTCATATACATTGTAGTTGAAAGTTTTGCAAAAATCTCCGTGTGATGTTGTATTGCTGCAAAAAAGGCAAAACACTACTCTTCAGCCTGCAGTGCACCAGAACCCAAGGACTTACTCTGAGAAATTACTCCCACATTTTGTCAGTTATTTTGCTTGAGTACCATTGGTATTTTGCACTTGTTTCTAAAAAGAATAAACCAGACTACTTTTTTTAGGGCACTCTTTTTGGTTTGTTAGGATCACTTATGCATCCTAATTCTGCCCTTCCAGGAGCCTCTGAGTTTTATGGTTTCTACTAATTTATTAAGTACTCCCTACTCAATCCAGGTCACTGGATGTTGAACAAAACTAGCCACAGGACAGACCTCAAAAATAAAATATCTTTCCACTTTGATAAAAGGACATCAGCTAATCAGGAGACACTCTCTGAAAATGGTTTTCAAAGTACTTTGGCATTGAGCTAACAGTTGTTTCGTTTAAGCCAAGTTTCCATAACATGCAAGACAGTATCAAAAGCTGCAGCCTAAACATCTGCTTTTCTTCTATCCATGGCACCCATAACTCTCATGTACGGCTTTTTCTTCACATGACTTATTCCTTAAAAATCCAAGTTGGCTACTCATCTTTTGCCACTTTCTTCCAGGTGCTTAAAATGCTTCTCCTGCCCCCCTAAACATTTTCTTCAGGTGGAAGTTAAGCTTATTTTTTTATTATTCCCCATCCCTCACACATTCCATCCACATTTAAAGACAGATGAGGTACTGGAAGGCTGAATATAGTGAACATATTACCTATCGTCCAGGAGCTGTCAGGGATAGCTAAAAGTTCTGAAATTGTTTTAGCCTGTCTACTAAGTAACATAGAAAAAGTTTAACTTTCACTACTCTAGAATAGCACAACCAGTCTGAGTTCCTTCAAAATTTTTCTTTCCCTACTTCCTATATGCTAAGAGCATATAATTACCACCGACAACAAAGGGATACCAGTCCCCACCTCAACATTGATCTTTGTAGTGAAAACTGATACAAAAAAGGAACAAAATTACAAATGTCAGTATTTTGCATTGATAAAGCAGCAGACGATACCATATTGATCTGATTTATTCATAGCTAAATACTATTTCTTGCAGCCTGCAGGTAGAACACTTTAAGAGCTTTGACAGTTATAGAACCCATATGGGATAGTTACATGATGAAGTAAAACTCCATCTTTTACCCAAAGAACATTAGTAACTAAACTTACATTGTTAAACAGGAGCTCGGCAAGTTGCCTTATAGATTCAAGATACTAGATATCAGAATGCAGTGCCTTCCATCTGTATCACCAATTAAAACATGGTGCAAGTCAGACATGCTTTACTCCCATTATAGTGCCACAGCTGTTGCTTTAAAACGAGCTCATGGTCTCAGTCCAGTTCTTAGCCGACAGGTATCCGTGTCAAACAAAAAGGACACCAGCATAATTAGTTCTTACCAAAGAAACCAAATCACCTAGAAACTCTCATATTCCTAGTAGCCGCTTCCCAGGAAACACTACCCTTTAAGAAGAGTTCAATGCATTAGTTGTAATTTTTGCTGTTACTGAAATCCAGATTTCTCCAGATTTCTCCAATCATCTGTATAGCTGAAAGGCCTCAATGCGACTGCAGAGCGTTACAAAATGTTCTCCTGAGATTCTTACAATTGTTCCAATTCCTTTCTTATAATGGTTTCAACCCTCTTTAACCATGTTCTGGAAGAAAAATATTCTAAAGTAACTGCAAAGTTGAGAATTGGCAATTAGAAATTATAAAAATAGGCCAGGGCTATTGCTGCAACCCTTTTTGTGAGGAAAATTGTAACACCAAAGGAAAAATACAATTGTCACATTCACAAACGTACAATACCAATTACATTGTCACAGACATTGCTATGCTGTAGGAAAACAGTTTCCATTGTATGCAGTATTTCCATGCATGTCAGGAAAATAAATAAGAATTGCTGTCTTCCCCATACCCATGTTGGCTGCCTGTATTGGGAGCAGCAGAAGAAATTTAGGATTGTCTCAGTTTCTAAGACTGTAACTCTTGTCTAAGATCTAGTGCTTCCTAATTCATATATTAAGAACATATAAATATGGTTTTGCATATAAAATACACAACTGGAACTGGAAATAGGTAGAGTAGAGTAACCATATCAAGCAGTATTTTGTGAACAAGTATCCAACTTAGCAAGTAGTTAACTGAGGCACTTTCAGCCTCCTAAGCAAAATTCCATTAAGCACAATATATTTAGAATTAGAATGCTGTAAATTAGTAAGAAAGTCTAATGGTGGTGCTCAAAAAAAATTCTGCATCAGCTTAAGAAAGGTGCCAGTTTTATTTCAGGCATCAATGTGGACTACTTCATACCAGTAAATAAACTTTACTGTAAAGAATATTATAGGTTTTCATTAAGAATTACACATCTTTAAAAAGTTGGTATTTGGACTTAGAAAAAATGCCACGCTTACCTTTACCAGCAAGAGTATTTGTCAGTATCTCCTCAAAATGGCTGAAATGTCCTTCTCCTTCCGAAAACTGCTTCAGTGGCACAGATCTTCCAAACTGGTCTTGATTCTTGGAGAAGTAAGGAGGGGGGTCAGCAGAACTGCTACCTTGGACTTGTGGAGGGCAGACTTTGGCCTGTTTAGGTTGCCAGAGTCCTTTGGGAGGGAGTCCTTAAGGGCAAAGGACTCCAAGAAGGCTGGACGTTCTTCAGAAAGGAAATCTTCGAGGTGCAGGAGCAGGCCGTCCCCATGTGCCGAAAGACAAGCTTGCAGGGAAGAAGACTGGCCTGGCTGAACAGAGAGCTTCGGCTGGAGCTCAGGCAAAAAAGAGAGTTTATGACCTTTGGAAGAAGGGGCAGGCAACTCAGGAGGACTACCAAGATGTTGTGAGGTTGTGCAGGGAGAAAATTAGAAGGGCCAAAGCCCAACTAGAACTTAATCTGGCTACTGCCATAAAAGACAAAAGGTGGGCTAAGGAGAATCTCTGCTCTTTATTAGATGTGACAAAGGATGAGGAAAAGACTCAGTCTTTAATAGCAAGACCAGTTCTTCTCTGGGTACCCAGCCCCCTGAGCTGGAAGACAGGGACAGGGAGCAGAACGAAGCCCCCATAATCCAAGGGGAAATGGTCAGCGACCTGCTACACTTCTTAGACACAGCTCTATGGGGCCAGATGGGATCCAACCAAGGGTACCGAGGGAGCTGGTGGAAGTGCTCACCAAGACACTTTCCATCATTTCAGTCCTGGCTAACTGGGGAGGTCCCAGTTGACTGGAGGTTAGCAAATGTGACGCCCATCTACAAGAAGGGCCAGAAGGAGGATCCAGGGAACTACAGGCCTGTCAGTCTGACTTTGGTGCCGGGGTAGGTTATGGAGCAGATCGTCTTGAGTACCATCACATGGCACATACAGGACAACCAGGGGATCAGGCCCAGTCAGCATGGGTTTATGAAGGGCAGGTCCTGTTTGACTAACCTGATCTCCTTTTATGACAAGGTGACCCACTTAGTGGATGAGGGAAAAGCTGTGGGTGTTGCTTAACTGGACTTTAGCAAAGCCTTTGACACCATTTCCCACAGCATCCTCCTGGAGAAACTGGCTGCTCATGGCTTGGATGAGCATACTCTTTGCTGGGTAAAAAGCTGGCTGGATGGCTGGCCCAAAGAGTGATGGTTAAATCCAGCTGGTGGCCAATCACAAGTGGTGTTCCCCAAGGCTTGGTACTGGGGCCAGTTCTGTTTAATCTCTTTATCAATGATCTGGATGAGGGGATTGAGTGCACCCTCAGCAAGTTTGCAGATGACACCAAGTTGGGTGGGAATGTTGATCTGTTTGAGGGTAGGAAGGCTCTACAGAGGGATCTGGACAGGCTGGATCAATGGGCCAAGGCCAGTTGTATGAGGTTCAGCAAGGCTCAGTGCTGGGTCCTGCACTTGGGTCACAGCAACCCCACGCAGCGCTACAGGCTTGGGGAAGAGTGGCTGGAAAGCTGCTTGGTGGAAAAGGACCTGGGGGTGCTGGTTGACAGCTGGCTGAATATGAGCCAGCAGTGTGCCCAGGTGGCCAAGAAAGCCAATAGCATCCTGGCTTGTATCAGAAATAGTGTGGCCAGCAGGAGCAGGGAAGTGATCATCCCCCTGTACTCGGCACTGGTGAGGCCGCACCTTGAATACTGTGTTCAGTTTTGGGCCTCCCACTACAGGAAAGACTTTGAGGTGCTGGTGAAGGGTCTAGAGCACAAGCCTTATGAGGAGCGGCTGAGGGAACTGGGGTTGTTTAGCCTGGAGAAAAGGAGGCTGAGGGGAGACCTTATCGCTCTCCACAGCTACCTGAAAGGAGGTTGTAGCGAGGTGGGTGTTGCTCTTCCATCAAGTAACTAGTGATAGAATGAGAGGAAATGGTGTCAAGTTGTGCCAGGGGAGGTTTAGGTTGGATAATAGGAAAAATTTCTGTACTGAAAGGGTTGTCAGGCATTGGAACAGGCTGCCCAGGGAAGTGGTAGAGTCACCACCCCTGGAGGTATTTAAAAGACATGTAGATGTGGCGCTTAGGGAGATGGTTTAATGTTCGACTTGGCAGTGTTAGGTTTACAGGTGGACTTGATGATCTTCATGGTCTTTTCCAACCTAAATGATTCTGTGTTCTGTTCCACAAATTGCAGAAGTCTGGAAAAAGTATTGGGGGAAAAAAAGGAAACCAGCACGTCTGGTCTTTTTTATCTAGAGGTATTTTTCAGCTTAACTCAATTAAGCATAAGATCACTTGGATTGTTAAGGATTCATATATGTATATGCTAACTTCAAAAAGCTACACACGTTATATGTCCCTTCCTGACTGAATTGACTAGGCATCATCGCTCAGAGATTATACTGAAGCCTACAGAGGAGCCACGGATTCAGTATTTTGTCCAGCAAGAGAGCCAGAAAAATCAAGAGGTCTACACTTCAGCCTGACTCTTTTCATTGCATTTGGAAATAGGCCAAACTTCTGTTTTTAATCATGGAAAGATGTGTTCCTATAAGCTCTGCTTTGCCTTTACCAGAGTGTTTCAACTTTGTTTTTAATTTCCCACCGCACAATCTAGTTCAGTTCACCCTAGAAGATATGAGAACCAAACACAGACTGATACTGTCACTAGTTACAGGAAGTTCTCTTTCAGTCGCTGATGGATTCCTACTGCTATCCTAAACCCCTGTAGTAAAGGCCACCTGCTGTTAGCTATAAGGAACAGCAGACATTTACAGAAAATACCAGCCTTCCTTTAACTGAAAATGGGACTCCCGTAATGCATAGCAATACCTCTTCTTTGCAGTTTATTTGACAGCGCTCAGTAGAAATTTCTCCTTCAGTGACCAAGAAGCCTCCAACCCACATACAAAATGAACCAATCTCCAGTTGTGCATTCTGTACATCTTCCTACCTATCACACTCCTAATTCCTGGGTGGTCTGTCTTCTGCTCTGCATTCATTTTCCTGTTGTCTCTGAGCCTCATGCTTTGGCAGAGGATCACACCAGATCTAGCTTGTACCTTGTGACCAAACAAACATAAGGGATCATTCAATGTTGTTTGTTGCAGTCAGTCATCAGCTTAGTTTTACTCTCCTGAAACCATCTTCTACCTTGCAATTTTAAGTCCGCTTTTGTTTGTTCCAAGTTATGTCACCTTGCATGCAACAGTAATCAAGTGCATCTCATAGACCACAGGCATTCAGCTATGCCATTAAAAGCACTGTTTAAGAGCATGCTCATTTAGAATCAGCTGCAAACTTGGAGGCTGAAGCTGAACTGCAGTGGGACAAGTACCGAGCCAGAGGAATCTTGATTATATTCCGTGAAGTGACTTTCTGGTTTGACTTCCCTCTCAGATGTACTAAAGAGTTGACTTACATATCCAGTTATTTACTTACATCATATCAATTCTCCCCCCCGAAGGTAAGCATATGTCTCACCAAAACCAGAGTGATCAAAAGATAACCACTTTGAAAACACTGGAAACTTTGCAGTTATGAGCCTCATAAAACAGCTTAAGCTACCTTAAATCTTAATAACGTGCAAGATGAGCAAATGCAGAAGTCACGTTGTATGTAAGAACGAGGGAGTGGAAGTGACATATCCTGAGGACAGATGATTAAGAGCTAGCTCAGAAATTTGATTAAGTATGTGGAATAAACAACATTTCTCACTGACAATTATTATACAGATGAAAATAGTGCTTCAAACAACATGGCTTTCAAAAAAGACATTTATGGAGATTTAGACGGATCCTTCCCCCAGTATGCAATACATTACTTCAATGAAAACACGATAGTAACATCCAATCTTTGAAAATGAAGACAAAATAAGTTGGAGCCTCACCTCTCACACAAAAAAGCAGCAGCTTCAGGCTACTGATAACAGTATGTCATTTGGATACAGTACAAGTTCATGGAAAATATGAGGTTTCTTGTCCCTGATATTAAAAAAAAAAATAAATCATTATCCAATAGTGAAAAATAAAGCTGAAATTATGTGGTCATGGTACGGTATGGCATCTCAAGCCTGGATGTAGAACAGGCCATGCACACAAGAAAGCTTCAGAAACTGCATAGTGTTCAAATAATTTTGTAGAAAATAAGTTTTATTTGGCTCCTTTCATACACTTTTTCAAAAAGAAATGCACATTCATACAGTTTGCCTTTCCCAGTGCATGTCTGGATTTGCTCACATAGAGCCATTAGTATCAAGGCAAAAGGTGCCTTTGAAATCATTTCAGACACATTGTATTTTGACTGTAAAGCATCCAAAGTTATTAATTTTCTAATTATAACTTGGGAAGAGATGTTTCAGGTGTTTCTTCTCTGATTCACACAAGTAATTGTCCCACACAGAGAAGAGGGGACAGACCTGCAACAAAGAACTGTCAAGCCAATGGCTAATACTTATTTCAGGTAGAGCTAAAGATAAGTTCTCTACTTCATACTGAGTTGGGATATAAAAAGAAAAACCCAGCTAGGTAACTTGCTCTTTTCAAAAGCTCTAAAACAGAAATGATAAAACATCGCTTCAAAACTACAAATCAGCCATTGGTAGTGAAAGTTTGTTTGCAGAGAAAGCACTCTTTCCCTAGTTGTTTCTTATAGCCAGGTCTCTTTCCTGTTGATGGTGACTATGGAATTTGTTTCTTGCTGCTTCTTCTTAAACACTTCATGAAGAGGAGTAAATTCAGCTTGGGCTTTCATACATCACAAGAGGTACTAACCCATCAAGTAGCCCCTACAGAAAAAATTTAAGTTAGAAAAAAAGTTAGCAAACACAGGCAGCCCGCCTCAAAAATCAAGAGAAATATGGTCTTAAACCAAAAACTTCAGACTGCCAAAAACCCTGCTGATCAAGGCTAATTAAAACAACAAATCCAGTCCAAGGTACAAACTGGCCTGCTTAACTACACGCTCCTCCCTCAGCTGATTTTCTTCAATGAACACTGAAAGTTGATTAGCCCATTCTCAATCTAGCTTTGGTAATTGTTTTGAATTTTTGAAGCACAGGTTACACGCTACGAAAGGTTCTTTATTTGTACCCTTTACACAAACTACCAGTGTTAAGATATTCAGTATAACCCAACTTTTTCTGACACTCAACACAACTCTGGTCTCTTTCTCTTCCATTTCTCTGAAGCCCTGTTTCTTTAATGAGTTTAAGAAAAAGAACTGTTAAGACACACATGTACTTAATGAAACAAAATATAAAGCATCAATGAAGCAAGAAAATACAGAGCAGGTCCCTATCCAGCTACCTGCTGCCAAGGAACCTGTCACTTCTGTGCTATGAAACAAACTTTTAAACTACATTTAACTACACTACAGAGGTTAAAAAAATATATTTAAGAAAGAAGGAATGACTTTCGTTGTTAAGTCAACACCTCATGGAGCTACTCCAAAAATTAACTACCAGTACCTCCAAACACCAGGTTCCAGCTATTCTAAATGAAATAGACGGACTGAGAAATAAAGAGGGGGTTGGAATTGAAAATCCTGCATTTGGATTTTGCATAGCCTCGAGATCTCTCCTACTTTTTGATGTGTGAATATAGGCGTATTAAAATGTCAAGTATATCGTATGCATCAATGTTACATTCAGTTTTCCAGCAACGAAAAAACCCTGAGACATCATCTTCAAGACTGCTTCAGATGTTTCTGAACACTTGTTACTGCTGCCATCAGTTCTTCTAGTTATGATCTCTCATGTAAACTGTCACTATAATGAACTCATTTGCCTTTTTTCAAGTTCTTTGACACTTGCTTTTTCCTCAAAGGCCTATCTTGTAATTACTTTTACCCGACCATTACATATTCAGTCTACCTTAAAATTAATTCTAAGTCAGACTCACTAATCATATCTTCTGACATACCAGGAACTGTCACCTTTTTTTTAACCACAGTGCAATCTTACAGTAGCTGGCCCCAAAAGCACCCCACCTCATTTGAGGTAGCTTGTTCCAAAAAAGCGTTGAAAAAAGCAACTTATAGCCAAGCTGCAGATCTTGACCATACCTCACTGTATTTTCTGTTACTCTTAAATTTAACAGAGACACACATGAGCCACAAAAGAGAAGAAAAGCTGAAAGAGTATTAAATCACTTACGGCAATTTCATCCTCATGAAAACTCTGGCCATGAAGAAGCTCAAAAGCACACTGACAAATCCAATAAAGAGCAAAAGAAACCTATTCAGCTTGGGGATATTTGGTGCATTGGATCGATCCAGAATTATGAATCCTAAGCCACCCATTGTGAAGAGGAAGCTGGATGCAAGCCCTTCCATAATATATTGTCCATTTACTCTGAAGGAAAAAAAAAAGGGGGGAGGGAAGGGAAGAAGAGAGAGTCAGAAAAAGATTAGTTTTAAAGAAACTTTATATTTCAAACCCCATGTACTCAACCTGCTTTAGCTGTACAAATTCAACAGGATGATTAACTTTGATGGCTGACTTTCTAACAAGAAGTAGGTATGGAAACTGACACTATGCAATTACATCAAGGCTTTAATAGGCAATTTATCTCTGGGACTGATAGTCTGCAATGTGACCAGTCAAGCATACTAGTGGTTTTATACATAACACTGTATACTAATGGCTACCACGCAAGCTCATCGGTTTTCAGAAATATCTGGTCCGAAGTAGCACCTGGTGTCACAGATGACTCGAGGCATGGAACCATGACCCCATGGCCACTGAGCTTTCCAAGCCGTATGTCCATCCCGATGTTTGGGCAGCAGTGCCTGAATCCTCATCTCAGTACAAATCCCACTCAAAGCACTATGTCAGCACATGAAACATCTACTGGTTCCAGCACACAGCAAAACCGGTTCCAGCCTGCAGTATGTTTTGCTACCAGCTTGCTGAACTTGCACATATCGATTGTGGGGACACAGCCTGAAAGTCCCCTGGTCCACATGGCCAGACTTCCTTCTTACAAAGTTCAGATGGAGAGAGGGGAAGCCGAGATGCGGAAATACTGCACCTGGATCACGAGCCTCCTGCTTCCCACAGTCACTGAACCTTTTTCCTATCCTTGTAATTAGCAATACTAGCAGCCTCATAAAATTGGCATGGATGAAACTACTGTGGACACTAATACAGAAATTAAGATTATCATTATTGTCTCATATCCTGAAAACAAACAACTTCATCTTCTTTCACACTGTTTTCACTGACTTCTACTAAAGCGCTGTCAACTCCCAGCAGTAGCCTGATTCATCTACACTCCAACAATCCAAGCCAGTCTGACATATACTACACCTAGTTCAAGTCAAAATCTGTACATGTGACCTGTCACAGACCTCACAGATTCAAAGAACTTTTTTGGTATTTAACAAAAAACATTATTTGTTTCTACACACATAAAAAACAGTTACAAATGTAGATTTCACCCTCTTCAGACCAATTTGTTGCTAGCAGTCTCTAGCTTATTTTCAATATAAAAGCAAAAAACTCAGAGAATACACTGTTGTTACACATTTGTAATTACGCTCCCCACCCTCAGACACAAAAGTCCCAATTATGTTAGAGTTTAAAAGACCAGAACCAAAAGTTTCACAAACATTATGTATGCTGCTATGAAGTGTGATCAAATGCGTCTGCATCTGCTATAAAACTCAACTTCAATACCAAGGGTTTGGAAAAAAGAGAAGTACTCCCAGCTCAAATCTTTTTTCTTACCAGACTTTTCATTTTTAGAAGTTTTAGAAGGGCTGAGGTTTTCTACTTCCTTTGCTTTCAGTGCTGCTTTTTTCTTTTTTTTTTTCCCAAATATTTGCAAACCAGAGACTGATACAGAACAGATCCTGCCTTGCACAGAGAGCTCCACAAAAAGGAGATGCACAGCTCTGTCAGCCGGGTTTATTCACTTGCGCTTAAGCGTTTGCAGCACCTCACTTGCGGGGGGAGTGGGGGGGCAGAGCCCCGCTCCTGTCCTCCTACCTGTACGCCAAGAAGGCCACCGGCCTCTGATGCCCGTGTTCGTCTGTCATCGACCCCACGCTGGGAGGTTCCACAATCACGTCGTAGATAATCCCTGTGGGGAGAAAAGCAAGCATCACCTTTGACGCACGGCAGCAAACAGCGAGAACTGCCCCGACGCCGCAGGGACGCTCGGAGCCGACCGAGGTTCCCGTTTCACGCCCCATTTGGAGCCGGACAAGGGGTCGGCGGCAGCAGCAGTGGCTCTGCCACCCGGGGCAGAGGAAGAGCTACTCCGTAAGCGGGGTGTCCCGCTCACAGCGGGCCCGGCCTCACCTCCGGTGATGAGGAAGTAGGACACCACCACCAGAGCGTAAACGGTCATGGCCGAGGGCATGTGCACCCAGCTCGGCCGCTTCAGCTTGATGTTGGGGCACTCGAGCACGGCGAAGGGCAGGCGGTACAGCGTCTCCATGGCGGTGGCGGCGGCACCGCTGCTCCCTGCCTCACTCGTCCCGCCGCGGCCGCCCTCCGCGACCGGACACGAAGGCGGAAACGGAAATTGGCTGCTACGCCCTGACAGGGGTAAATTAACAAATAACAAAAAAAAAAAAAAAAAGCTAAAAGAACGACCAAAAGTGGCGAGAATGACAGAAATAAAGACAAACCTTTTTTTCTGCGCAAAAACCATCAGGAAACGCAGACCCACCCGCCGCTGCCTTCTCTAGCTCTTACCCACCTGCCAGGACCCAGCAGCACTGACGTGTCGGTGCTGGGTAACGGCGAGAAGTTTGGGGCGGGGCCGGGACAGGGGCGCTGGCCCCGCCCCCCCGGGCTGGGCAGCCACGTGGCCGCCCCTGCCGGCTCCCGCCGCGCCACGGGGAGGGGGGGGGGGGGGGGGCTGGCGGCCGCGGACACGCGTGTGCGTGGATGGACGCTTAAGGGCTCCCCACCAGCCTCCCTTATGGCATACATCCCACGGGCAGCTGCAACACCGGCCCCGCAGCCAAGGGGCCGGGAACGCTGCGGTAGTTTCCTGACAGGGGGAAGGAAAACCCAGGCCCGGCGGGTGAGCTTGGAGAGCCGGGCTGGGGAGAGGCAGGACCGGGGAAAAGAAAGAGATGCGGAGTCGGCCTCCCCCAGGTCCCTGTGTTTGCAGGGGAGCGGGGCTGGGATGCCCCTTGCCTGCATCGCGGGATGTGGCGTCCACCCTGGCCGGCAGTCGGAGGAGAGCCCAACGGCAGCACATGGAGAGCGGGGGGAAAAGGCGCATCAAAACCAGTAGCTGCTGGGAGCAAGCGGGCACAGATCTGGGTGTATACAGACCATCCTACGCGCTCCCGTAAAAGTACGCCAACGCCTCGTTTGCCCAGGCTGGCAGCGGGGCCGACCTGCCACTGTCCTCAGCTCAGCAGAGGCTCGGGACGGAGAGAAGCACCCAGGCAACGCATCAGGGAGAAAAGTTCCCTGGTTTGAGTGGAAACTTGGCTAGTTCCTCTTGCTTCGTGAACAGGAGGAGAGAGCCCTTCTTGGAGCAGTTCTGTCTTCTCTGAGCTGAGGTCAAGTCTCCTGACAGCATGGGAAGCGTTTCCTTCGGAAGAGGCACCTGACAGCCAGGGACTGAATCGGAGCGCTAGCTGAAGAGAAGTAAACAGGTCCATTAAAAAACCCAAACCTCAAACACCCACAACTGATGCCTTTCAGCAAATGTAATTTAACACCAGAGAGCGGCAGTAAAAACCACCTCGATACCAACCCCTCACTCCAGGTTATGCAAGTGTGGTTATAAGCACACGCTCCTGCCTCACCCAGCCATCCAGCCTACTACCCGCTGCACAGAGGGCACCGGCAGCCCTGCGGGGTATAGTGCCCCAAACAACTGCCCCCATACCTACGCTGCAGCCGTCTGCTCGGAGAAAAACTGTTTAAAAAAAAAAAAAAAAATTAAGGCCTTATTACTATTTCACTGACACTTTGCCTAATGACTGCTTTTATTTCTGCCTACAGTGGTGATACCACTTTTCCTGATTCAGTTGCCTTTCAGTGCAATCACGTCATTTATAATTAATCATTTTCATTCTTAGCCCTCCTGTTTGGAAAAATCTCCCTCTCTGTGTGATTTGCCTGTCAACAGAAGTTTACGACACTTCCAGTTATTCCAAAAGTATTCTCCCTCCAGCTTGCCTCCTTTCCGAAAGCCCCAAGGAAAACTCTAATCTCGCAGCTTTTAATGGAAAACAAGAGCACTTTGGGGGCAGGTTAGACACACCTGCCCTACTTGCCGCTCCGGCTTTAAAACCATTTTCCCAGCATGCCAAAGTAACGAAGTTTGTACTAGCACAGTAAGGCAACAACTAGTAAAATTTTAACCTGGTAAGCTAACTATAGTAACAGCACCTAGAAATGTCAGGGTACTCATGTTGGTCTTAAAGCCTCCTTTAATTAGCTACAGCCTTTGGAACAAGTTTTAGCATAACCCGAGCTGAGGAGAAAGAAACGCTTCATACTTAAAGCTACGTGAGTTAGCTGCAACGTTTATCCATTTTGATCGACAGAATCGTTTTAATGAGTTGGGACACTGCGACAAAATTCTTGGGAGATACAGCTCCTTTCACCATGCACGGTGTTAAGGCAGTTATCCTGGATGACATACATCTCCTGTTGTCAAACCCAGGAGGCACCAACAGCACCGCTGTGAGTTTGCAGACAGTTGACCCAAAGTACCACCAAGAGGGGAGGTCTTTCCATCAGCTCAGTTTTCTGTGATCCGTTTCTTGGCTGACTGTACAAGCTTCAGAGCTAGGCATGGTGTGAACAGACAGCAGAGTCAGGAGGAGGAATCTGAACACATCTCAGAGCCGCAGCCTGAGCAGACTCCACAAGTGGTCTTGGAAACCTCTTCAAATGGCAACCTCACTGCTGCCAGTAAATCTGCGTGCTCAGTACTTATTTCTCTTCCTTCCTTCTTGCGGAGGTGGAGCTCGCCACTTTTTGAAAAAATAGTTATCAGTAAAAATAGATACCCGCTTCTTGTCAGATACCAAGTAGTTCCAAAATTCAGAGCTGGGGGTGAGGAATAGCGCTGCACCCACAGGTAATGCAAGAATTATCTCGAGTGTGTTAAAGTACTCCTGGATAGCGTTAGAGGCACATTTACATTTCTGTCTACAAAACAGATTGAAGCAAAGCAGCAAAACGAGCTGTCGCAAAAATGAGTGGTTTGGACCGCTTAAAGAATCACCATCAAGGGTGTTAGCAAAAAATGATTTAATAGGAATTTATAGAAGTGCGACTTCACAAAGTCCTACGGCAAGGTTCACTCTTAATACATGGATGAAACGTACGAAGGAAAATTAAGTTAGAATCAAACTAGAATGATTTATACAGAGACCGAAAATGCAAAAGGGTAAGAGAGAAACTTACATAGGAAAATTGAGTTCGAATTGATTTTTTGTGATTTGCACAGAGATCGGAGATGTAAAAAGGGGGGAGACCCTCTCCTCCCGCTGAGTCACAAGGTTCAGAGAAGACCGTCTTGCTTTCTAAACTCCTGATGGAGCTTAGGCGTGGCTGCATCCACTCCTAGTCCCAGACTTGGTCAACTGTTTATGTCTAAAGGGATTATGTGCGTAGCAGAACAGTGACTTAAAGATTCAAAAGCGCAATACTTAATACTATACTTGCTATCGGATCCCCAGCTCGATTCACATGCACATGCTCACAGACTCTAGGATATATATAAATAAAAAACCAAAGGTATACCTGTTAAAAATTCCCCTTGAGTTCAGCAAAACTTTCACATCAAATATCTCGATGTTTTCTCAACAGGCGACGGGTTGAGCCTCAAGGAGCAAAGGTTATCAGCCCAGGTCCTGTCAGCTTTTGGCAACAGTCCTCCAATTTTCACAAACTGGAGAGTTTGCGAGCTCCGAGAAGCATTCCCCTCAGAGAGGGATAATGGTTGCAGCCACTGCGGTCCAGGAGAGCTCAAAGGGCCTCACATAGGACCGCTGTTTATAGGTTCACCAGACCATTGGCTTTAGTCATCAGCAAATTACTAGAATTCCAGGAACACTGGTACCGTTTCACAGGAGCTACGATTCAGATAAGGGAGGTTCCAAGGCTGTCAGGGGATGACTACGATTCAGATAAGGGATGCTCCAAGGCTGTCAGTTATTCCTGCTCCTGTTCCCCACCTCCGCCAACAGGAGTCCTTGGTATGCTCAGTGCCACTCCCCACCTTAGCCATGCAAGAGTTCCTGGTACAGTCAACGGACACTTAACTGCCCAACTCATTACACAAATGCTAAGGCCTACCAGGAATTCCCGAGATCACAGAGCAGCTCGGGGTGTGTGCGTGGGGGGGAATACACCAGCACACAAGCCCATTTCCACTTTTTACAGTTGCTTTTTACATTACCATTACATCCTCAGTGATAAACCAACAGAACTTTTGTTCAAGTTTCAATACCAGCGGCCTAAAATCACTACTCTAAAACCTAATTCTGGAAGCCATTAAAGGTCTGTCCTAGCTGCACCCTGGAGCTCTGCTTCTATCATACCTCCAGCTCCTAACCCAGGAACAGAATACAACAGCTGCAGCTTTCTTCCAGGAGATCCAGATGTAGCAGTATGCAACTGTCTGGTAGGTACAGCACTGGCTTTGAAAAGTAAGACTATTCCCCCCCACACCCCAAGTTACAGTAACTATAGCACATATTATTGAAAAAAAAAAAAAAACCAAAACCAAAAAAACACAAAACTACCTTAGGCCTATTCTAGCTCTCCTCTTTTTCATCTGACAATTTCTCTTTCAGTCTTTAGTCTTAGTCTTCTTTTGTTTGCTTTTCTTTTTCAGATTCCTAACTTTATTCTGAGCCAAGTCCTCTGATGACTTCATACACAGCTGTTGCCGTGAAAAAAATCTGCATTGCTCAAAGTTGCTCCAATCCCTCAACAGGACTGCGAGACAGAGCCAGGAGTCCTGCTTAACCAGACCTCCTCCCACCTGCTTGATTTCCCTGTCTGCAGGCAGCGCAGAACAGAGCATCCTGACTTACGGGGTTTGCTGCACCAAAACCCAATTCTGCATTATACAAGCTGTGAGAAGCAGCTCCTACCAGCTTTGACTAGCACATGGAATGACAGAACACAAGAAAAGTGGAGCTTTCATTTATTGGGCTGAAACTACAAATAGATTCACTTTGACTTCTGGCTCTGTGCTTGTGCCTTCAATACTTTCACAACGATCTTCTGCTCCTCAATAAGAAAAGCTCTTTTGATTCTGGAAAGGAGAAACAACAACTTTAGGACACGTATCTACTTAGGTGAAAACACAAAAGTAAGACAAAGTTACAATTAGTTTTGCTGTCTGCAACATTCACTGCACATGTGTTAGTTCCACAATTACATAAAAAGGGAAACCATTGATTTTTTTGTCAGCATCAAAACACATGGACTGTGGCACTGTATGAATGTAGTAGTTTGGGGAAGAAGGCCTAGTGTGCCTGCCAATTTAGGGTGAGGGGCTCGTAGGCAAGCAAGATAACACCTGATGGCTGAACATTGGAAAAATTACCTCCTTCACTAACTTCAAAGGCAAAAAGCAAAATTCCTCACTGCCAAATTCATTTAGGTGTTCTTAAAACCAGAACTGGTGTGACCAGTCATGGTCAGCTCTCTTCCTTAGAACTACAGAAAACTTTATGCGAGTCCAGTTATCAAAACAAGAACAGTTCCCCTATCAGGATCAAAGCTCCTTGCACATAAACGGGGAAAACTCTGGCAGGTCAAGTCATGCCTAAATACCACAGCTTCCAGAAATAACGGAAGGCCACCATGCAGATGGACCTATGCTGTGGTACTCTCACATCAACAGCCCATTTGATGGTTTTGAGTTAAAAGCACAAATATACCATACACAGTCTACCTCAAAACATTAAAATGCTATTCCACATGCATTTGGTATATATGGCTACTTTTGCAGTACACAAAACCTACCAAAGATGCCTGAAGAGATGCAGGCAAAAAGCTGCCAACTGCAGGGAAGGAGGTGACTGTATTTTTTGGTTTAGGCAGAATAAGGCATACTCATGTATTAAAAATGAACTACCAAGTTCATAAAGTGTTTGTCAAAACACTCAGAAAAAAATTGCCTTTTAACACAGAAAAGTTATGTTACAGATCTGCAGTTGTAACAACCTGTCTTCAGTAGCACCTAATGCGATATAACTTCAAACTCACACAAGCAAAAAAAAATGCTGGCAAGATTTGCACTACAGATGAAATAACTGGCATTAGACTGTTGACTCCAGAGATCTGCTTTGATTACCATTCACAGAGATGGCATATTCTTTATAATACACACTTTTTCCTCAAACTTGCCAAGAAGTGTAGGATCTACAGTTGTTACACAGTAAAACTGGATTCAGTGATGCCCAACAAAGGCCATCTTAAAGCTTCACCAGATAAAGATGCTTACTACACAACCAGTTAGTATCTTTGAATCCCAAAACACCAGAAAGAAGCAAAAAGCTCAACTGATCTTACACTCGTATCTTTGCATAAAACAAAACAGGACAACAGAAGAGAAAAATCTTTACTATGGGGGCTCAGTATAAAATATAAAAATCCAGAATGTTTAGCAACAAAGTAAGAAATGCAGTAAGAAACTATGAAGAACATAAACTCTCTACAGAGGAGCTCCACGTACAGTAACTAGCTCAAATCCAAGGGACAAGATCGCACACATCACTGCAAATGTGCCCCATGCTTACCCTCTCCATTTTACTACACCAATGTCACACAAGTCTTCAAAGTTTTGGTCCACATTATTAAAACACAGTGAGATGTAAAAGTCTCGTATGAAGTAACCTCGAGAATAAAGTTAGCTTTCTGCAAGCTTACCTGTCACGGACACACTTAGCACACATGGAACCCCCATAGGCTCTGCTAACATGCTTCTTCGTTTTTGACAGCCTCATAAGAACTTTAGGACGCACAGCACGAACCTACAGAAAGCAAAAATGAGAAGTGTATCATAAGACAGTAATTTTGGATAATGGCCATATAAAAGAAAATTCACTTTGATAGTTTAAAAAAGCAGCAACACCTGAAGTTGACTATTCAAGATGCAAAAAAGTGGCTGAAGTCGCAGCTTGTTCCTTCAGCATTCCTAAGCTGATCTTTTCATTCTACCACAGGGGTTCGCCAACAGATTCATTAAAAAATTGTTTATAAAAAAGGTTGTTTTCCCAAGGGTAGGAACTGCTCAAAGGTTGACATTACTCAAGCATTCCCATCACAGCTAAGAGCAATGGCATTACACCAAGATTACACCACATTTTGGACAAAAACATAATGTGAAAAACATTCATTCCTTTTTTCTAAAGCTGAAAGTCAAATATGGCTTATGGCTTTTTTTTAAAGTCTACCTAATAGGTCCAATTTAGACTTTTAAACCTGCTACGGAATCATCTCAGTCTAGCTCTAAAAATTTCAGTCAGTTACTTCTTATAAAACAAAAAGGTTCAGATATAACAGCAATGAAAACAACAAGCATTAAAAAAGCACTTACTCTTTAAGCTTTCAAAGCTTATTTTACCAGTTAAACTTTACAACGTTTAGAGAAGAATATTTTAAAGAAGAAAGTTGTTCCAACAAGATTTCATCAATAAACAGGCATGTTGTATTACTTGAAAAGGCTCTTTGTACTGAAAAAACACTGCTGTAAAAAAAAAAATAAAATCCTATGCCAGTACAGCCAATACTTACACCACGAAGTCTTCCTGGGCATATACCACATGCTGACTTTGGTGCCTTCCCCACTTTCTTAGTGTAAAGGTAAACAATCCTGTTCCCGGGTGTTCGGGACCTAAGTATGGCAGAAAAATACTCAGTTAATGTAACAATCTAAACTTAAACTTAGCTTTCTTAAAAAATAAGTTTTCTCAGAAACTATGTCTTACTTACAGTCTGGTCTTGTTGGAAGCTGTGTTGTAGGACAACCTACGGCGGTAGGTCAGGCGCTGAACCATTTTTTACACCTAAATTAGTCAAAAACAAAGCAGCGCTAGTTTAAGGGCTCCAGGTCCACATATAAGTTCACATATCACAGCAGCACCTGCACTGAAGCACTGGGCCAGACCTGAATCGGCAGCAGCTGGTTCTGTATTAGTATTAACAAAATTAAAGCATTTCCTCATCAATGACAGCCAACAGAACTACACTAAAAAACAACAAAACACGGGACAGTGGGTAGACTGGGATTTGCAACGCACTTCGTCCAAACTAACTTGAACGCAGTACAACGTCGGGGTCTTGCCCGTATGATGTCAGCTCCCCTAAAACATCCTTAAAGCTTTAACAGCTGTGTATTTTCTCATCAACGTAAGCTTCGTTGGCAAGGCTGAAAACTTCCAGCCGAAGCAAACGCCATCTTCCCCATCCCATCTGACAGCAAACTGCGTCGGTCACACCCGAGGCCCAGACCGGGGCCTTCTCCGGGCCCAGCACAACGCGACGAGGGCAGCGACACCCGCAGTACCCGGCTTCCGCAGCGGCGCAAGGGAGAAAAGCCCCAGCGAGGCGCCGGCAGCCTTCGGAGCCCCTCAGGGCAACCCCCCCGCGGCCGGGGCTGGCACTCCTCGGGCGCTGGGCCGGGGGGGAAGCCGGGGCCAGCGCGGCAGCCCCCGCCGGCGGCTCGCAGCGGCCCGGGAGACGCGGGCCCTTGCCGGGAGCCCCGCCGCGGAGGCCTGGGAAGGCCCAGCCTCTCCGCCGCGTAGCTCTGGCCCCGCCGCTGCCGGCCCGAGCGCCGGCAGCAGCGCCGCCCGCCCCTCACCACAGCTCCCCGGGGCCCCTGGCCGCCCCCGCCGCCCGCCGGGCCGCGGATGGGGGCGGATGGGCACCGACAGCCCTCGTCGACCCTCCGCCATACCTGGCGCCGCCGGACCCGGAAGAGGAAGCGGAAACGCGCCGTTCAACATTGAAATAGTGGCGCTCTGGAACCCGGAAGGAATAGCCGTGGCTTGTCTCCTCGGCCGCTGTGGGGGAGCGGGCGCCGCCATGTTGTACGGAAGCGGAGGCGCACGGGTGGCGCCATGTTGTACGGCTGAAGCGGGGCGGGGCGCCGCTCAGCGGCAGGAGCGGGCTGAGAGCCGGCCGAGGTGGAGGTGATGGAGGGAGGGGGGGGGGACGTGGCAAAGCACGGCAAAATCCTCTCTGCTGCAGCTGCTTCACTTTTCCCCGAGATTCCGGGAAAGCACGTGCTTTTCTCCCTCCCTGCACCACATTTTTTAATTATTTTTTATGTTTTACAGAAAAAAACTATTTTTATAAAACATCAGCTTCTTTCCTCATGAAAGGACGTTTTGTTCTTCGTTATGGTAGTTACGTAGTCGTAGGCCCATAAACCATTTCTCAGCGTGCTGTTCTAAGCTCTAAATTACTCATCCACCCTTTCCCGCGCCAAACCGGCAGATAACACACCTGGAAACTGTGTGCTCTTACACAAAAACTTACACCGGGAGAAGGCTGGTCCCCCTCGAGAGGGTTGCACCTTCCCTCTTTTTTGCAGTGCTCAATTTGTTCAAGAATACCTTGCCCTTGGGCACCAAAATCCTAACCTCCCTTCCTCCCCAGACGCCCCCGCTACCGCCCGACAGCCGCCTTCCCGGGCGCTGCACCCGTCTGACAGGCTGATCCCGAAACTGGGCTCTGCGGAGAGCCACACGCTACCGACATTTGCCTAACGCCTCCTTGCCGCGCCGGCAGCTCCTGCTGGGAGTCTGGGGCAGAAAATCCTCTCGCCTGTTTACCAAGGCACGTACTTGCTGTCTCACGTGCTCCGGGGCAGGCGCTCAAGCAGGTATACGAAGGTATAAAACTTTCTCTGCTGCTCAGGTCAAAGGTCCACCTGACCCAAAATCCCATCTCCATGCCATAGGTACGTAGGAAAAGCCTAGGGCCTAGCCGATCTTTCCCTTAATACACCCTCCCCACGTTCGGCAGTCGGCATCTTACAAGCTGCCTGAGCTGGGTTTTGTTTTCTGACTTTTGTATTTAATAGCCTCTGGTAGATCCCTGAGGAAAGAAAAGAAACGGCAAGAGCGTGAGATGGCTTGTCAGCGTCCAGGAACAGCATTCCGGTGGTGGTAGATCTGCTAAATCTGCCGTTACTAAAAAAGTAAACACGCAAAAGCTACCCCTATCAGCCCCTTGCAATTGCATTAAGCACCGCTTTCATAGGAAGGAAGGGAGGAACGCTCGCTGGAAGGAGCCCCACCGGATCGCGCTTCTCCTCCCAGACGTTTCTTTCAGCTCCCTTCCCACCCACGCAGATCCCTGACAAGCTGAGAAGGACGTCGACAAGCAGAGCCGGCCCCTGCGGGCTGAAATCGGCAGCTGGCTGGCGATAGGAAAGCCCCCGCTATCCATTTGTGGCCTCCCTAACGGGTCCCGCTCCCACCCTGCCACGTGGCACCGACACGTCAAAGGCCAAGAGATTTTAAAACGCGCGTTTCCATCCCTTCTGCTGCCGCCGCAATTGGTGCCGGCTTGTACGGGCAAAATCTTCACGTGGCGTCAACGGGAAATCGCCACGTGCAAGGAGCACGGGATTGGGCCCTGAAATGCTCTTCTGCGCTGCTGGCCTGAGCAATGCTCTATAATGATAACCAAGGACCCGTACATTAAATATGTAGGATGCCGCTGCCGTCGTTAGCGGCTTCGGCTTTGCTTTTGGAGCGTAGCAGGTGCTCGGAAAGCTTTGATGTGTGCTCCTGGCCTTATTTACGGGTTTGTAACTTGCAGTTCATTGTACCGCATCCTCCCTGTTTTCGATCTATAATTATTATTTTGGTTAATTATTGACTCTTTTTAAGTGCAAATTATGGACACCAGATTTTTTCTAATTCGTAAAAGAAGAGAAAATATGTATGAACTAGATTTTAGGGTATATTTAAAATAGGAGCATATTTCAGACGACAAGTAAATTTCAGAGCAATTAGAGTATTTAATATGAACTTTCTAGGCCCAGGGCCCTGAGGGGAATAAGAAAGCCAATTAAATTAGATTAAATAATCATGCCTAAATATAAAAGTGTAACAGAATCCAGTTGTTAAAGAACAACACTATTAAATTATGATGGAATAGTTTAGTTTAGATATTGTCAGTGCAACAGGTAACTATTTTATTATTGAACAACAGTATCGATATTTTTTTGAACTTACCTGATGATTTGGGCTCTAAACTCAACTGGCGTAAATTTTAGGAGCTGTCGGTTAAATTCCAGTGGTTCGCTTCTGCTGATGCACTGGCCTAGTTTTTCAAACATTTGCCATTTATTTTGTAAGAGGACCAGGGCTATCAGGCAAACGGCTCACCAGAGCATCTAGAAATGTTAGCTTTATGACAACTGGTTTAATGCTATCTCATGTGGGGATAAGATTTGAAGCAGGAGCTCACTAAGCCCATTTTGTACAGATTAGTGCTAGTCAAGTGATTCTCTCATGTTCTCTGCTACTCCTACCTCTTCACAGGACCAAACCATCTCTTTGGGGAGCAGTTATTTTCTGTGTCTGAGATGTCTCATTAACTCTTTCTGCACTTCTTATTTCCTTGAGTACAACAAAGGGGATGGACTAGCAAACGCACAACCCATCGACTTGGAAACGTAACGGTGGCATCCTGTAAAACCCATTTTTCCCCTTCTAGGGTGTCCAGTGGAAGCATAGGGCCTAAGGGTGTGGGCTTTTTTCCTTAAGAAAACTGGAGGTTGGCTTCCAGGCTGTATTTGCTTATTGGCAGTGGAAAACTGGAAACCTCTTTTCCACCAGAGATGATTAGGAAGATAATCACGTCTGAGGGCAGATTAGTAATGTGGTGCATTTTGCATCAGCCAGCAAGTTGTCACCATATTCTGCTTACTGCACCAGAAGAACAATTTGTTCACAGTTTTTGGTACAAGACCAGTTCTTGGTATGTTGATCATCCCTGCTTCCTTTTCCACGTGGTCCTGTCCTTACCTCTCTTTTTTCTGGAAGTCCCTACCTATGTGTACAACCATTCACTTGGTCTCATGGGAAGTTCCACCAGAGCAAGAGTGAGAGTGCCCAAATGAGTAAGGCTCGATAAGTGCAGCTGAACCCCCAGAAAGCATCCCCCTTTACTTTCCTCACCCTCCTGTCCCACTTCCAGGGATCTCCCAGGCCGCACGAGGACACTGCTGCTCCATTTACTTCTGTTCCCAGATCCTTCTAGGGCTTTCCGAATGCACCACAAGCTTCAATGAAAAAATGAGAGATTGTTTTCGCTCGTATTCACTTGCTGTCACTACCAACCTTGACTGGCAAATTCTAAGAGGCATGGGAAGGAAAGTGAGCTTGTGTGCAAGCATATACTGGGTACTGCAGAGAGGAAAAAAAAGCAATAGCTGAGGGATACACTGCTTCCGTTAAGCCGCAGCCACAATACCATTTCTATGAACAGCAGATGGATATGTTTTAGAAATGTCTCATTGAAATTGGAATCCAACCTCAGGTGCCACTCGGATACAACCAGTAGGATTAGGTCTGTAAATGAGGGAAGGAAGCGAGAAACCTTGGAAAAGTACTAGCAACTGCCAGAAAGGGCAGAAAGAAGAGGAGCACCTATGGCCCGTTGTCCTTCCAGAGATATTTTTTTTTCTTAAAAATCCCATTCCTTTTCCTTGTTAACTATGTGGTATTTGTCACAATCTGATTATATTCATTTATATCAACATAACCCTCCATAACACGGACCTGTGCAAATTACGTTATGAGAAACTGTAGTTCATTTCCATTTCAGTGGAGCTTGTTAAACAAGCAAAATTATTTTGTAGCAAAGGGAAAAACAATTTAGTGGAATGCACTCCTAGCATAGGAAGTACATAACATCGTATTTGGGTTGAAACTTTTTCTGTCAGAAATGTCATAACCCCGTAAGAAAGAGAATTAAAATCCCGTTATTTTAATTTACATCTAGCCACGAGATAAGTAAAGTTATCATTGAAATTCTAATTAAATAGGATGATTGACTAAGGTAGGACATCAAAGAAGAGAAGTGAATATGATAAGTCAAAGTCTTATTAATTAGTCCGCGTGGAAGAAATTCCAGGGACGTCAAGCTGAGGCTGCTGCAAGGAGAAAAAAAGCAGACAAGAAAATGTGTGTTTCTTTGAAGTTAGGAACTGAGATAGTGATGGAGGTAATTGTGTCTGACTGGATCCAGTAATGAAGAGCCGTAAATCAGACCTAGGAATCGGAGGAAAGATTCTAGTAACGAATGTGGCTGCCCCCCTGCTGCGAAGAAACAGAATGCAGAGCTGACTAATTGACCCAGTCTATCTCCCAGTAGCTCTCTGTTATTATTTATTAATTTTTAATTTCTGAATTATTTACGTTCTGGGAAATTATTTTTGACAGCCTGTTAGGCGTGCCAAAGTTAATGGAGGATGAAAGGACCGGTACTAGAATTAGCAGGGATGTAGTCACAGGCTACTGAATTTAATGATTTTGGAAGGGAAAATTGATTTCACACAGCGTGTCACTTTATACTACTTTAGGGATACACCAGCTATTTGATTAATTGAGGAATAACCAACTCAAAGTATATTTGAAGTGTAAATGAATCACAGTGCTCAGCTGTTTATTTTTCCCCTTTTCTGATGAGAACACTGAGTTTGCTTAAAGTTGCTGATTAAAACCAATACAGGTAGGCCCCATACTCACACCTGCTTACTTTCTCCTGCCTTAGAAGAAAAAAAGAAAAAAAAAAATTCACCATCTGGAGGAGACATGCCATCCTCCAACTCACTTGGGACGGAGTTCGTCCTTCCTACACAACGCCTAATTAAATAGGCTTTGTGGGCAGTCCCCCTCCCACTGCGGAAAGTGTTTAAGACGGAGCAGGGTACCGAGCCCATGGGCAGCCCACGCAGCTGAGATGTGAATTCTGCGTGGTGATGGCTCACGGCCACTTTGCATCCAGTCCCCGAGATGAAATAGGGGTCCCTGGCCTACGACATCTCGTCCTCCTCGTATCGTACGGGGAAGGATGTGCCTCCCGGCGTCCTGCGCCCGGGATCAAAGGGGCAAAGCACCCTCGCTGACATGGCTTCCCATGGCAGATTTGGGTAAATCACTTAATTAAGGGCCGTGTAATCATCTGTGTGGTTACTGTGATTTTGGGTGTCCGTAATGTAATGTCTTCAGGTGGCTCCCAAACACCTTGACAATCTAGTTCCCCAAGTGCTTGTCCTAGCTGGTGTGAGTCCAACTTTCCCACTTTTGAAATAGGAGTAATTAAGGTTACTATTTGATAAAATCTCAGGGATTCTGCAAAAAGAGTGAGCGTGCAAGTCTTTCTTTGCAGAATTTTGGGGAGAGCGGTGAACACCAAATACTAGGAGTAGCTGCTCCTTTCTACAGAGCTGCTTACCACAAGAAATGACTGAAAAATGTCTGCCATAAATTGACATGGATCCTGTGAACAGGTGAGAAAGCTGTAGGCTAGACTCCATTTTTAGTCCAATAAACAATAAAACTCCTTTGAATTGACTGGGACCAAACGGTTGAGTGAGAGGTTAAGTTTCGATGGGATCTGGTGGTTTGGACATCTTGCTGTTGCTTTGTTCTTTAACATAGGAAGGGCTACCTACCATGGCACATGTTGACCGTATTAGGAGAGGTAAAGAATAAGAAAAGGTCAATCACGCATCAGTGTACCTTTTTAAAAAAAAATATTTGCGTTCATGATTTAAAGATAGATGAAGAGGTACAGGAAGGTTTTGCTGCTTAGTTTCTCTAAGGGGTTTATCATTCATTTAAACACCTCCCTACGTTATTTTTCTGAGCACTTCAGGACCACTGGGAACATTTCTTTGTGATGTTTTACTGACAGGAACATGGAAGACTAGCCTGGGTTTCTCTGTTACCTTCTGGATTATACCAGTGGCAATTAGCTATGCAAGGAGGATCAGCTACAACAGGGTGTTAAAAGGGGATGTGTGACCTGTGGCCTCTGCTCTGGGGATTGCTACTTTATCACTTTTTTCAGCACATGCAGACTGGACTGGCTCCTAGAACAAAAGCCTGAAGCAAAACCTATTTTTTTCTGGGTCTCCCGAATCTGTGAGAGAACTTTGGTTTTATTTTGTGATTGTTATTAAAACTTTCTAAGGAAGAAATACTCTGCGTGATGTTGATAAAACGACACAAAATACGATTTTCAAGATTGCACTTTTTTGTAAAAAAATTGTATCACTGAAACTACACTCACTGCCGTGCAATCCTGAAGAGTTCAGTTCACCGGCAGCAGAATCGAGCGCCCCAAATTTCATAGAAAATGTTTTATGTATTTAGATGACAGCTTAAGAAAGAGCGAGCCATATCTTCAGATGCTACAGAACAATTAGGCAATTTATGCTACTTGAAGATCTGCCTTACAGTTTTAAAACGGTCAATGGAAAACTGAATACTTTCTATAGTACATGTAGAAATTAACCCTAAAATATTTACATTCAACAAATGCAACTAAGTATTTGGATGAAGATAATTTAGCGTGCTCTGCTGTTCTATACCGGAATGAATCCATCACAGAGCTGGCTTCTCCCTATTTCAATATTAAAACAAAAGGGGTATGCTTGCAGTGCAGCACCCTGGGAATTCAGCTCAGAAGTCCAATTAACAACAACTAATTCCCCATACTGCCTATTTACCCCTAAGAGTTGGCTAGATATAATAAGTCATGCATTTTGCATTTAAGCTTTTAATGCCCAGAGGATAACAAAAATCTATCCTGATCACTTTTTATTTTCATCATATGAAGACAGAAGAAAGCATCCCCCCTTCCCCCTTCAGTTAAGTGTATCCATATCTCGGCGCTAAGTCTATGAAAGGAGCTGTCTCCTGCCTTCTCCCCCTGCCTCCCTACCCTACTTCTCCATAAATGCCTTCCTTCTTCAGGAAGACAGGAAGGTAACAATTCCTTTGGCTGTGTTTTCCGTATAGATAAGTACGACGTGGAATCATTCACCTTCGAACGATGATCTGCTGCTCATTCACTGGACCGAGTTTATCGCCCTTTGGACTGCCACACTGTATTGTATGCAGCGTATACTCCCCTCGCACTGGTTTTCACTACAGCAGCTATCAGGGTAGTGCCCTGCTGTGAACGTATTTTAAATGCCCTAAATGTAATATGCTGTAAATGGTAATGACCATGCTATAACATGCTAAAGATTAGGCAAATACTTTCAATAATTAGAATGATCTTCTGCAGCTCAATTTTGCTTATAATGTAAGTCAGATTTGAACTAAATTCTCCAAAGGTAGAAGTCTAGCACATTACTACACGCGTTAAATGCAAAAGGGAGAGAACCGGATTGAGAGAAAGAGCATATGTGCACATGAGGCTTTGGATATTCCTCGCTAGGTAGAGCCTAAACTGTACATTGAAAATTAAGGATACATTAAAATATCTAGTTATCCGTCCAGATACACTTTTACTGATGTTTAACAGAAAAAATTAAGACCTAGAGGTACGCGTATACCTCTGTGTTTATGAAGTTTTGCAACAAAGAAATAATGCCATATAAGACAAGATTGCCGTGGTTGAAGGGAATCTGGAAGAAAAAGGAGTGGTTTGAGAAGAAAACAATGGAACCCATTAAAGCATAAAGCATATCACACTGCTTGATAGCAACGCAAAATGTGATGCCGTGCTGAAAGGTATGCCTGGATCAATATTAGGTAGCTGAGCCTACAGAGCAGCAGGTTATTGTACAGAAAGCTGCCTACAAAATATTTCTGCAACGCCGTACTTTGCTGTGTGTGGCAAAAAACCCCAGAAGTTGTTATTTTTTCATGAAGCTGTGATGAACTTGGCTTATGCTCGGGATCAGACTGGCTGGTCCTTACAGGGGTTTCTGAGTTGCATTATTTGCACTTTCAAGGCCAAATTTTCCGAGGGGCTCCCAGCCAGCGTTCCAAGCGCTCAGCTGCCGAGCTGCAAGCCAGGCTCCTCACAGGCCCAGGAATCGGAACGACTGAACAGGAACAGAGCTCTTACGAACATCCCAGACTAATGGGCTGATTCCTCTCTTAGCAGATATGCCTGTGACAGAAACTGAGACAGCTGAATGCAGTATTTGTGACATACTCCGATGGGAATTTTAGTCCCTGTCTCTACAGAGCTGGCGGGTGCAAGAAGGGGCCTCCTCTGAACTTCGGAGGAAGAGGGTTGGCTGCATCTCGTTCTCGAGCAGATTTTTAGATCGCCCTGCACCATCCTCCCTGTGAGCAGCAAAAAGAGCAAAAGTCTGTCAGGCTGATCCTGAAACGGGGCTCTGTGGAGAGCATCGCAGTACCCGCAGGTGGGTAACACCCCGTGGTCAAACTTCTCGCTCGCTGGGAAGCAGAGGAGGACGGCGGCACTAATGATTCTCTCCCTTCTAAAGCCGCTAGATTTTAAGTGCTTTGAGGAGATTGAAGACAAGCATTAAATTTTGATTAAAGGGACACTGCCAACTTATATTAAGCTTAGAATTTAGGGGGTTGTAACAGGCAGGCGTAGGTGGACGGGAGCTTGCATTTTGGGTGTAAATATTTCTTTGCAACAGGGTGAAGACAAGTATCTTATCTTTGAGCTGAGAACGGAAGGCATCAAAAATTAACTTGATTAGAAACAAAAGTAACATGGCCCACCAGTTTTGCTGCTGAGGGAGAAAGAAATGCAGATGGGAGATACCATGTAGATTCCCAAATGTATTAGAGCTCACCAGTTAAGTTTGGTGTGTGGGAAGCTTGTTTGTTTGTTTGTTTGTTGTTTAATGTGGTTTTAACGGTGATAAAAAGCCACGCTAAAGTCCTGTTTTAAAGAACTGACTAGGGACTGGAGTGAAAGGAAAGGTTACCGCAGGTAAGCTGGCACAAGGACTAAGCTGCATCTAGTGAATGCCTTTGTGTCTGCTTTTACATTATAGTGGAAACACGTAAAAGGTGAAGCTATCTTGTGTTCAATGTATGGTCCACTGCAGCTGACGAGGGAGTAGCTAGTTACTTTCAACGATCAGAGAGATTTCCTGCAACTCATTTTGCCTATGATGGGAGCCAGATCTGAACCAAATTTTCCAAGGGGAGAGCCTAAGAGACAGTGCCTCACTGGAGCTTTAATGTGCACTAATGCTATAGAAAGAGTATTGCCCAGAAATGCTCATTCTTAGAGAAATGATGGGAATGTGAATCCAGATCTTCATCTGATAAAAACCAGCTCCTTGAACAGAGCTATGTTGATTTATAATAGCCAAAGGTCTGACCCCACATCCCAACAAGAATTAGCTGCAGCCACAGAAATCTTCTGCAGTAAAGAGGTAGCTCAGTTTGGTCTTGGCTCGACCAAAAGCTGGGTTTCTGCTGCAGATTCCTCTGCTGTCTTTGTAACATTCACTTGAACAAGCCTTTCAAGGGAACTGGCCAAAGAAATCAAAGTGAAAGGCAACAATGGCCGTGATTTTCTTTTTGTTCTTCATAGAGCACGGAACAGCGAAGCAGACCTCAGATAACCAGCCCTGTGGCTTCAGATACATTTTGAGTGCAATGATAGTGCCTCTTCCCAGGGTCCATGCAGCAGGTGAGAGGGGCTTCCCAAAGCTGTAGAGTTAAATATATAAGATACATAACAGGAAGGATGAAATAAGGCCATGCTACTGCACTGGAGATGGTAGAGTGTGGAAGAGTGCTGGAACACAAATTGAAAGCTACTTGTTAAACAAGGTTAATTTGTTCTCCTTCCACAGTGTAAAATGGCTTCAAACACTTCTAAACTAGGTCATTTGACTGCTCAAGAAATACATGGTGCTAGGCAGCTGTCTTTAGCAACAAGTTTATTGGAGAGTTTGATTGCATCCCAAAAGCATGCTAGATATTTCTGACCATATCAAAGAAAACTCAACTATATTATCAAGGCACACTAATGAGGTGGTTTGTTTAATTGAAATACTTTAAGTTTCCATGTAGTACAGCATGAAAAAATCATTATTTTCATTAGATGAGCTACTCGTTAGCTGAAAATCTAAGTTACAAAATATCACAGTGTGAGATAATAAATACATTGTAAAATGCATTAAATCCAGGTTATTAAAAGGAATTTCTATTTAAAATATATAGCCATGTAATTTGAGCATACTTCCTAGTATTAGGAATCAGGTTGGGTTCTTTGAAAAATATAGCCCAATCCAAAGGACCTCATCGTGCTCTCATTGCAATCACTGTCAAAACTCTGACCTATTATAGCCTGCGTAAATGACTTGATTATTCTGAGTCACAATTCTGTAGTCAAGAGGTTTGTGTGTAGCATCTAGAAGTTCTGAGACTCACCTAAACAGCCCAATTTTGGCCTTGAATTCATCACTGCTCTGCTTGATGCAATCATTAACAACAAGCCAGGAAGCACTTTATAGCTTGTGGTTTTAGCGGCAAATATTAACCTAAAAGTGTAAGACTTGGAGAATTTATGAGTTTTATGTAAGAGCACACATCTTCATGGGACATCTCCCATGTCTTTGGTGAGAAGTAGTTTAAGAACTGTACTGATCTCCTCAAGAGGTTGCAATTTGAGTCCATGATGAGATGGGGTGAAAAGGGAAAAATGGCTGGAAGGGACCTTTGGAGCTCATCCCATCCAACCCTTCTGCCCAAAGCAGGGTCAGCTGGAGCAGTTTGCCCAGGACTGTGTTGAGTTGGGTTTTGAATATCTCCAGGGAGGGCAACACCACAACATCTCTGAGCAATCTGTTCCAGTACTTGACCAGCTTCATAGTAAATAAGTTTTACCTTACGTTTAAATTGAACTTCCTGTATTTCAGTATGTCTGGTTCTGTGTTCTTTACTCCCCCTTGCTCAGTGTTTATACAGATTGATAAGATTCCCCTTGAGCCTTCTCTTCTTGAGGCTAAACAAGCTCAGGGTCCTAATCTGCATACTGAGAGCTCTTCCTGATCATTAGCATTTAAACATTGATCTGAGATGAGGAGGAAATTGTATTTTGGTTACGAATTCACAGATGGGCTTGGTCCATGTGAAAAAAAGAGTAATGCAAGACTCTGGTGCAACTGTTGCTTTGTGTAGTTTTACAACGGGGCCAAGTTTTATCCTTCTTCCCTGCACCCCCACTCTCCCCCCGTCTTTTCTGTGTCTTAGACTAATGAGGGTATTTTGTCCTCAGTTCTCATATCAATGGTTCCTTCCTAACTCATTGCTATACATATGCCAAGGGATCTTCTGCCTCATCTCACTTGTGTTTTTTCTCTCTCTCCTCCCTTGCTGAGGGATCAGTCCACCAGCACTGTGAAGGTGTCCTTACAGCATTACTCTGTCACTAATCTAGCCAGCACAGGTCACCACGGTTGTGCAGAAAGAGCCCCAAGGTTTAGATTATTCCTGAGAAGTCCTGGGCACACATTCAGTTTGCCTCCACATGTTGGCATCCAGTGATGTTGATACATCTTCACAGCTATCGCTCTCCCGGCCAGCTAGAGTCAAGTCAGCGACGCTGAACGGTGCCACCAAGAGCACATGGACACGGGAGGAGATACAGCAGGACTGCCGAAAGATCCCCTTGGCCAGCAAGCCAGCCAGTGATTCAGGAGAGTGTACAGATTACAGATGGTGCAATAATCTCACAACTGGCCAAATTTGGAGCCTACGCAATACTTATATGGAGATGAGCATACATTAAAGGCTGCCACTGTGGCAGCAGAGAGGGCCAATATCGAGGCTTGCCCAGGAATGGGCACGCTGCCCCCACATAACCACCTGCTGAGATCATTCGTGCCAGAAATGCAAGTAATCCTGGTAAGGCAGGTGCCCGGGGGGATCAAGTCCTTCGTCAAAACCAAAAAAAGAAATGCAAAAACCCAAGCCCAGGCCACCTTCATACACCTGGCAAGAGCCCCTCTGCAGTCAGCCTGCAGTCTGTAAACTCCGGAGGTTAGAGTGCAAGGGATGAGAGCTGCACCCCATGATCCTGCCTCTTCCTTCGCTTATGAAAACAGATTTTTCTTTCTTCACAAAGGCAAAGTTGCAGATCTTTGAGTTATCTTTTGCTCCTCTCATTTTGTGTGGGTTTTGTTAAACATTTTTAGAAGCCTTTCCTTTTTTTTTTTTTCCTACTGGGGCCAACAGGGATGCGGCTTGCAGATTAGTACTACTGTTAGCTCTCTTTAATAGGGCTTTTCTTATCCCATTTAAGTAGAATAAAGAAGCTTCATTTGTTAGCTTAAAAAAAATCAAGACTTTAATTCTTGATCATTGCTCCCAAGAGAACCCAGTTGGAGTTCTCTCATCATCACTGATCAAGTCTGAACTTTTTTTGTTTGCTATTCAATTTCATTTGCTTTCATCATTTCAGAGCACTAACAGGCTTTCAGCCCTGCTGAAACCGAGGATGGGGCTTTAACTATATTGCAGTGAAGTCCCTGTAGCAATGGAAAACTGCTACATAGCATTTAGCTATGTACTCTCCCTTCCATAAAACCCGCATTTACATTGAATTAAAATTAACCTGCTGACAATAATAATAATAATAATAATAATAAAATATTCCATAGAGTTCTTTCTCTTTTTATATTTGTTGTAGAGAAACTATCAGTCAATTTCTCTGATTTCAGACTAGAGAGAAATTTTATCTCAGACAAGTGTAAAAATCTTTCTGATTACTAAACTGCTGTAGATTACTATCTGGATCCACTGCTAAAATGATATCCATGGAATGAAGCTTGCTTATGCTACGGATAAACTTGCTCTGATGTTTTGTCAATGGTATTTTTTTCCTAAGATATCCCAAGGATGAGTTTGCAAGGGAGATCAGCATAGAGAGCAAGTCTGCGGAGTCCTTTTCCAGTTAGCATAATATCCATCCAGGCCCTTCCTCTGGCTGCTTGTGCCTACCATCTCCTAAGTGAGGAGGTGCCAGAGAGGGCTTTTTATGAGTAAAATCTTTCCTAGATTTGCTCTGTGAGTGCTCCTTGAGGGTGAATGTTACCCAAGCTGTTAGCCCTTGCACAGGGAGAAAGCCGTTGCGATAAACCGATCGAGTATAAGCCACTGTTGGACCATTCCCAATAAAAGCAATGCAAAGCCTATCTACCAGCTATCATTTTTGTTCTTCAGGGTCCTTGTCATTTTCTGTATAGGCAAATCCCCAGTTTCCAGGGGGGTCTGAGTAAGACAGTGAGGCCCTAAAGTAGGCTATCTGCTCAGCCTCTGCTGCCTTTCAGCTTAGTTTCTGTGCTCGGGGTGCTCATCTGTGTTTCTAGGTTTCTCCTGGGTGTTTCATAGCTCACATGCCTGAAGGAAGTCATCAGCATCAGTTTTGGGGGCACTAAAGATGGTTACTTGGCAGAAACAATACAAAATACGTGTTCCTTCAACCACAGCTGGCAGAGAGGAGAGTTTCTGCTGAAGACTTGAAGGCAGAAGTGCACCCAGCAGGTAGTCCTTTGCCAAAGAGAAAACAGGCACACTGCTCCTTCTAGTGAGGAGCGGTATATGGCTCCATGGTACTCGGTCCAGCTGATACCACCCAAATGTCCCAGATTTTCGGCGCTCGAGGTCTGCAGCCAGCTTGTGGTTTCTCCTTGGAGGGCTGGACTGTGGGAAGAGAGCTCTCTGCACCTTGCCAGAGCATGGGAACAGCTGCAATTTAGAACGTATAAAGACTTTTTTACCCCAAGCAGTTTCCAATTAATGTGCAGATGGAAACCACATAGATGATCTGTGGGAGAGAATCCTTGCTTGACAAAGGATGGATTACTGCTTTTATAAAATGCCGTAAGAGCTCTAGTAGCAGAGTGCCTTGTTTTTTATGATCCCAGCTCCCCATTCAGGGAGCTCAGATTTGTACTGTAGGACTAATGTTGCTGGAACGTTAACCTGTCATTTCATGGAACCGGGGTGCAGAAGGTAGTTAGGAAAGTCCAACTTCTGTAAAAATGACACCATTTTGGGTACAAGGGAGGGAAAAGTAAATTTTGCAGGGGGGGGAGCCTGTCACAGTTTAGCTGTCAGGGGCAGGAGACGACTTAGAAACATCAGCGGGCACCTAGCAAAACAGTGGGGACTTGAGGAAAGCCCCCAAAAGTGCACCTTCTCTCGCTCTTATTTAGAATCAACATCCAAAGTAGGTGGCATTTGCTTGCAAATTAATTTTCAAATCCTCACAGTTTTATCCAGAGCACGTAATTTTTCAGCCTTAAACTCCACAATGGAGAAGATGGTACAGTGGGACACTTTCACTTCAAAAAATATTAGGTCATGCTATTTACCAGTGTGAATTCCCTGCCATTCCTTACGTAACTGAAAGTGCTGCATGCCTCTGAATATTAAAATTTGTATTTTGAAAGAACAAGAGTTGACTGGAAAATCCTAGGTTTAGGCATCTCAGATTTAAACATTTTAGACTTTAATTTTTTCTCAAATTTCCCTGTCTGTGAAAGAAAAACACATTCAACTTTTGCTTGTCCATTGTGATTTTTAAGATCATTACCTGCACATAATTACTTTGCAAATAATTACTTTGTAAACAATTACTTGTAAAGCCTTTAGAGATCTTCAGATGATAAGTGGCAGAAAAATAGAGGACATGATAATCTTTTCTATCTTTTTTCTCTTAGCATCACTATAACTCATTCTGTTCCTCTACATTTTTCCAGAAATACTGCCAAAGAAGGAATGATATTGCCAAAGAATCACATTGCCAGAGAGTGTTTTTAAAGTCAAGAGGCAGATTTTCTTCTGAGTTCTTTTTTTATTAGATAAATACATTGTCATTCTAGTTTCCAAGCATGACTAGTATGGCTAATTGCTCTTTCATCCACTGAAATTTGAGCTGATTAGGTCAGGGTGAAATTAAAGGGCCTTTGCCATATTGTATGTGGAACCTACAGGGCAGCTTCCACCTGGCAACGTCATGTCCCAGATGGGTTATTTTGGGCCATCATAACAGGTCGGTTATTGATTGGGTTATTAATATAACAGGTTCTCCCTAAGCATATCCAAGGGATTGCATGGTTAATCCATGACTATTTTGCCTTCATGTATGAAACCTGCAAATAATGCATACAGTAAATACATCAAAAAGCACACTGATAAGTTTTGCAAATGAAAATGTGTTCTGAACTGAACATATGGGCTAAAAACAAGTTATGATTTTTGTGGGGATTAAACTCTAAACTGAATTTTATTGTGTCGTAACTGCGGTTTAGATTTTCTTCTGCAGATGGATCCATTCTCAACAGAGGGCAGTAGAGGATGAAAATGTAACTCAATCTATTCACTTTGTTGTGTTCAGCTCAATTCTCTAATATTCTTTTAACTGGCTTTAAAATGGACCCTTTTATCTTGAAAAAGGAGGATGTAAGAGTGTTGGCCATCTGGGAGACGCACTGCCAACACCCAGATGTTAGCATCCTTCTGTACCATTTACTCGATCAACGCGACGTCGAGTTGTGCTGGGTGGGTGGGAGAGCGAAAGCATGGGAAGAAGGGAAGTTAGGGCTTTCCTGGAAGAGGAAAGTCACTAGTCCTGTGCCTTCACAAGGGAAAAATCCTGGCATTGCTTTGTGACTGGAGGCTATTAGCTCGTAGCAGCACTAAATTCTCTCAGTAAAACCAAATGAAAAGGTAGAAACTTCCCTGTGCATGTATCAGTATAATTATTCTGCCAGAAACAGTAGCAGACTTCAAGTACCTAGGGGTTTTGCTTACAGCTGGTAAACTCTGCTGGCTCCAGCCCTAGCTGTGAAAGCCAAGTACCCCAGCTGGGCGCTGGGAGGAGATGGCACTGCCCCTCGCAAGCAGGTGGGAGTTTTGGCAGTAGTAGCCTTTGGCCTTGGCAGGGTTACGGCTGCACTCGGGGCAGGGAGAGCAAGGTCTTGAGACGGGGCCGGGAGAGGAATCCAAAGCCTGACTGAGGGAAGAGCTGGGACATCAAGGAGCTGGGGCACAGCCAGGGTGGGAAAGGCCGAGGCGGAGCAAAAGCAGGGCAAAGCTTTGGGCGGCCGTCCGAATGAACTGAAGTCTAGACTAAATACCATGCTGGAGGCCCTGCCTTTCGCTTGAATCTGCAAGCACCTCTGTGGGGTGGCCTTGGCACAAGTTAGGCTCTCTTGGATACAAGGCTAGGTCTGTATATACGCTTGGCTGCTTTATGATGCATATCACAAAAGCAGAATTTGGTTCCAAGTGTTACAAATAGCATGGTCCTTTCCACAACATTCACTGGGCAAAGCAATGATGGGATGTAAACACACTTGTAACATATAACGTCAGTCTACCTTTTTCTACCTGCCAAGCATGGATATGCTTGGCATCTCAGTGTCCTCTTCTCCATCTCCCAGCTTGCTCCCACAGCTTCATTCCCTGCCTTGCCAGGGCCCTTCCCATCACAGCTGTCTCGGATCTGCTGCTTCTCTTAGTTCTGCGACATGCAGTTCCAGTGCTGGTGGCCACATTACTCTCTGTACTACCACCATGTCAAGACTGATCTCTCATCCCTGATCACGCCATCTTCGGTTAGATCCCAACCACTCACAGTTAGCCATCATGAAAGACCCAGGTCTTTTTAATCAGTTATAGTAACTGAAGCTTGCCAGCGATCAGGTAAGTTCTTACATATTGTAGCTTTTTGCCTCTTCTTGTTCCCACACAGAACAGCAGACAGCGCCTGAGGTAGCCCACAGTGCCATGTCAGTACAGGCTGTGTATTCAAGTTTATCTTCCTCGGTACTGACTGAGAAATGCAGCAAGTCTACTCCAGTTGACAACAAAAAGCAAGAGTCTGCTCAAAGAGAAGGACGGGGAGGAAGAGTCTGTTGTGAATTTGGACGGAGAAGTTCAAAGAATTTGAGATTTCAAGGGGAAGGTCTTTTTGGTCCAGAACATGTTATACAGAAGTCACAAATGTTGAATCTGAACTCAGTTTAGAGGCAGATTGTGAAAGACCCTTGGAAGACAGCTAAGAAGGAGAGGGAAAGAGTTGCTTCAAAAGGGTGAGGGACAGGATGTCCATATAGAAGAGTTTCCAGCGGGATCCAACAGCAACATAAGGTGGGGTAGAGTGAGAGTGAGTCCTAATCCCCCAAATCGCTCACAGCAGTCACCACAGCTGGGCATCTTTCCATAAAAAGCAAACAAGCAAATAAACAGAAAAGCAGAGCCACCGCTCAGGGAAGATTTTTTGGATGGGTATCTGCCTGCATCAGCCAGAATTATTCTGGTCCTTATATTCCATAATATCCTATGTACCAAGCTGACATGGGCTGCACTTAAAAAAAATAATAATTAAAAAAAATAAAATTTACAATCTTTCCCTAAATAGCTCACTCTTCTGTAAATGCCAATATCAAGATGGCCAGAAGGTTCACCAGGGAGGGAAGCAAGACATTGCTGTCTTCCCACTCCCCAGTGGCTGAGCTCCTCTGCCTTATAGCTAACCTGCTGCAGCAGCTCTGTTCAAAGCTGAAAAACTCCCACTGGTGATGCTAGTACACTTGGGTCCCAGCAATGAGAGCTGCCTTCTGCAGATGTATCAGCACAGCCAGCTCAATAGCACATTTTTCCGGGAGGTGATAAGACTAGTTGGGACAGTAAATAATTAGCTTTTCTGCCTTCAGCTATAGAAATGATTATGAATTTTTAAGCAATGAGAGTGATTGAAGCCATTTCTGTTTGCTTTCTTTTAGTTGTGTTGCAAAGTTTGGCTTCAAGAAGGAAAATACCCTCAGAGGAGGTTGACAGACAGGTGGGAAAATACAAAGATGCCAAGAGATCAGAGGTAAGTCAGTGAGTATTAAAAGCTGGGGGAGAAGGTCTTGATAAAAGGGGGTGGCTTTCATAACAAAGGAATTACCTTTCTTGTTCAGTCCTTCCTTTGATAACAGGCTATTCCCCGAGAAAGTTGGCTCCTGGGAAGTTAGTTTCAAGCAGGAGTTGAACATGAAAGTTCATTTTTTGGCAGAAGTTACTTTCTCTTTAATTTATTTATTTTTGTAAATTTATCCTAATCCTTTTTTTTTTTAATTAACAGGATGCTGAAAGATACTGTGGAGAGGAGTTGTCTCTATTAAGACACAGACAGGATTTAATCTCAGAAGTATACTACCTCCCCCACGGCCTGCTCAAGGCTGCCTGGTTATGCCTCCTCTGCTGACGGCAGTTCTGCCTCGAGGACTCTTGTCCTCTCTGGCAGACTGGCAGTAAGGGGTCCCCTGATGCCACATGTTGCGACGTTGGCTCTCGATCAACCTACTTGGCACAGCAATGAACCTGGAGGTACTTCAGATTTTGCACACAATGCCTCATACTTATTACGTCTTGCCTTGTAAACTGAAATCAATATTGATAATAATAAATACATTAGCAATTAATTATACATGAATTATCATTCCCTGAAAAATGCTTCTAAGGTAAAAACATGGAAGGGCATTTTCTGAAGGTTCCCTGTTTGCCTCCTCTATTGCCTAAGCGTATTAGCCTTGCAATTTTCTAGTGGTTTTAAAATCCTTGCTAAAACATTCAGTTTTCTCAGCTGCTCCTCCACTTTGTCCGTGACCCACCACCTGGCTGGCCAGAAGGCACCTTTCCCCAGCTCGAATGTAATCTCACTGTTATATAGACACAGCAAATACCACGCTCCTTCTGCTGTTCCAAACAGGACTGCAAATGAACCACGCAACGGCGGTTGGCACACACACGGGAGCCGATACCGTTGCATCAGATGAACGTGCATTGAGAACTTCCTCAAGGTGGCAGTGAGGGCCCAGAACAATTGGCCTAAGGTGCGATGGTTCCTAAAATATGCAACTGTGTTATCCCACCATGGCGCCATGAGCCGTTTTCCCTGCTGGAAAGACTGGGATTGGTTGTGATTGCAGATTGGGGATTTCTTTCAAACCAGTGGGAGAAGCTGAACGAGGCTCCTCCAAGTCCTGCAAGAGGGAGACCAAAACGTATGTCCAAGAGAAGGGTTTTCTGCCTCGTGGAGGAAAGTTAAGAGGCTGAACAAAGAGGAAGGAACAAGAGCTTCTGCTGAACAGAGTAGCTGTATGACTTTAAAATGCTGTTCCCCGAATTCTCACATCAGCGTACAGCTGTCAAAAAGAAGACATAATTTCTTACTGTTGAAATAGCATTGGGGGACTGGAGCGATCAGTTAGAAAATGCAACTACATGTTTACCCAGCCAAAACCATTTCTCTTCAAAGCCCTCCTTCATAAATTTATAAAGATGTAAGGCTTGGAAAGAATCGCCTGCAATCACCTTGTCCCACACCTTCCCGTGAGCCAGGATCAGGTTTAGCCACCTCCTCCCTGTAAGGTGTTGGTCTAACCTGTTCTCCAATCTGCCAGTGAAAGGGCTCAACATCCAGAGAAAACCTAATTCCCCAAATGTAGATTAAAATTTCTTTGCTGCAGAGTGCTTTGATTTATTTTTGTCCTTCTCACAGTGCCCATGGAGAACAAATGACGGCTGTCCTCTTTAAAGCAATTGTTTACGTATTGGAAAACTCATACATTTTCCCCCATAGTCTTTTTCCTCTAGACTAAACAAACTCAGTTTCTTCAACATTTCCTCATCACTCATGTTTCATAAACCTTTTATCATTCCCGTTGCTTTCTTCTGGACAGTCTCCAATTCATCTACATCCTCAGTTCTTCTGGGCCCTGCTCGGCCACGGCCAACAATCTGTCCCTAAGAAAAATGCCACACTTCTGACTGAGTCGTTAGAGATCTGTTTCCAGACTCAGCATTTTCTATGGTAGGCATAAGCATTTTAGCTTCTCCTAGTACCAATAAATATCTATAAAATAAAACAAAACAAAACAAAGTCTCCCATTCTCGAAGGTGATACGTCAGTTCTGCACTTCAGTGGCTCTTGCCTTTATCAAACATTCACATGTGTTCCCTCCCACTTTCTCCGCCTAGCAGCATGGCTACTGAGGCAGTCAGGGGCCTTGCAGTTAGCAGCCCTTGTAGAAGAGCCTCTTACAAGGCAGCGTAATTAAAGTCAGCATTCAAAGCATTTCAAATAATCAAAAGACTAACCAGCCCCCGAATAGAGGCAGAATCAAAGAGCCTGGTGTGGAAAGAAACCCAGTGACCCTGAAGGCATGAGCAACCAAACCAAAGAGATTAAATGCCAACTGAGGAAAACTGGGGAGGAACTAATGGCATCAACAGTGGAATAACAAACAAATTCGGGAGACTTCAAAAAGTGAATAACTGGGCTACCACATTGCATATGTTTTGTAAGTATCTGGGGTAAGGAGAAATCTGTGTGGTTAGAGTGCCCAGGCTTGGTTTAATTCCCCACCATGGAAGCCATTGGGTGTTTCTCCTTGGTATCGGTCATGGCTACCAGCAAGCACCTGTGTAGTTTTGAATGACCCCACACTCACAGTAAACTCAGAAACACTCTCTCGTCTTCTCACTAAGCTTGAAAAAGGGGGTGTGCACTCAAAAGCTCATCTGTTTTATTCAGCTGTATCAGCTACAAACCTCATCCCATCAATATCCTCAAGCTGTGATAACTGCTATCATAAAGCATGCAACTTTTGCTTGTAGGTTGTTTACTCAAGAGGCGCACTCAACTCAAGAGCAATCTCATTTCCAAAGATTTCTTTTCCTTCTGTGGGCTGACTGAGGTTACGCAAAATACTCAGCAAAATATAGTCAGCAGCTCATCTCTGATTAGAGCTCTTTATCGAGGAAACCTCCTTGACTTCAACTTCCAAATTCATGGATCCTTCCTGTCTGTTCACTAAGCTAAGCAGCAGCTTTATCACCCATACATTGGCTCCCTCTGTGTTTCTAATAACTTTAGGAGAGAAGCAGAAACTCCACTTTGTCCGCATCATGGAGTTCTTTTAAATGGTAGAACTGGGACCAACTCATCCTAAGGGTGAGACCAGCAAAAAAGAATTTGGTGCAATTCATTTAGCAAGCTTTCAGCCTGAAGTTTGTTTAACCAATACGGATGAGAGCAAAATTCCCCCACAGCCCCTTTTAAACACCTCAACTAAGAAAATAAGCTTGAGTGTGGTAAAGAGCATGTTGATACCCCAAGGGACCAGAGAAAGTGCAACAACAGAGCGCCTTATACAGAAGGGGGAGTGTTAAGCATATTTAAACCAAACATTTCTTTCCCTTTCCTTTGGGATAAAACTATTTCCCATAGAAACTAAGGCTGTGCCCCTACATGTGTAGCCCGGGGAGAGATGCTTTGATGTGAAAGAGAATCCTGGTAAAGTACCGGATGCAGAAGCCAATGTGGAAATAGGAGGGACTTCCAGAAGCAGGAAAAAGCATTGTCCCAGAGGGGCTTCCATCACCCCCCCCCCAGGTCGTCACTCAGACTGTCTGGCTAGTTTCCTCCTGCCAGTCACTTTGCTGTAAGGAAAGTCTTGTCTTAGACCTGGGGCAAAAGTTTATAACTTTTCCTTTACTTTAGGCAGCTGACAAAATGAAAATGTGAGATTTTTATGGCATAATCTAGATAAAAAATCTAAAGTGAAAATTTCACGAATTATAAACCAAACTCTGCTTTCAAGTGTACCACAGAAAACTTGGAGAAACCGTCAGTATTTCAGAAAAGCAGGAGTGCTGTAAATTGGATTTAATCTAGGGAAAAGGGGAGAGTGATTTATCTCTGTAAGTTTTTAGGAGGAATACAAAGAAATGAATGTATTAGCATGAAATTCTTACGAGTGTGTGCGTTCATATGCTGTTGGAGCTACACAGTAGGATGAAGGGAACCTGTGCACAAAGTGCAGATGATTTGCTTTTGTTTATTGGTAGGGTAGTCTCAAAGGCACATGGTGTGGGGGATTGGTGTGTAAACACATGCATGGTATTGCAGGACTGACAGCCTACAGGGAGCCAGTTCTGGAAGAAAGTCTCTGGTGCTTTTTCCATCTTGCTCTTTAAAAGAGCCCAACATTACTCTCTCATTTCTTCACCCCTCACTGAGGTTAGTGCTGGTCATGGCCCTAAACCGCAACAGTGAGCTTACGCAGAGAGCACTGCTAGTGCCATCGTGTGACATACGAAGAGCAGAAGTCCTCCTGCATGCTCATGAGCCGATTCTGGTCACTTGCAGAGTCTGTTCAGCAGCAGCAAAAGAGAATATGAACCATGAGAACTTGTTATTGTACAATAAGTCCCTCCCCACCATCCAAATTTTCACCATTATCAAGATTCCTGTGGGGGCTGGTTCTGAAACAGCTGATAGGCAGCTGAAATATCATTTGATCAGAAGACCTTATCTAGGCAAATGGCCCTATGATGGCAATGGGTGAATTTTGTTTCTGTAAGTGTTTCAGCGCGAGGCTCACAGATAATAAACTACATCATCGTTTCTTTGTATGCTCTGGCTTGCGGATGACACATCAAGTGGGGCATTCTGCAACAAAGAGTTTGTCAGCACTCCCACTAGAAAGCTGTGAGGTTTAACACTGCATCCCAGAGTAGAATCTGGCACCTCGTTTTGCACCCAGAACAATGTGTTTGTTTAATTATTCAACTGAATTTGTTGAAATATTTCTTTGGTGACTGGAGAGGACTTCCTATTGGTGATCTCCGAGGTTAATGATTCGGGTGTATTTATTACTAAGTTAGCACTTAGTGCCTACCTCACACGGATGAGGTACACTCCCTGTCTTCAACATCTTCTCGCACTGACTGTCTACTAAATAGATTACTGCTCTACCTGATGTTCTTAAATCTATAGTGAATATCCAGAATATCGGCATATGGATGTCTAAGCACCGAAATCTCTGCCTGAAGATACGGAGAGCTGGAGGAGGTCAGCACTCCTGAAAATTGAGCCGCAAGATCAACGTCACAGCTAAATCTTCAACGTCACAGCTAAATCTGGTCAACATTTCCCTGGATGTTCAGTTGGCAACTCAGAGTCTTTTGAAATAGGACCTAGAGCTGGAGGAAACTCAAAGCCCTCCTGTGCAAGACTGGTTTCCTCTCTCTCTTTAGTGGGAGTAAGAGTATTTTGCTCTTGCATAGGGAGCCCTGAGGTGTATTTAATTAATGCTCATTATGAACTCTGAGAGGAGCTTGAGACATAAACATCATTATAGCTTCAAAGCCTAGGGGATCACTCAGGTTTTACTCAGCTCTCTTATGCTGGCAGAGTTCTTACTGACCTTCAGAAAATCCAAGTAGATGGAACAATGTCTTCAGAATTTGGCCCATAATGTACCTGTCTCTCACTCCTGGGCCGGACTTTGCTCTAATCTGTCCTACATTCTTCAGGCCTCATCTGTTCGTTGACTCGAGCAGCCATTCAGACATGCTGCTCCACCAGTAATGGTTCTCATACAAACACTTGCTCACTATCAAACAGTCTGGCCCTATTAATAATAACTTTAAAGGGAACGGAGAAAGTGGAGACAAGAAGTAGATTCCGTTTAATAAGAATTTTCTTTCACCCAAGTTTTATGTTCTTTTCTTTTATCTTTTTATCAAGGCAACTGTATTCTGAAAAGCCTCAGGGTACAATAAACAACAGAAGGTGATGCAATGGCTGCTCGTTATTGCTTGATGGGTGAATCATCCTACTAGCTGTTATCTGCGTTATTGGAACAGATCACTCGAGGGCTGCATTGAACATGGGCCACAAAATGTAACACTGTACTAATGTCATGATGTGACACCTCCGTCTCTTTATTTCTAGATGAGTTTCCCTTCAATTGCGCACAGATAAAATCACGAGAAAGGGTGCCCGTGAGATATATTAAAAATTATACCTGGACCTTATTTTTATCAAAGCTCAGTTGGTACCAACTGGCCAAATCCTGCAGCCCATGCTCGCGCCAGTGAGCAGCTGTTCATGCAAAAAATTCCACTGACTCAGCAGGGCATCTCAAGCAAGCGAGTGCTCCCTTTTCAGAATTAGTACCGAGGCTTTTCCTACCCCACCCTGCTGTTTTACACAAAATGCCACATCCTACGTAGTTTTTATGGTATACCAGGGTACTTTTTTTGCTGATTTTTATGAGTATTGTATTTCTGGGGCCAAACTGAGAATGCAATCTAAAAATGCCAATGCAAACATACTCTACCAAAAGCAAAATTATCTTTTTTATCTTTCTCACACATGACACCTAGTTCACATGAGGACCTCAATAATTAAGATCCTAAAACCTGACCTGCCTGGCAGAGGAGGCTGTTCTGTGGGTTTGTATCTGAGGTCCTCTAACCAAATGACACTTTTCCCATATGAAGCTAACTCTTGGTGTTAACTCTACAATTTAGTAGCTGTGATATGCTTTTTCTTTGGGTATTTCATTATACTGACCTATTGTCTTACATCTGGACTCCATGAAAACACTTCAGTTCTTCAGGAAGCAGGCACAGAGGCAGCAAAGAAAATTTGTGACTTTAGGAAGTGCCTCTGCCGAGCTGTCTCTAGTCAGCCTCTGCAAACCAGATCTTCTTTACTCCACAGTATTTTGTGGCATTTTCTCCCTTTGTTTCTTGCAAGTCTATGTGCTCCGTTTCCAAACCCAGAAGTTTCAGGGTCTGAACTAACAACTGTAGCACTGGCAGCTGTCCCCTGGGAGTGGGATGTGGCATTGCACGGCTGTAATCAGAAATCAGACCACATAGTGCCTAGAGCAGAAAGAGAGGCTTACGCTTTATGCTGAGCTATCTGTGCAGAAGGAGAAATCAGGACAGCGTGGGCTGTAATAAAGTTATACTATTGCTTATAAACAAAACTCACTGTGCTGTCCAGTATTCACATGAGGACATTTTCCCCCTTTGCACCGGGGAAGAGATACATAACAGCAAAGGGGCCTAAAAGCCTTTAGGCATGTCACCGATGAAGGAATTCAAGATGACAAACATACAGTTGCCCGGCCAGAACCAGCCACGTGGTGGTAAAGCACTACAGGGCCACAGCGCTAAGGCTGCAGCAACCTAAGGCAGTAGAGCAGCCCACACACAGGTAAAAGGGATGGCTGGCCCAGCACAGGCAGCTCTCCCCATGCAGCCATCCAAACTAGGCTAGCAGCTGCAGAAAAGCCCAGGATGGGGTTAGGAGTGGTCGCGTGAAGCTCTATTGGCCACCTTTTCCCTTCCTGTGAATTTGTCCCTGAAGGAGCAGCACAAAGTCCTAGCAGTAGCCTCAGTACCGACTTAAATGTCAACATCCTTTATGAGTCGTACAGGCAAATGAAGTTCGTCTAAGCCCCCGTGCCAGGCAGAAACACAATGGAGTACTAAATAGAGAGGGATACGGTGACCATCTTCATCTGTAAGGTACATCAGAAACCGTATTTGGAGGCCAGAATCTGGCTGTGAGTGTATGCCTACTACTAAGCTCCTTTCAGCTGCAACGATGTTTTGAAGACCAATTTGTCTCTTACGTTTTGATTTGATGTGCAGTGGAGAAAGAAACTTTTCAGAGATAAGCCCTTTCTCCTTTTCGCCATTAACATTTCTCATTCTCTTTTGATTTAGAAGATTTACAATGATGGAAATGAATGCTCACGCATTAGAAACAAGTGATGCCACTCAATTTTTACAAAAGAGACCAGGAAGAGACGTCGCTGTGATTTCTGTTGAACTATGCTTTTTTTATGAAGGTGTGTTTCCGAGATGAAAGAAGTAACTGTTATTGTAAAGTACTCTCCATTTTGAATCCAGAAAATACAGGAAGCCGAGCAGTCTCATTGTTCATCCAGCTACTACTGCTGCTGCAGACAAAGCAAGTCATGCATCTACATAGTCTTATGTTGATTTTGTTTTTCTTAGACAAAAGCTTTTTTAAGGGATGGGGTCGGTCAGCGAGAACGGAGGAAAAGGGATTTGCAGTTACAGCTGTACTGCCTTCTGTGTGCCCTTGGTCAGCTTTCATCTGTTTCATTGCTGTATACATTAGGCTATGGCAAAATCAGTCCAAGGAGAGAGGGAAGGAAATCTCAGAATAATGTCGGCAGCCTGGGAGAAGCCTTGCCCATGGAGATACGGAGCAGCAAAGACCCCCTGACCTGATACACCACCCAGCCTCTTCAACTGCAGCGTGTTGGGTGTTAGTTAAACACCAAAGAGATATCGATGATTGTTCCCCCCCCCCCCTCCATTTTTTATGAAATTTCATATGGAAAATTGGAAAGCTGTTGACCAGCTCTATGGTTGGGGAAAATATATCTGAAAATGCGGCCAAAGGTTTTTTCCTTGTTAGTTTTTAAGAGTTCAGAGGTTAATTGAGTCTTCAACCTATGATAAATTTCTATCAATTCTAAGGAAGGGCAGGTTTAAAATCTTCTGGAAGAAAATCTGAGAAAGGTGAGCAGATTTGGTGGCAATTTGAGTAAGAAAGTGAGTAGATCTCACTTACTCAGAATAGTCATATACTAGAGATGCACTTATTTTTCCTAAATTTCAGCATTTTTTACATCTACTTGAAAAATAAAATAAAGTAGAATGAATTGTACAAATTACACTGTATTTACATTAAACACAACTTTAGAGCCTTCTAAGAGAAAAGGATTTTGCCCTTCTGGATTTTGCTCTGTTACATTGCAATTCAGGGTAATAGTATCAAGGTAAGGAGACTAATTGTCATGGCCTAAATCTTCAGCAGCTGGAAATCAGCATGGTTTAGCAGAATTCAGTACTATAGATGAGGCCTTGACACTGTGTACTATTTCTCTCTTTGGTGCCTACTTGAACTAAAAGGCAGAGTGGCTGTATATGTTGCGCGGTAGAGGGAAAAAAAAAGCTAAAAGAGGAATGAGGCAAGTTAATTGCATGACAAGAAAAGACAGGAAAGTCCCATGAAAGCAGAAGAAATGCAATGCTGTCCCTGCGCTCACTGACCTGAGTCCAGAGACATGTGTTAACAGCACACACCGCAGCCCGAGGCAGAAAAATGTGATGTGGTTGACAAAACTGTGGCATGACTAAAGACAGAGCATGTGAATTGTATTTATGTACTAGCCTCTGAAGTGGAGAGCATATTGTCAAGCAGCCTGAGGGAGCTGTATCATATGCAGCTCCGTGTGCAGCATAGTATAGCTGTATCCCATTAAGATGCTAGTAACGGAATATATTAAATATCCTCTTGGAGGCTAAGGATCCAATCCTCCTCCACTGAAATCAATACAATTTTTGCAATTTATTTTTAATGGGAAGAGAACCAAACCCTTTCAGCTGTTACTCATCTGAAGGATTCACACGCATATACAGTAATCAGTAAGACTAGCAGAGAGCTATGTGGCTTGCACTCCCAAAAATGCCCTTCCATAGCCACATCAGAATGACTAGGGGTAGGCGTGCATAGTAGATGGGGACAGACCTACGACTGCTCTGCCTGTATCCTGCCCAAAAGCCAAGCGATCCATTCACTGAGCCAGAGCTATCGAACGCTATCATACAGAGCAGCTAGACCAGCCTAGAGCAACCTGTTTTCTGATTGTAATATACACTTATCCTGTATCCTAAAAGATAGTAGCATTTTATAGTCTGCTGTTACAAAAGCCATCACCTGCTATCTTCTTTCCTTCTCTCCACTACTTTTTTCTTGACTTTTTTTTTTTTTAGCTTCATAGCTCACCTCCAGCTAAATAACTTATGTGTATGATTTTGTTTCCAGCTCTCTCAGGAAACACACAGAGCCAGAGAAATAGGCAGAGCATTAGTATACTGGCTCCCTGCTCTGCTTCTTGAGGAGAACAGGCTCGGTCCTGTTCTGCCTTCCCCTGGGCAAACAAAGAGGACTCTGCTGACGTTGGTGGAGCTTAACGAAGGTAAAACATCAAAAACTGAGAAAGAGTCATCCACAGAGGGGATCCTGGGCTAAAAATATGGGGCAGTTTCTTGAAAAGCCAGCTGTTGGATTACATAGGAGTTTCCTTTAAGCACAATAAACATCTAACTTTTCCATTTGAAGTGAACTTGAAAATATAACTCAACGCATCCTGAAGGCTCAGAAACCCTGTTGACACATTAAAAAAATGCCATTAAAAATAATAATAATAAAAAAAAATCCCACAATATGTGTGTGTGTGGTGGCTCATGACCGAGTGCTGGTGGTGAGCAATAGTGGTCCTCTTCACAGGTGGTGGTGTCCTGCACCATAGCTCTGCTTCAAAAGAGAGGCTGGGGAAGGAGCCAGCTCCGGGTCCTGCAGGACTTAGACCTCAGTGTGCTCCCTGGGAGAGAGCTGCAGCAGAGCACACTGCTTCTGGCCACAGCACAGCAGGCAGGGACTGTGCCGTTTAGTAAATTATCTTACTGCATTGCTACATGAACATCTCCAGCTCTATATAGTTAAACCACGATAAATTTCTGGTCATGGGAGCAGAGGTGACTGCTTGTTAATCTCATTCCCTTAACCATCCGTCATTCCATGCATCCCAATAGTAGCCCATAAATGGGAGGCCACTTTGAGATTTTCATTGCACCGGCAGGCATCTTCATCTTCTTGGAAAGAGGCAATCTGAGTTTCACACCAAGTGCTGCACAGCAGTAGCAGGTTCAGCTTCTTACAAAGAAATCAGTTGCTTCACAGTGGTTCTGGTATCTCTGGCTGCAGCCAATCTGCAGTCTGAAGCAGAGTACAAAACCAAAATACCATACCTTAGATTGGTTTCTCTCTTGTCTATGTTGTAAAGACCTTATGGCAGTTTTCTTAACAGCTGAATACGCTACACTCTCAAGAGCTTTAAGAACAGGGGCAGGAAAATACAGACAGTTTGTACAGTCTCTTCAAATGGAGGCAGCTTATTTTTGTTCCTCCTGAGTCCAGGGATAATTTGTACAACCCCACTGACGAACTTCCCCTTTTTAGTTTGCTGAAAGCATAAACCAAGCACAAACCCAGTGTGCAACAGGGCATGACTGAATAAAGAAAAACTGGGTAGTATGCGGGCCAATTACTGCATATATATATATATACAGCAGTGGTGCTTTCTCTGCTCTGCCAGGGTTCAGAGAAGGGTTTTGTCTCAGTCAGGCTTGGGGAAAGGTAGCAGATTGCACACAAGGCTTTCTCCTTGTTGGAGTGGTGGAAGGTGGAAGTTGCATCTATGCAACAGGGGTGCATGGAAAGCGCATCTATCTGCAACTGCCTGCCATAACGTGATTATATAGGAGTCAGAAGTACAAACAGCTCATATGAAGTGTAGGTGCGCTTATCCCCTCACCATTCACACCTCTGCTGCTGGGAACGGCGGTGAGGACTGGTAGAGCTTAGGACCTGGCTCAGGAGAGCTGCCTCAGAGCAGATCCTGGCTGGGCACAGGGCAGGTGGACTGCACTTCCTTACATCCCACCTCCAGACCTGCCCAGAGCTGTTGCTGTCGCTGGCTAGAGGCATTTCCTGAAAATTTGTGGTCTGGCTCCTCAGTCTTTACTAAGCCAGGCATTTCTGCTATGGAGGGATAGTGAACACACCTTGCTCTCCCATAGCCAGCTCCATCGCCTTGAAGCTGCAAGTTTGCAGACAGGATGGCACCACTGTGACCTGCATGCCTTGGTTTTATTGACATCCATACTTTTGGGATACTTTCTGAGAGGTGGATATGTATTCCCTGTAATTCAAGCAAATACCAAACCTGTAGCATGATATGGAGATCAGAGGAAGAAATGCAGCATAGGGGGTTTTCAAGGTTTTGAACTTTCATCTGTGAAGCAGCAAAACGCAAACCCCAGAACTTGAAGTCAGAAATGTCATCTATTTATCAAGACCACTAAAAGTCAAGAAACCACTGAGGTAAAGAGAACAGCTGACCTAAGAGCCTGCGGTGTCGTGGGAAGTCCTCTGAGACTCTAAGTGACAACACCAGGAAGGCATCACATATAAACAAATGCTGACCCACGGCATCAGAAAACGTGGAGAGATGCCCTGGATTCACCAACAGAGCAGGGTGACAAGATCTGCAGACTGAAAATGTTTACATTCAGACTCCTTGCTAAATTCTCCTGAGCTACTGTTGGAGTATAAAGTGTTTCACCCACAGCTGGTGACATCGTGTGGATCTTCCCAACACCAAAGTGAAATATTGTCTGGGTACTCCCAACGTGAAAGTGAAATCTTTTCTGAGCGTTCTCATCTTTTCTGCATTATTAGCAATACTTCTAATATATTCACCCTAATTTGATTCCAAAGAGACTAAATCATTCCTGAGCTATCCCTACCAGACATGTTTTTTTCTAGAAAGAATCTCTTTCCCCCTCTTGCTAAGTTATACAGATTGCTATGAACTTTCTCATTGTCATCCCCCATGCCCAGTCTCTTATATCTTCTTTGGGTTTTTTTTGTTTGCTTGAATAATCATTGGTTTTACTTGCACGTATTTTCTTTAAAACCAGTAGAATCCTTGTTTCCAAATTAGTTAGTTCTGGCTGTTGGCCACCTGAGAAATCATTTCCACCCAGTTGTCAATTACAATTTTTACTTCCTTTTAAAAATTCTTTCCTCCAGCTGATTTGGTCCATAACCGTTCCAGAGGGGGATCCTTTATCCTCTGTCAGCACTACAGGTGGGGCTGGAAATACCCACGGGAAGCTTTGCTTCACCATGCCACACTAGAATGAGCAGTGGTGTCCCAGCCACCAGGGAGAGCCGGGCCTCCAGCCAGCTGGGGTTTCAACACGTGTTTGAATGGTGATGGAGAGGCCACCATCTGAAGAACGTTTCTTGTGGCTTCCTATATATTTTACCTTTCCTCAGTGTAGTAAAAGAGCAGACAACCATATGAGGCCACAAATATTTAATAAACAACATTTCTGTCCACTAGAGTTATGGCATTTAAAAAAAAATAAGCATGCATTGCTCATATTTTGCCTCAAAACACTGATTGTGATCTTGATGCTTGACTTTGTGGGAAGCTGTTTCAACCAGGACTCAGCACAGAAGGCAGGTTTCAATTTGTTAGACTCACACATACGAAAACTGCTCCTACCACATCAGATCTCTGGCAGTACAGAGTGTATCATACATCTAAGTGAGGAAACAGAGGATGAGTCGGACTTTGCTTCTACAAATGGAGCTGTGCAGATGGCACAGTGCTTACAAAGAGGCAGGAATATTGTCTTTTGATCTCGGTAGGAGGGTGGGGACAGAGGAGGGGGAAATGTGATATTATCCACAAGCTGGGGAAAGTTTCGAATCTCTGGCTCAAACAGGCAGACTATTTGCTGCTGGGTTTCTGCTTTTATCCTTCGCATCGCTGATATTAGCTCCTGGTGCCCCTTTTCTAATTCTCAGTGAGTTTGTCGTAATTGATAAAGCAAAGTTTAAGATACATTGGAAGATGTGCAAACTCAGTTCATAAACGATGAACTCTACTAAAAAAAACCTTCCAAAAGCACTAATCAGTATAACGTATTTTACTAATGTTATGCATTCCTCTTCGTGAATCATAGAATGGTTTGGGTTGGAAGGGACCTTAAGGATCACCCAGTTCCAACCTCCCCGCCATGGGCAGGGACACCTTCCACCAGACCAGGTTGCTCCAAGCCCCATCCAACCTGGCCTGGAACACTGCCAGGGAGGGGGCTTCCACGGCTTCTGTGGGCAACCTGTTCCAGTGTCTCACCACCCTCACAGTGAAGAATTTTTTACTAATATGTAATCTAAATCTACCCTCTTTCATTTTAAAACTGTTACACTTCATCATATGGCTATGCTCCCTGATAAAGAGTTTCTCCCCATCTTTCCTGTAGGCCCCCCTTAGGTACTGGCAGGCTGCTGTAAGGTCTCCCCGGAGCCTTCTCTTCTCCAGGCTGAGCAACCCCAGCCTGTCTTCACAGCGGAGGTGTTCCATCCCTCTGATCATTTTTGTGGCCCTCCTGGACCCGCTCCAACAGCTCCATGTCCTTCTTATGTTGGGGGCCCCAGAGCTGAACACAATAGTCCAGGCGGGGTTTTACCAGAGCAGAGTGGAAGGGGCAGAATCCCCTCCCTCGACCTGCTGGCCACACTTCTTGTGATGCAGCCCAGGATGCGACTGGATTTCTGGGCTGTGAGCCCACGTTGCTGGCTCATATTCAGTTTTCCATCCACTAATACCCTGTGGTGGGTCGACCCTGGTTGGATGCCAGGTGCCCACCAAAGCCGCTCTACCACTCCCCCTCCTCAGCTGGACAGGGGAGGAGAAAATACAACAAAAGGCTCATAGGTCAAGATAAGGACAGTTTAATAAAGTGATGGATATATAGATAGATAAAGTCCTTCTCCGCAGGGATGCTCTTGATCCACTCATTGCCCAGCCTATATTTGTGCTTGGGATTCCCCCAACCCATGTGCAGGACCTTGCACTTGGCCGTGTTGAATTTCATGAGGTTTGTGTGAGTGAATAATAAACTCAAACTCCTAGAGCAGAGCAAAATTTTTGATAGGAGAAATGGGAGATTTATTTGGACTTGGCCAAAACTTTATGAATCAGCAATACTGATTTAGCTTAGTAAAAAGCAATAGATTTAAGATATGAATTTGACAAAACATCTGTTGGAAGAAGGATGTGCCATCTCCACTCAGTTTAACCATACTATCAAATGACCACGCTGAAGTCAGTAATATTACAGAGAAAATTACAACAAGAATGGCAGGACTTATTCTGTGCAGTTTTGTAATCTGTTGAAATGAATATCCTAAACCAAAGAGAGACTGCTAAGTAAAGAAAACAAATAAACAAACAAATCTCTGGATAAGGACAGATCCCTTCTTATGAAAAATACTGCTTTATATAAATTTTTGTTTTTATTGAAAACCTGAAGATAATTTCAAGAGCAAAACCCCCTTATTTTTACTAGTTTAAAAAAACTTGAAATTTTCCAAAAGAATTTTGAGAATTTTTCTTTCCATTTCTTGTCAAATACTGTAGTGAAAATATCTTCTAATATCAAAATACATCCTAGTAATTTGAAAGAGCAGTTTGTTTATGTGTGTGTGTGTATCTCAGAGAAAGAAGGAAGAACCTTCTGAGAGCAATGCTGATTACTCAGCAGATGAGTAATTCCCATGCCCCACTAACATAAAAGCAAACTGAGAAGACTTGTGCTTGGCCCCAGAGCAAGGTAGACAGGTGTTATACTTTTTCATTACATATTTCCAGTCCTACCAGCTGTATCTACATTGTCATGGAAGATGACATGATATTTTTTTCCTAATTCACACTGCAAAAGGTAGATGACAACTTAAAAGCGACCTTGCTTGATTTATAGGGTCTCGAATCTTTTGGTCACATTTGTCACTTAAGAAAAAAGTCATTTAACTTCTGTGTAAAGTAACATGTTAGAAAGAGAGAGGGAAAGCAGGCTTTCACGTGGCACAAAGCCCTTTATGTTTAAGGCAGAAGAAAACCTCATCAATATTCAAAATTTCTTCCGTGTGTACTGTAAAAAAGCTGATATTTATATGCCAAATCAGCAGAAGAGGTGGAAAAAGCTAAAGAACGGTGTGTGAAACCGTTACCAGAAATCCCATTCATATAGATAAAACAGCATGGATGAGCTGACTTTGTAGGGTTTTTGCATTAATTGGCCGTGAGACTAGATATAAGCCTCAGTTTCAGAGACCAGTGTTGACTCTTCTAGAAGTTTGAATTATTAATCCAAATTCTCCAAAGAGTAAGCTTTATACATGACCTGAACTTAGAACAGGTGAAAAATCCTGCATGCAAGTTTCTCTGGTTCCTGAATATTTTTGTAAAGATTTTTTCAATGAGTAAGAAACTAAGTAAGTCAAAGATGCATGAGAGCATTAGCAAATTGCAAAAACCTGCAACATATACTCATGATGCAGGATGTCTCATTCTTTATGGAAAATAAAAACCCCAATTTTGATCTCTTGGGCTGGAATTCCTATCTGGAGATGATTCTCTCTTTCTCTTCACTGACTACAGAGGGAGCCAAGTTTCCTCAGTTAGACGGCTCAGGTAGGTGCCTGAACTTTTGTAGCTTAAATGCCTCTGAAGTTTCTAATGTGGAGAGCATAAGAAAACTGAAAAGCTAATTCCCTTCAATTTTACAATAATTTTGGTGACACAACCTTTTTGGGTGGAAATGAGTTCTTCAGTTAGTCTGTTTCTCCTCTAAATGTATTTCAATGTTTTCAGCTCAGAAGTCTGTGTACTTTTCCTACGCCCAATAAAGAGCAATAGAAAAGACAATATCCTAATGTAGTTAGCAGCAGCAGCAAGCAAAAGGCGTTACACAGGATGAATATAGTAAATTAAAAGCATTACAAGTATCAGTTAAAGTCGATTTTTGGCCACAGATCTTTGAAAGTGGAAAATCTGTGTTCAACTGGGGAGGCAGTTACTAAATTTTCTGTGCTTGCTTTTCTCCAAGCTTACAGCTTCCAGAAGGATACGGAGGATACTCTGCATTCAGGAAGCCATTTCTGAAGGACACCAACAGAAAGACCATCGTGGTGGCAAACACCTCAGGCTGTGGCGTCCCACATCTTCATGGAAAGCTCTGCTAGAGACCTGCACTGCGTAATACTTGGCCAGACCTGTACGAGCTGCCAGTCAGTCACATCCTGGTGAGGAAGGACAAATGGGTCAGCCCCATTCCCAAATAACCACGGGATCCCAACCCCCAAGACCACATAGGCTGCAAGTGTTACAAGACCAAATGCTCCAGACCTCTGGGGATATGGTGAAAGATGAATAACTCATCTGCCTCTCTCCTTAGTAGCACTTTGAACTCATACACTGGGGTGAGATCATGTTTGAGGAAACTGCAAAAGGTGGCACAGTGAGTGCTTTGCTCCCAAGGAAGGAGGACATTTGGTGGACTATTAAGTATTTGCTGGACAATTAACTATTTAGTTGACTTTGCTGCAAATGGGAATATTCACAGAGCGGTCATATTGACGGGGCTTCTTACTAGATGTCTGGAGAGTGACAACTTAATCACTCAGTTCCTTTAAATTGTATGGTTATTTTTTGGTGATACGGAACTTTTTGATAGAAGTGAGGCTTTGTGAGAGCAAAGAATCTTCTTAGATGTGAAACACCTTTGCAACAAAAAGCACAATCAAAAATTAGCACACATCCACATCCAGATATTTCAGTCCTTCTGGCTCTGCGTATTAGTGACCTAACCTTTTGTCACTGATTTCTAAGCTGCTCTGTGCTAGTACAGCTGACTCTGCACGAATAGTAAGAGTCCCCCTCCCCCGAGTACAGACCACTGTGATCCAAAAAAAGAGGTAAGAACCTGTTTTATACCGATTTTGACATCATGATTATGTCAGAAAAGAAACACCTGTCACTGACAACACAAACCTTAGGAGGTAGACAAGATGTATGCGCCTAGGACAGTCTCTGAAGAAAGCTTGGTACACACATTCCTATCAAACCTTACCCCATCAGTTTGCTGAGAATGAAAATTAAAAATTACATTTAGCTTCCTGGTGTGCAGAAGTTAACCAGAAGAAATATTATGTCAAAATCTATGCTCATGAAATAGAGTTGAGAGTCCACCTGCTCTAATCAGGTACCACTCCTGCTGCTCATACTGTCTTGACTGCAATTTGAAACACTGGGTATTTAAGAAAAGAGGTTAATTTAACAAAGCCTTAATGAAAGACTTTGGGAATAGTAACATCAGCTGAGCATCTGCCCTTCGGTGTCTTCAGCAGCACAGAGTTCACCTTACCATACCTGCAGACTCTTAATGATTTTGCTTTCTTCTAGACTTTCTCATAAAGGTAAAAGCAAGGTTGCCCACAGCCAAAAGCAAGCAATTCCAGGTCATGCTGTTCCATATGGCTGCATCAGACCTATTTCCACTTGACTAGTGCTTCTGGCATTCTAAAAAGTAACATGGGAAATCCCTGTTTTGAGGTAACAAGGAATCAGAGATAAGTGGCTCTGCAAAAACCTGAGGCTGGTGAAGTGAATTTGGGTTAAGACCACAACCAAAATATTTTTGAAGCTGTTTTTTCTGTACAGATGAAGACATGCACACATGTATATCATAATTATGCTTGACATCTGTTTACTGTTTTGGTCTTCATACCTGTATGTGCATCTCTACAAACATTAGCAATTATACTACTCGCTACAGAGATGAACCAATGTGGGTGTGCTTAAAAGGGTAACTGATAGTATCTTTTCTGATAGCAAAGAGTTCAGAGGATGTGGAAAAAAAATAAAAAGAAACTAGGTAACAACTGTTCGCTAAACAGGGAAATGTAATGTTCCTGTAGACAGAGGAAAGCCCACCTAAGACAAAAGAGAGCTACTGCAAGCGCAAGCCCATGACAGCGTGGAGCTCCATTGGTGGTGGGTCTGAGCACTTATTTCTGCTGTTGACAAGCTACAGAAGAATTTTAAACGTGTTCCAGCTCACAGCCCTTGGGAAGAAGAACGAGGCTTCTCAGCACACAAAATCACTCCTCTCTTTTAATATTTCTTTCTTCCACTCAGGCCTGTGATTTACTGGGCATGTTTTTAAGGTAACCATGGCTGCAACACCCAGCAAAGGGAATCTTTTCCTAAACCGCGCTTTCAATTGTTTACATTTCCTTGGATGAGGTGGCCCCAGTTCTGAGGAACGAGGTCATACAGAAATTGGGCAGGCCAAAAGCACAGGAAGAGAGGGCATGTCCGAGCCATTCCACGTTTACTGAGGATTCCGAAGGGAGAAACCCTGAAACTGCCTCTAATTCCCTCGAAGGGTGGCAGGCGGGGCGTGGGTAATGAAACACCTAGCAAAGCCAACGGAAGAAAAGATTTCCACTGATTTCAAAAGTTTGCACCAAGTCTGTGGTGGAAAGGCTCGTTGCCTTCGATTCCAGTCGGAGGAAGCAGAGAAGACACCCCCGCAAAGGCACTAGAGCAGGAGAGGACCTGAAAGGGGAAAGGGCTTTGAGAACAAAGTGGCAGCAAGCCGGCAGGAAGGGAGCTGCAGGGGCAGGGCTGTTCAAAGATGAAGGCTTGCACACCTTTCATAATTTGGAATAAAACCTTCTGATCCAGACAGACATATTTAAATAATTCTGACTCATCTGGCGGCAAATACACCTCCATGGCAACTCCCTAAACCTAGCTACTGTAGAGAAACACCCAAGGAATATGTTTGGAAATGTTGTTAACTTAGCGGCATCCAGCTCGGTTCTTAATACACTGGAGCCCACTTAAACAAGGAAAGAGCTCTTCAAAGAAGCAACTTGTTCAAAGAATTGATTTCTTTTTGCTCCAGAAGATACAGTGGAACCGTGGAAAAAATAAAATCCCTTTTGAAGAAATAAACCAATTAATAGAAAGAGAAGACTGAAGTGAATCTGCTGGTATGATCTGATCAAGCAGGGGTTGTTATAAAAATAATGAGGGCCAGTTGTTCACTGCTTTATGTGAACCTACCACAAACAACCGCTGGAGAAAACCGTAAGCGTATAACAGCAAGACAGCACGCTTCTCACCCCTCAACCAGAGAACCCCAGTGAACCTCCCGTGCTCTGGGAAGTCACGCAAGGAGCGGCAGCATCTGCGACCCCCCAGAGCTCAACAGGCCAGGATGATCTCAAAGTGGGAGGGAAGGAGGCCACCGTAGAAATCTTTGTACCGTCAGCCTCTTTTAAACACTTTGAAAATGAGGTAGATCCTGCCCAAGTCTACCGCTGATCGACCCTGTGGCCATGCAACACGCCACCGCTCTTGGCGTTCCCGCTGGGGTGGGATCTCCTCATCTCACTCACGTTGGGCGGGATGTGGACACAGATCCCGCAGAGTGAACTGGAGATGTGTTTTCACCTCACTTTCCTTGCTGTTTTTTGTTATGCCTTTGACCTGCTCGGCGCCTTGGCTATTCAGGCGTCACCGGTGAAGGGTCCCTCTGTGCTCCCTGCTGGGGCAGAGCCTTGCCCAACCTGCCCTCCCCACCGACTGCAGGCACGAGCACGGCGTGCACGATTCAGGTGCATTAGCCTCTGCCTGCTGGGTGAGCTCCTCCTGCAGCCCCCCCAAAACAAACTCACACACAAATGGGCACAACGGCTCAGATAGATGCCTCCATATCACTGTGCTGCCCAGACCAAAACCAGCTAAGTTTCAGCAAGAAGATTTTAAGCAAATAAACCCTCCGTTTCAGACAGATGCGGCTAGGATAAGACACAACATGGTGGGTTTTCTCATCACCCTCTGGTCTGTACAATAACAGCCCAGAAAAAACTAGCCCTGTAAAACCAAAGCAGCTACACTAAGAGTCAGTGGGTTTGGTTTGGGTTCGTAGTGCTATAATTCAAAGCAGTTCAAGTTTGTCTAGGTATCCGATAGACCTTCACTCTCTAAACACTTACTCCCTGTACCTCATCGCATATCACATATAAATAGTGTCTTTCCCAAAAAGGCATGAAAAAAGCAAAGAAGCTCCTACCTCTTATACTTTTTTCCCGCAAAACTAAATTGATAATGAGAATGAATTATGAATGCCTTTCAGTTCAGCTTCAAACATACGACGACCAAATTCCTTTCAATGAGTGTCAATTAATATGGACATGCATGTGTTCATTAGAAAACATAGTTCATCAAGATAGAGAGATAATATTGTGATTTAGGCATTTAAATAATAAAGTCTCTTTCCTTTTGAAAACAGAATGGGCCTCTATTAGGATAGCTAACATGGCAGAGAATGTGAAATCTCGTGCAAAAGAAGAGAGACACAGATATTGCACAACCCTTCTACTTGTTTTGGGGCATGGTGATGGGTCAATGGTTTTTTTAGTGTATTACACACCTCGTTGAATTTTTACGTTGTCTGGAGCATGCTAAACATAGTAACACCATTTTTAATGCCAGCACCTTTGCCTATAAAGCTAATAAAACAGGGCTAGGGACCTTTTATGGCCTAACCACACGGTGTAGCACTTGCCAGAGTCTTTCGTAGGCTCCACAGATGCCCTGCAGTCTAATACATAATTACTATTTTTCATGTGTTTATTTCAGTTCAAAGTGTGTGCAATAACATCTTGCAGCTTACCGGATTTCATAGCAAGATGCTGAGGTTATACCTTGCACGCCCTGGGGTAGGTAGGCATGAGGGAACCTCCCGAGGGTGCAAAGCCTGGGAGGATGGTGTCATGGATGGAAGTAAGCAGACCATAGAAGCTGGAAGGAGCCAAACAGCTCAGCGTTCCCCGTATTTACAGTTGGGAATAGTCCTCTTGTACACTTTACCTTGGCTCGTGTCAGAAGTGTGCTAATAATTAGGCAGCAAAGGCCTAATCTGTGGTCCAGCTTGCTCCCTGGCCCGGTTTTATTTAGCCGCCTACATGTACATACGATTTCATTGATATCGCGCTCACAGAGACAAGAATCAGACTCTGCCTGGGAAGATCCTGCTGATAAAGGCTGGAGACGCATTCCCTCCTGGATCGAGATTAAAGAGACCCTTAGGGAGCTGGTTATAAATTCCTGACTCTCAGGTTGCTGCTATTTCCTGAACTAAGCTAGGGGAGCACTACACTAGCTGGCTGTGGGTTATGGGATATTTAGCATCTCACATGGATTGGTTAAACTGGTGACGAGCCCACCGCTCCCATGCATCCCTTCATCCCCTTATTTTGGTGCTGGGTGAAATGGAGCTGAAATAGTTGTACTGCCCAAGGAGCTCCACCTTCCTCCAGAGTGTAAATATCAGCTAAGCAGGTGTTGTTCCAGCTTCCATCTGTTGTTATTACAAAGGGGCGCAGAGCTGGGGCAAGGAAATATGATGTTTCTCTAGATAAGGTGTATTTGATTCTTAACACAGTTTTTAGAATAGTCATAATCATGCAGTGTTCTGTGATTTTAGTACTTTTGGGTATTAAAATTTCTGAGGTCTCAGTGTGATTCTCAATTATTGAAATGGCCAAGATTCTGGCAAGAAACCACAGGGAGGAAATCAGTTCTGTGCGGAAGATGCCAGGAGGCAAATATTATTTACATAGAGTGCAGAACTACAGAAATATAACAGTATGTAAATTTCTTGACAGATGCCCTGTTTGGCAGCTGCTCAGATGCAAATTTCACCCTCAGCCAGATCTGCAAAAACACAGATCAGTAATCCAGGGTAGATGTGATTTGGTAGAAATTCTGGATGACAATTTAGAACTCCCCAAACCGCTACTGAATTTACAAAGAAATAACAGATCAGGGAACTGATAATGTCTGTGGGCCTGAATCAGGCAAGGTCCCTAAACATATGAGAAACCTCAGTGAAGTCAAGAGAGACTTTTGTCTCCATAATCTATCAAAAAGCTTATTTGCCTGTCTCTCTAATCTAACACAAGACTGTGCTGAAGAAGGTTATTGCCTGCTGGGGCGCTCTGTTAAACCAGGGCACAAATCTGAGAGCTACTCAGGACCTGATCCGATAGTGAAACTAAGATGAAACAACATTAATTTCTCGCATCTGCTTGGCGCCCTCCAAAACACGAATTCGGATAGGTGTGCATCTCACGTGGCAGCTGATGCTGCCAGGCATGGTCACTGCCATCGCAGCAGACACCCAGCGTGGAGCCTGCCTCACACAGTAGGTGAGAGCTAAGGCACGTCTGCGGGCAAGTTTGACTTGTTCACAACCGTATCTGTTCAGTGGTTAAACTTAAGCCCTTGTTTCTAATAATACACACTGAAAACTGAAATTTTATGAGACTTGGAAGAAAATTCTGAATTGTTGTTCCCTTCTTTAGGAGATGCAGGACAGACAAGTGGCAGAATTGCAGCTTAGGGTGGTGGGTTTTTACAAGTTTTGAATCATATCCTGAGGGCCTTTGAGTATATTTAACCCAGGACCCAGTTATGACCAGCCTATTAGAAGACATCTTCATGTTATTAACAGGCTGACATGGTTCACTGGGAAGGTCTCTTTGAGCTACGACTGAAAATTCAACCCACTAGTTGATTAGGAAGCACTGCTTGCATTCAGGGGAAAGACATTTCTACTTTTGCTCACCAGAAGCTCTCTGAGCTCTGCCTTATGCAAATACACAGGGACTATGATTTTTCTTTGAAACCAGCAGCTTCCTGCCTTGGAACATCAGTGGGACAGTTTTGTGCGCTCCTGTCGGGGGATGCTGGGCCCGTGTCAAACGTCCCACGGAGGCTACAGGGCAGTCTTGCCTCCTGCCCAGAACAAGAAAAGCTAAAGCAACTCCGGCGTAAATCTGTCAGCTAGGTTTTATCCTACAAAGAATTTCAGGCATTATCGCCCTTCAGTTAGCGCAGGGGAAAATCCTGCTTCAGTTTTGAGATGGTTTCTGCTTTGAAGCACCTCTACTTCTGCAGTCATAGCCCTGGGTGTATTCCTGGCACCTACGTCCTACCCTGTCGCAAGCCAGGCGAGCTGCTCCCTCGCATCTTTAAGCAACCTATCTACTCTGCTACAGAAGCATCCCGTCCCAATCTGGTTCCCTCATCTCCCCTTCCCACCGGCCAAATGTTACTTTTTAACTCCAAATAAACACTGGCTGCTCTGGCCAGGGCACATGCGGCGCAGTTCCCCTGGGACGCCAGCACAGCCTTCGGCTCGGTGTGCGGCCAGCGGGCCAGGAAAGCCACACCAAAAGCCGAGAGCGATTCCGACGTTAAGTAGCCAAACTTTATCAGAAGATCTGAGTTCAGGATTTCTTGGTCGTTTGCCTTTATTTAGGGATTATTTATGCCTCCTATCAACCTTAGTCAACCACGGCACGTGTCACCCAGATGGGAGAGCCGAAGCAAAAATAAGCTCAGCGGTTTTCCCGGCAGAACGGGAGTAAAAGCCGAGGGGAAGCCCTCGTGAGCCCTGGTACCCGGCGATGTCCGCGCCCGAGAGGAGCGGGGACCAAGGCAGACCCGAAAAATTACCATCGACCGGGTAATGCTTCGACACATCCATGCTTTTTTGGTAAACCCACCGGTGGGGCCCCCTAAATCTCAAGCCCCCGGGGCCGGCGGGGGGGTGCCGCTTGGTGGTGCTGGAGAGACGGAGACACCCCGGTCGCCGAGCCGGTGGCGGGGGGGGGGGGGGGGGAGCCAGCATCCCCCCACCCCAGCTCCACGGGGCTGGAAGTGTTTCCTCCGGAATGCCTGCCTGGTGATAACAGAACCCCTTTCATATAGATTAGGCAAACACGGGCCCAAGGTGGGTAAACATCACGAGCCGGACTCATCTTTCTGCTCGGTGCCGAGACGGTCAGAGCCCGGCTACGCGAAATAGGAGCTGCTGAGATTTTTTTTTTTTTATTTCAACAACAAAGCGGCTTTTGAAACACAAGGATTACACGTTGTAAAAAAAAAATATAAAAAAAAAAAAATTATGAACCAGGCATCTGACTTGCCCTTCTGCAACAAATGTTCAGCTTGGTATCGCCCATAAAATCAATGTCCTGCGTGCGCTAACCTGAATATTTATAGACGCAAAAAAGCATGTCACTTATGGAAGGCTAAGAAATCATGCACACACATGAATAGTCCCTTGTAAAAATAAATAATAAAAAAGGTTGTGTCAAGATACTAAATCAATTTTCCTTTTCAGTTAAGATCGTTATATTTAGTTCTGTAAAAGTCCTCTTGGCAGCCTGAAACGTATCCTGTTTAAACAGGAGCTTGTACTCAATCACACTTCTTTTTTCTTCTTTTTTTTTTGGAATACTATTCCCACTTAAGCCCTGGACAAAAAAATATCGAGAAAGCAGAAAACAGGAATAAAGTCATCTTTGTTTCAACTTTTCCTGTCCCTTTTTACTAGAAGGGGGAAAAAAAAGTATCTGTCTGATGAATGAGCAATCCTTATGTGTCAGGGGAGAAGACCTAAGCGACCTATAGACTCGGGGACTACCACCTGCTTTAGCACTCCTCTAAAGGCTGAGTGATGAAGTGATACGGAGTTACCGAAGTACCTTTGTCAAAAAGGAAAATATATGCTTTCAGTAAAGATCATTAGTTTGCTAAACCACTAATTTATGCAGAGGTTCACAACACTAAGCTCAAGTCCATTGGAAGAGTGTTTCTTTCTGAAAGCCCGAAACAATTCAACGTTCAAGGGACGCTCTTCTTACCACTCCAGCCAGGAGAAAAACCCAGGCACTGAGAAGTAAGTGCTGTGCTCTTTTTCCCGCAGTGGCAGTCACGGTGTCAGGACCTCAGTGTCAGGACACCGGTGCAGGAGGTATTAGGGAGAGAAGGGGTAAGAAGGGAGAACACACAGAGCAATTGCGAAGAAAAAGGAGCAAGCTGGAGATGGAGAAGGTAGCTGGATGTGCGGTGGGGGTTGTACGGTATCTCTCAGCGTGGAAGTCTCGGGACTGAATTTATGTACAGGGGGGCAAGAAAAGTGGACACGTATGCATAGCACATGGGAGAGCGGTAGGGTGAGAAGAGTGTAGAAGGGAGCATGCTGAGCTGTGTCTGGACTGTGAGCATTTCATCCAAACTGCTATATTGTTGAGACTCTTGAGCAATAAAGCAAATTTTCATTCTAATTAAAGATTCAAGGGTTTTAGAACAATCACCAGAAGAAAGAGAGAAAAAAAGGCAAATCCTCAGAGGACTTGGTAATGAATAACAAAAATCGTTCTTGTGCATTGTCCAAAATGAATGGCATTCAGTCTAATTGCAGAGAGAGGATTTAATGCTACAGTCCGCTGTGGTGTTCTCTGTGAGTAGACGTGGGATGGCCCATGACCGACTTACTTAGCCCAGGACAACCAACGTCTTCTGGCCAATGCGTACCACAGATCACTCTTGGTATGCCTTATTGTAGTCGCTCGGGTGGCAAACGTTGGAAGGGGCAGAGCCTGAGGGCAATTACCAATTGCTTAAAGCTGCTAAGAGTGGGTCCACTTGCACAATGTGCATCGTATCAGCCGTATGCAGGATGCTTCTCTGTGGACATTTGCAGCAGTGTAACAGCCAAGCCTGCAAAGCCACTGCAATGGTGCAAGGGAACTAAAGCCTGGGGAGCAAAAGAGGACCAGGTTGGAAGCTCAAGGATGAAGCACACACTGGAGGAGGAGAAGGAGGAGAAGAAGATATGTACACTTTGTAACTTCTCTGTAGTCACAGATAGGGTAAATCTGCCCAGCGTTCATATGTAAGCTAAGTACAGGATGGAAAAATGGTTCAGAGCAGTGTGGCAAAACTTACTGTGTTTACTAACTGCATATTAAACACTTTTAGGGACAGAGCTACAGGACACAAAGACTGTACCTAAAGTCAGCCCCAGCTCCTTTCTGGCCTACAGTCCTACGTCTCCTTTTTGTGGGTGTCACACTTACCTTTCGCTGCGATATGAGGTGAGGGCACTAACCTGTGTTCTGGGTCCCTGGCTGAGACGTGCCAGCAGTGTGCTGCTGCCTTCATGTGCCAGCCCTGCCGAAAGCGCTCTCATGCCACGTACAGTTCAAGAGCTCAGATTAGTTATCTTTGCTTTGGTAGAAAGGGCTCTGGATTAGGACTCAGGAGGCTTAAATTCATTTGTCAGGTTAAGTACAGACTCTGTGTGCAACCTTGAGCAGGGTCTTTAATCTGCCCGAGTGTCAGTATCCTTTGGAAAGGGGCAGTAATTCTTCCCTAATCCCTGAGGGTTTGGAGAATAAAATTGGTAAATAACAGAGCAGCGTTCCGCTACTGACAGGCTGGCTGGCACAGCTCTCCTGACTGTACCGAGTTCCCTTCCTAACTACTTGGCATACATGTCGCAGATCTGGGGCACTCGCAGTTAGTATTTTCATGAAACAGAATATAAAATCAGAAGGAAGCAGCAGCTACGGGGGAATTTTACGTCCCCTGAATAACACACCTTTAAGCACCCTTCACTGTTTTGAAGCATATGCTGGGGAACCACGCTCCCAAATGATATTTAATGTCTAAACTCAGTCGGATAGCTCAGGTGCTGCCAGCACTTGGGTGCTATCGTTCACTCCACAGGCACGCTTGGAAACTCTGATAACGGTGTAGAAAATACCGATACCAGAGCAAGGCTGCTTTAGCAGTGCTTCCCAGAAGCAAAAACTGAAGAAGGCAGCGGGTCCCTCTTGCACCTAGCCACGTTTAGGCTGCCTGTTCCTTCTCTTTAACCTTTGCCTGCCCCCTTTTTAATATTTCCCTTTCACACATTTGCTGCACGCAGGTCTGCAGTTTTCCTTCCTGCTGAGCTACAAACCCACTGCTGCTTTATTCCTCCGCTCGGCGCTTCCCTGCTCCGGCTCGGAGCACGTAGGCTTCATCCCCTTGATGATCAGCTGAGGAGCAGATGGAGGATCAGAGGAGTGGGATGGCTGCTTTACGAGGCACACCCGCAGCAGCACTGATGGAGACAACCAAAGAGTGACCACAAGCCAGGATTTCAAATGCTGCAATATTCATATCTGGGATACAGGGACAGGTCAAAGCCATAGGTCCTGGGGATCATGTAATTTTGGATTATTCTCAGCTTTCGTTTAAAGCAAAGTTTCTAGTGTTCATATTCTCAGACAAAAGCTTGGAAATGGGAACCACCAAGGGCTTGAACATCAAAGGGCAAATAAAAGAATCCAGAACTGATTTATTTTTTTTTTAAAATCTCATGATCTTGCCATCAACCTCACATTATGTTGGAGGGTAGCTCGGGATTTTTGAGCATGAAAGTCTGGCAGGACTACAGATGCCTCAAAATCATAACGAATTGAGGCCACAGTCGGCTTTTGAGAGGGCTGCTCCCTCGCAGCTAAGACAATACCAGGGGTTTGCAGAGTGGTTTGGTCCTCCCCACGCAACCTCTCGCTGGTGAGCATTGCTATCACCGGCAATCGCAGGCACGGATATTTTCCCTTTTTTTATCCCAATTAAAGGGGAAAGGTGTATTTTAAGTCCCAAGTGACTGCTGCATCGCCACTCAAGGTGGTGAAGACTGTAGGCTGGTGAAGATGCCCAGAGGAGATCTCCCAGGCCTGTCTTCGGGGCCAGCACAGCTTCTTAAAGGGACAGGAGTCCCACATAGTTGCAACCATATGTTGAATGTAGTGAAGGCATATGGAGCTAATTATGCAAATAAACAACTCAGCCCACGATGATTCTAAATAATGCAAAACATAAAGAGGCAAAACACTAATGTTCTAGCTAATGAAAATAGATTCTTAGGGTGATTAATTTACAATAAAGAGAAGCTGCATATGTCAAAAATGGTACGTCATCGTATGATTTAATATAATCGGGCGCAGCTGCATTGCTCTTGATGTTTGTGAACAATGATCTTGTTCACCTCCTCATGCATCTGTACCACAATATTACAAGAGAAGAAAACTGCACAGCAGAGCCAGCAAACACTTGCGAGAAAAATATTTTTAAAGCATCTTGATAAATATTTACCAACCTTTGGGATTTTTGAATGCTTGAGGTTGTGTCAGGAAAGAAGCATATGCTGATATCCTCAAAAACAACACAAGTGGTCAACAGTCTCCGTACAAAAGGGAATAGCTCAATACAATAGGCCACTGTTGCTGTGACTCTCAGCATTGTTTACCTCTCACAGAGCTTCCAAGTACAAACCACTTCAAACAAACTACAGTAAGACTTTAAACTGAATCCACCCAACAGGTTAATAAAACAAATATTGATTGGGTTTGAGAGTCATTACAGTAAACAAACCCCTTTGGATTAAAAGAGTTCCTTTGTTCAAGCAATATTGTCCATAGCCTTCAAGCAACATATTACAATCTCAGCTGAAATCCTCAGGCAATATTTTACAGTGTTTGCCCTCAAATCTGCTTTTATTTGTAGCATACGTATAAATACAGATACATGAAGAGATATGGGGAAGTATTTCATGCACGCAAAGGAAAGAAATCATGCCAAACTCAAAAATATGCTGGAAATTCTAACAATTAAGAGAATAGCAAAAGTAGAATTTTTCAAGTGCATATAATGATTTATATGACTAAATCTTATTCCAAAACCTGCAACTTGTAGACACCTTTAGCTTCGCTCCTCTAGAATCACAACCTCTACAATGCAGACAAAAATCACATGAGCGTGCCAATGCCCTTTCACAAGGTCGCCCACAACAGATCCAATGGACTAGGAAAGCATCTTGGCGTGGTCCAGCACAGAGATGCAACCCAGATGCTTCAGAGCGAGGGCAGAAACAGCAAGGATGCAGTACAACAGGAATGGTTTCAGAGAATTATTGCCCCAGGTGCAAACTGAACTGGACCTCTCAGACCTTGTTGCGTGATTACTTGACAGGCAGTGAAGACATCTAAATGGCTTTAGATTCTCACCCCACTTTCAAAAGCGGCTTGGGTGCCTAGAAACCTTTGTCAAGAGATGATCTAGAATGAAAGGCGTGACCAGAAGGTCCAGCTCTGCCACCTTTTGCAAATGCCTCAAGATGCAGATTGAGAACATCAAGCCAGTTGCACAGATTTAGGCACGTATCTTCCAAAAGTAATAGATCCGCTACATGGTTTTGAAACTTTCATCCACAATCATACCAGAATTATTCCCACAAGTAACAGAGCAGACTACAAATTCCAACATAACCAGCCGTGTGCATTTTCTTTTTCTCCTGCAAACTTTTCTTCCCTCTCTAAACACAAAACGCACATCAGAAATAGGAGCGCACGAAGAATGACCAGTCAACAGGTTTCAGTAACGTTATCCTAGCCTAGTAATACCAAATTAGGGAATAGTTCGTACTTGTCACAGAAGTGTGAAAATCCAGGGAACAGTAAGGAGTGAAAATACTGTCAGAAGTTAACAAAGATATTCAATATTTCTGTACAAATGGATAAACTCAGTGGTGCTGATAGTTCCTGCAAACCCAGTTCAACCGGTGGACCAGGCTCACAGTATGTTTGGGTTAATAAGACACTGCAGTGGGAAATGGCAAAAAAGCAGGTAAATATCAGGAGAGCGTGATTCTCCAGACATTCGAGCAAACCACAGTGCGACAGCTTTAAGCGGCATTCACTGCTTCTCATTATCTCCATACACACGTCTCTTAAATAATCATTTATTCTCTGTTTCTGGCCATGTAAAGCAAGCTGTGTTAAGTACATCAGCCCAGAACAGGCAGCTGGCCACTGCACGACTGCAAGGTGGGTACAAACCTTTTTGCACCCTGGATTTCTTCTTGGGCATCCAAACAGACCCTGTCTGGCCTTTTCTCACTAATTCACAACATTCAGGTAATTCTCAATAGGCGATTCTCAACAGAGCCCGGTCGGCAGTGGGGACTGGTGCGGCACTACAGCGAGTCACTCTAACACCAGGCACGGTTTCTAAGTGACAGTGTAAGGTGTTAAGAAATGACACCATCGCTGAATGAAAGTGCAACGCATACCCAGTGCTCAGCATCTGCCTTAGCTTAAGGGCACAGCATTCGGCAAATCTTGTAAAATCAGGTGGTTGATCTGATAAGGTACTCCGCATCGCTGGGGCTCTCCCTATCTGAGGACAGAATCAAACCCCGTGAGCTTTGCTCGGAGTATCTCACTCGCAGCTAGACTTCTTTGCTGGAAGAGTTGTGCAATCTTAGCTTACATCTTATCACCAGCAGCGCAACAGTCAGACTTCGGGGTTTGTTGTCTCACAGGCACTCACTTTATTCTCATTGCTGGGTAGGAGCATTAGACACACAGCCTCAGAGTGAAAGAACAACAGGGAGGGAATGAGTGATAAGGAGCAGAAAGAGCTTGCCGAGTTAGCACCTGCACAGCAGACTCATGCTGAAGCTCACTTCATTGATGTGGGGCATTTCTTGCATCTGGAGCGTAATGATTAAGAGAATAAAATACATGTTCTACCACACTGAATGCCAGAAGTAACTGTCATGTTCACTCACGCTGCACTACCAAGAAGACAATATAGGCTATTCATGAGGTTTGGGTAGAACAAAACATATTGGAAGAGATCATTCAAAGGACCAATAAAAGGCAGAGAGCAAATTTCTAAAATGGAAAATGACATAATATATCCTTAATGAGGATATATATCCTTAATGACTGAGATGATCAATTAAGTGCTCCGTCTTTTTACAATCAAGACAGGAGCTTCTTCAACAAGTCTCTATGTCCAAACATTAACACATACACTGAGGCTTTTGCAGGCTTTAGCACCTAAACTCCATTAAGTTGTGGAGTTTCTGTTTTTAACCTCCTCTGTCCTTCATCACAGTGCTGAATAAACTGCTTCGAGCTTCTGACCCATTCACTGCATTCCTTGATGGCCAGCAATAGCTGAAATGTCCTTAGGTGAGCAGAGGGACCCCCCCCTTGCCTTGCCCTGCACCGCTCCCATGTACCATTCCCAGATATGTGATCTGTCGAAGGTGGATCCTCGGCAATGCAGTGTTCTCCACTGCTTTTACTCTAAACACTGCAAGCTCTTCATGCTCTCTCCGATTGCCTTTTGCTGAAACCATGAGTGCAGCCGTATGGCAATTGATCTCCAAACTCTTAGAAAACACTATGGTATTTTGAAAACAGAAATATATTTGCATAACCAGAAAATACTAAGGGATCACTTCCGTCTGCTGCTGTGCATATGCTTGTCCTTCAAGTTTCCAGGCACTGGTTTCAGTGGGGATTGCCAAGGGGCAATCTAAAGCAGGGGCTCTCTAATAGAATTGAGCTTTATGGTCCAAATTTTTCCATGTCAAACCATCAAAAACCAATGTTGAACAACCCCAAATCTAGACCCATGTGTAGCCACGAGAAACTGATAGTCAAGAGGAACCTAAATCTTTGGAATAAAATATGAGGTTGCATGTCAATAACAGAAAATAATGAATTGCACATAAATATAGGATTTTTCCTTTTCTTAGACATAGGGAAAAAAAAAAATCTTTATTTTGATCAGATATGGAAATAAAGGGATTAAAAGAATCGGACGAATGATTTGTAATTGGTCTCCAGACTGTACCTCTTCCTTTAGTAAAGTGCATGCAAGTGAATAAAACTGCATGGATGGACTTTATTAGCTGCAGCTTTCCTTCCCGACTGCGGGATTAGAGGAATACTTTAACCTTGACACATTCATCTTATACTCACAAAGCTCCACTTTTAACAGTCCCTTCGCCTTTCCTCTTCACTTGTCTGGTTCTGGCACATAATTTTCTAAATTAGAAGAGGCTACTGTTCTGTCTTAAAAAGCAAAAGAATTCTCACTTATCTTTGTTAGCAAGGGCATGGAGAAATTCGAGATGGCTTATTAATACATCCTAAAAGTCTATTGCAGGTGGCAGAAATATGGCAAAAGCAGAGGTTTGTATAAATAAGGCTCTTGAAAGGTTGCATTAGGCTGTCCTGTAAATATATTAAAGGAAAAATAGAAGGACCATGATTTTATTTATTTATCAGCTAGAAATGTAAAGCCAAGTATACAAATACATTACTTGTATATTAGCGCAAAATTGTATTTCTTTGAAGCTTCCTTTATGCTAGAGAAGTTTGCGATGAGATTTTCAAAAGCACTCAGCACTGCTCCAGCTCTGCACCAAGCGGCGTGTACGAATACTGCTCCTGCTGCCGTTCCTGAAGGCAGAACTGGGCCATTACGGAGTGCCTGTGAGAAGTCCATAGCTAGGGGGAAAACCGCCATGCGCAGCTACTGGCACACCTATCATCCACAGATAGGAGGAAAAGTGTCTGTGGAAATAAGTACTTATTCAGAAACTGGGGAAAATGAGAATGCAAGGAAGTTTTTGTATGTATGTGTGGAAGGGGGTGGTATTTAGCAAAACACTTGGAAGTTAATTGCAGAATAAAAGAATATACCTCAAAGCTACACACTTCCTCAGTACACCGATTTATTATAATTACAGAGTTTACACTTACCTTTTTTCTTTATCCAGCCACATATTTGAGTTGCTTCAGATTAAAGTATATGTCTTGTTAATTATGGCATTTAGTTCTCAAATTGTAATTGGTGTCTGGTGCTAAGCTCCTATAACTCTTCTTGTCACTGTTTCAAGGGGGCCTGTTTAATTTGCCTGAGGTAAACTAAAATGGAAAGTACCGTCTTATTTGAGTAATGTGAGATATTTCTTGTGGCTTTAATAATCAAATATTATACTGCTTATGGGGGGTACAACTGGGAGGGGGTGACAATGCGCAGTCCTACCTGCCAAGAGCTAATCAAGGTAGATGCCCCTATAATAATTTTAAGGGGTTTTATTACATCCTTTAAGTAGATGAAAGTAATACCGCTTAGAATAAACAAACACCACTAGACACTGGATAAAACTAATTACTAGGAGCTACTGGGAACTTTCCTGACACATCTTCTTTTAAAAAAAAAATCTCGCGGGAGTGTGGGAGACAGAAACTTTTACCCCACCTAATCATAATTTTCCCCTACCACTTGGGAAATGCATCAGGGACAAAAGCTGAAGAAAGGACTTCGTGGGTATTTGGGAGGAGAGCACCTGACGGCTGTCAGGTGCAGACCAGAACTGGCTGTCGCATCCTGGTGTAAAACCGCACTACCCAAAACTAATGCACCCAAGCTTCCCCAAGGCTTTTCTTCAGGCGCTTTAGGTATTGTCTGGTAACACTTCTTTCAGGTCAAGATAAATGGGGATCTTCAAATTAGACTCCAAAGCTGTATTTCAGCATCAGCCAGATTTGCAAGGCACTTAAGTAAAAGACGTTTCTAAATTTGTTCTCCCAGTGGCAATTTACCTCAATAAGCATTTTCTCCCACAATTTCCCATTAAATTAAACAATTAGCCTGTTTTGTAGCTTTGAGGGCCTACTCTTTCTGCATAAATAGTGTGCTTTTTCTGCTCCTATTTCCTCTGTCGGCATCATCCCCCACACTTTTTCTGTGCACCAAATTATCAGTACGGAGAGATGGTTATACAGTCTAGATAGTCGGTGAGTGAAGTCACCCCTGTGCTTTTCCCTACGAGATGCATACCCAGAAGTGGTTGTTGCATACCACCTTTGTTTTCACGGTAGCTTTTTCTTCTGTTTAATGGATTTTCTCTCGCTGTTTGAAGATAACTAGATTGGTGACCATATGTTTGCTGGATTGTTGTCCTGTGCTAGGTAGGAACCAAACCACTTCGCCTCACGTTTACATGCAGAGATTTTCCTGCTTTTGCTCCATCCCAGTTTCACGGCTGAAAGAAGGTGACAGAAGCCCATGGTAGGTCCCTCTTTCGTTCATGGAAACGCTGAACCTGGCAGTTCCCTCCTCTCCTTTGGGCTCCCCTTTGGAAGGTGAGAGGTTAAAATCTATCTCTCTATCCTTCGGCTCTTGATGGCAAAGATCAATGTGACAAATTATCTCCAAATGTTTCTAGTCAGAAAGAGGTTTTCAACAGGCATTTCAAGCAGGCTCACACTTGAATTGCTCTAGTTTCAAAGAAGCAATAATCAGTTCTTTGGTGCACAGTCTTTCCACATTCCCCTCAGGTGAAGATACATGCCTTGTATGCATTATAAGAGCACCTTAGTTTTACGTGGCATTAATGCCTATCTACCTGAGGTGCTCTGTTTCTTGTTTATACCAAAGTTAAAAAAAATATCATATTTTATCCTGTTCCTTCCCCTCTTTCTTCACCCAGCAACAGCCAGGGGAATGCAGGACAGCCATTCATTCACTGCTGTAACTCATAGTACTGACAATGAAAAAGTTATGTTTGCTTGCTGCTTCAAGTCTGTGCAATCTTTTCCATAAATATGCCATCGAATTTCTGATCATCAGGACTGGATCCTGCTGAGGAATAGGGACAAGCAGCAAGACTTCTGGAGCCACTGAGAGGTGAATGGAGTCTTCAACCAGCAAGCACTTGCAATAAAAGCTCTGCCACTGCAGGATACAAATGAACGTGCCCTCCTGCAATTTGAGATGACAACTTTGGGACAGACTGAGGAATTCAAGCTGTATCATGGGATTCTTATGCATGACTTTTATATCATCCTGAAGCCAAGTAGATAGACAGTCCCAATCAGAAACAGACCATTCCCTTTGTAGTTCTGTGGGACTAAGACATTTGTCATCATAACATTGCTCGTAGTTCTCGCTTTGCTTCACATGGAGAAATACAGTGAAATTGTAGTCTTGCTGAAGGCACATTTCTTGCCTACTACATCACTAGTCATTGGCCACAGATTTCAATTTCACAAGCAAAATCAGCAAGTTAACGAGGCCGTTGTCACCTGTGTTGCCTATCTGACTGCATCATATATCTGAACAATGAAACTTCAGCAGCTTGTTGAGAAATTGCCTCCTCTGGAGATGGCGAGATGAAAGGGACATGGAGGGAGATTTTTGTATCATCTCCTTCCTTAGTGCAATTTACTTTACAGTCAGCCAAGGAAAAGGCCTTTTGCACTGAATGAACGCAAATATGTATAAAGGAAATTCATATTCTGGAAACCCCTACAAGCACATTTTGTCATCACAGTTGTCACTGAGAAACTCACTGGAACTTTGGGAACTCAGCTACATCAGTATCATCAGCCAAGACCAATCACCCAAGTCTCTGCTGAGGCTGGGGAGGACATCTGTGATAGTCTTTATTTAGCAAGACACTCATTCCAAGACAGTGAGAATAATTTCTGGAAAGAAAAAGAACCACGGGAAGCACAGAAGTCCGCTGATCCAAGGGCAACAATTATTCTTATTTTCTTCAGCAAGAAAAAGAGGAGACTTTTACTACACATCCATAGCAGTGACATGTACCGGCTAATAAAAAAAAGCTGCAAAATGGAAGTCAGGTCCAGCTGAAGGGTGACAAGTGCCAATGGAGACACCCTAAAACCTTCCTTTTTGCATCATCCTTATAGTAGGGTCAATACCAGCCTGTCCTATCTCTGAGACTACAGGGGTCATGATAGCGATACCTATAGAAGTTGCAAGGTGAACTTTTCACTATGGGTCTGTTCAAAGAGGGATTCCTCCAGCAAGAACCTCCTTGCAGTCTAGAGCCCCTAAGAAAGAACTTTAATTCCCTCAAGTACTTTCGGAAAATGGCGACTTTATTAAGGAGGACTGGCACTGTTTCACTACAGTATCTTGTCTGTGCTCGTCCATACAGATCATGTCCTCCCCTTCACCCAAAGACTGACAAAGAATTTGAGCATCTCATTGGCAAAGAAGCCAGAGAGAAAGTCTCACAAAGAAACATGCTACATCAGTTGTACCAAGTTAGAAGCCAAATGGTGTCGTGCAATGTGTAGTAATCATAAGTGCACTAATACCAATCTTAAGCATACGTCATATCAGCACCTGCTGTAAATTGGCCATGCAGTGTTATCGCTGAGGGAAAACCTGTAATGAAATTAGACCTAACTCAAGCATGCAAATAGCTGATCCTTAGCAAGGACACCACAGGACATCAAGTGATGCTATTTAGGGAGAGCAAGTAATGCTAACCACTTTCTGTGGTTCTTTTGCCTCTTACCCTTTCAGGAACTGCAGTGGTGTTAGTGCTAGAGGGTATATACTTGCCTGTTCCTTTTAATATCTGTTTATAAACTTCTTGTCTGTGAATCTGTCTAATCACTTTTTGAACCTGCTGACACTGTGCCTCCAAAACACACTGTGTAAGAAAGTCCAAAAGATCATCACCTGCCTTATCAAGGATTACTTTATGTCTTTTAAATGATCTCCTACTAGTTTCACAAAGTGCTTCATAGTTCTAGTATTACAGGATTTGCTGAGTAACAGTTCATCATCTAGTTTATATATCACCTTCAGGGGACACAGACCTCAGTCATACCCCCCCTTCAGCCTTTTTGTTTGCAAACCAAAAAGTCTCAGTATTTTTAATCTTTCCTTGTAAGATAATTGCTCTCTTGCCTCAATCATTTTAGCTACCCTTTTCTGTGTGTTCTTTAACTCCACTATGTGCTTCTTCAGATGCAGAGACCAGAACTGTATCTACCACTCAAGATGCAGACACACCAGTTTTACACAGGAGCAAAATGCATCTTCAGTCTTGTTCACAGTATCATTCCTGCTGATGCCCACAATTTCGTTGGCCTTTTTATCTGCTTCAGCACATTAAGCCAAGAATTTCAGGGAATCACTGCTAATGACTTCAAGATTTCTTTTATGAAAGTGATAACTTACATTTCAGAGAGTCCAGCACAGTGTAGGCCTAATTAAGATCACTTTTTCCTAGATGAATTACCTCACATTTACCTAAAGCGAAGTGAATCCACCACCTTTTTGTTCATTCAGTTTTATGAGGTTCTTTGGATGTTCTTCACCATTGGTGTAGCGTTTGATTTCCCAAAACTGCTTATCCAAGAATTACAGATTTCGCTCTTCACTCCCTGTTCTGTCACTGATTAAGATTCAGAATCAAACTGGTCCTAGTGGTGATGCTACTGCTGACTTTTCTCCATCACGAAAAGTGGCTACTAAGTGACTCCTAGCTTCCTAACCCTTAATCACCTTTCAGCTTGAAAAAGAACATTTTCTCTAATCCCACAGCAATTTTATGTGTTTAAAATGTTCTGGTGTGGAATGCCATCAAGGACCTTCCGAAAATCCTAGCGTAACATGTCCACGGGATACCCTTTATCCACAGGCTTATTGACAGTCTCACAGAATGCTGTCAGACTTCCCTTTACAGAGGCCACACTGGTTCTTTTTCAGTGGATCATATTTATCCATGTACTCTTATCAATGTGACCTTATTCTTTAAGACTGGCTCTACCATCTTGGTGGGGAGTCAGGCATCTCCAATTTGGAATTTCTGCAGCACTGATAATTTTGCAATGAATTCTGAAAATTCTGCTTTCTTCAGCAATGTTTCTGTCCGGGGGCATGGAGGGTGGTGTATGTGTGTGTCTGTCACATGTTTTCTGAGCAGCTTCAGGAAATTCGGAGATTATTAAGAAACTGAGTATCTAAGTTATAAAGGAAAAATGTAAAATTGGTGGGGCTAGTGCCATCCTTCTTGGACTGCTGCATCATTTGCAGCTGGCATCAGTCTCACAGATACTGATAGGGACAATCCATTAAGCCCCTGTGCCAAAACCCTGACAGGCATTCCTTGGATAGCTCAGCTTCTGCCACAGCTTTCTACCACAGAAAAAAGGAAACAAGTGCTGAACTTACCGTCTTTCCACCATGTGAGTTTCATGGCAATAGACTTGCCAGGACGTAGAGGCCTCCAAAACTATTTGGCAAGTTACATTCAACTCTGCGGTAGTTCACAGCAACAGACACCACTTCTGGTTAGTTGTGAAAAGCCATCTTACTGCCTTGATGTAACTCTGTCATGCATAGGAATGAAGCCCCTAATGCCTCATTCAAGGGATTGAATAGCAACAGTTAAAATTATGCATGAATTACAGAGAAGAGTTTCCTACTGTTGCAGGAATCAAAATATTCCATGGTTCACATATACAGTTGTCTATTTGAAGTTTGTGTAGGCCACAAGTCACTCCAGTGATTCTCTTAAAATACTCCTTGTTAAATCCATATGAATGCAGAAGTGAAATATTTTGCTAAACCTTATCATTTTTGCAAGCCAGTAAGAACTCCTAACACAAGTGTTCTGAGCAAACTGCTGCTGCATATGTGCTCCCAGACTGTGCTACTTCATCGTCATTGCAAGCTTTGCTGCTAGAATATTTCCTTGGTTTGTCTCTTCACGCTGACCTGGTAGCAAGACTGACTGGCAAGGAGTCACCACTGCCCCGTGTTTCCAACTGACGTTAGAGGACAGCCAGCCAAGAAATTGTCCAAGAAGTTCAATCCATTTTTAACATGACAAAATGAGCTGCCTGCTCATAATGCGTGGGAAGACAATCCCATTATTCTCAAGCAAACTGGCTGACACTTTTGCTATCTTAATATACCATGTCCAGGAAAACATGGGCATGAAAGTGCTGGCCTGATGTTACATCTGATGGCCCAGAACTGACACCAGCTGCAAAAGTCCTAAAGGAGTTAACCACTTGCCAAGATCCTTGACATAACCAAAAGCTCCAATATTATTTCTTTTAAAAATGCCCGAGAAATGCTGATCCAAATCCCATGCTGACTACACTGATCGATTTCTTGGAAATCACTTTTAAACTTTATCTGGACAAGGCTTGAGGTGATTTCGCTCTCCTCACAAATAGCTAGTGCAGCCGCCTCTGCTCTTTCTCAACTATGAAACTTAACAGACTCTTGGATACTGTCACATATGACCCTAGGATCTCCTTTTAACTCTGGTGAATTTAAGAGCGTCACCAAAAGCACGCTAATTTGAGCTGTCACTATCATGCTGTGCTGTCTCCAAGCACATGGTCTGGTTGAATGTAAGGTGCAACCAGCCAAAGATTTAATCCTTTCAAGCTGTTATTAAGGGAGACTGGCTGATGAGGCTTGCGGGGTTCCTCATTGTTCTGCATGTCACTCCTCATCTGGCTGTTGCACATAGCCCCCTGAAGCTGTCTCATTGGACAAGTTATCAAACCGTGTCTCACTCGTTGCAACCCCAATCTATCTGAAGGATTGCAATACAAGCAGGAACAGGTTTTGGATTCATCACTGATATCATCTACCTGGCATTCCTTTGCACTAGGAGAGCGTATTTGCTCAAAGCTAGGGAGCTGTGCCAAAGGCAGCCCCTTCTGCTATCAAGGCCACTGCACTTGACTCATTGGAAGTGCCGATTGCCAAAGGATAAGCTGGAACTGCTGTGTCAAGCAGTTGACAAGACACCTGTCTTTCAGTTCTTCAGGGGCCTCTCTCCAGAGCCTGGGACTGTTATTGCATTCACAACCTGATAGTCCAAGCTCAGCAAAGTCTTCGCTCAAGTGTATAATACTTCTTTCTTGCTCAGGGTTCATAATGAGTCGCACACCTCACCACTCCTAAGAGGAAAGAGTGCAAACCACAGAGGACTTAAATTTATTTCCTTCAGGTGGATAATTACATCACTTAAAACATGCGCAGAGGGCTTCATGGTTTCATGCAGTCTGAACACCTACTAGAGGTTGTTGTGTTATATGTGGGGGATGCTGCTCCTTGTTTGTGCAAACAGAATTCATGCCATGACCTGTTTCTCTACTTCTCCATTCAAGCAGAACCCAGAAAGATGCTGGGGGGGGCCGTTTGTGGTGATGTTTTGCTCTTATCACTGAGAAGTTACACTCACATCCCCCAGGCTGCTCCTAGCCTGTGTGTTCTGCTCCACAAACACAACAGTGTACATGCAGGAATCCACTGGCTCAAACATATGCAGAAAGCTGTTTTAGGGACAGCTTCTCTTTGCTTTACCCATGAATGACTTCTTAGTGGGATTATTCCACATGAATAAGGAAGGGTTATCTGGTCTGTAAGACCTGCTTTCTTTTGAATCTTGCAAAGGAAACAGTGGAAACTCTATTGTTGAGTCACATAAAACTGGAACAGACAAGCTGCTCCGGACAAGGCTGTGCCACTTAGGCCCAACCCTCTGGTGGGAGTCGTGTAGAAGGACCTCTTGCTAGGGGCGTTTTCCCTTCCAAGGCCTCACAGTTACTAATCCTGGTAAAGGATTGTCTCTGTCTCCCCATGCAGCTGGCCAACCTGGGAGAAGGCAGCCTGCTGGCTGCATCTCATCCCCCTTGGAGTGCTCAGCTCACTGGGAGAAGCAGGCAGGGAATAGCCCCCCCCCCCGCTAAGGAACAAGTAGCATTGCAAGGGGAAGAAGGTTTTTTTCATCCTTACCATTTCCAGGTAACCATGTATAGGAGAGGGAGAAGTGAACCCTAAGAGGAGCACGGAAAAAAGCCTGCAGAAGGCTCCTGCAGAAGGGACGGATGCTAGGTGACATACAGGGCAATCGTTTTCCCAACTCTAATTCAAACAACATCTGCTTGAGTCAACTGTCTAGCACTCTAACCCCCTTGGCTTTAGTTCTGCCTCCTTGCTCCTATCACAGGCCTTTGTGGTTTCAAAGAACAGCTTATCAGGCAGTATCTATTTTCTCTCTGAACGTATCACAATCTCCTTCAGTTAACCACCTCAGTTTCAAGGATCAATCGTACATTCACCACATACACAGACTGTTTTTTTGATGAATAATCGCAGGCAGCATGCCCCCTAAATGCTGACAGCAGTATAATTCGTATAATAGACATATGCAGAATTGTGCACTATACTTGTCCATACACCTGTGCAAACACTTTTCCCCGGGTTTACGGTAATTTGGACTATGATGATTTCAATGCCAAGAAACAGGCCAGTTGTTGGACCTTACGGCCAGCCTGCTGGGAACGGTTTAAAGCAGCAGCTACAGCAAGGAGTTAAAAATCATTACGCTCATTCTAAAACCCTAGCTGAAGGGCTGGTGCACTGTTTGGGTTTGAATTAGTCACTTGACCTCTGTTTGTTTTATTCATCCCAGCTGGAGAACTGGGCATAAAAACAGACCCTTGCCGCAAATCTATAGCAGATTAAAGGAGGGAAAACAACACACTAAGAGGAAGAACAAAATCCAGCCCACAATATTTTCATCAGTGTAACAGCTGTGGCCTTCAGGTAGAGTTTTAAAAGTGTCTCTCTCACTTAGGATGCGGTTTCTCAAGCAACAGGGGTTACTGCAGATACCTGACCGGCATATATAAGGCAATGACATACAGAGGTACTAAATATTTTACCCTAGCCTCCTGCCTTATGATGCATCCCAGCCACATTAACGCAGGTCCAGATACACCATAGCCCAAGAAGTTAGGACAAAATGTGTAGCTCTGCTGGATACATCCACTTTTTCGATCCTGGAAATCTTGTCAAGGTAGAATCTGAGAACTTTGGAGATTTGTCTGGGATTTCTAGATCTATAGCCCCCTCAGGGCAACACAGCTCCTCCAGCACCTTTTGGATACAGGTATTGTCACCGCAGAGCCATTTTTGGAGCATACCAGCTGTTTCTGGACCTAACTGTGCCTAATGTGAATAAGCTGGACCCATGGCTTGCTTAGTAAATTCAGCTCAATCTGATTTACTGCGTGCGCAGTCCTCCCCGTACTTCAGTTGTGATATACATGAGCCACAGCCAGAGACTCTTCTCTCATGAGAGCTCGAGGATAATTAGCTCAGGCTCATAGACGTAACTATGGTAAAATATGACCTACAGAGCCAGATGTGGTCTCACTCTACGTGCACTGTCCTGCTTCCAGTTAGCCCATATCAAGTCAGCTGGAGTATTTCTGCACTTAAAATGCACGTATGTCCCTAGGACAGACGAGCATTTGCAAAAGTTACTTCAGAGATGCAGAATTTTCTCTCCTTTACCTGCTTACCTTTGGATAACCAAAATAAGATCCCAAATCCTTTCTAGACAGCCAGTAAGGTTTTAAGAAATTTGTTTTGAAATCTGGAAAGCTTTAGCAGTTGATGAACGTGAACAATGTAAGATCACAAATGATACACAAATGTACTGAAGGACAGCTGGAAAAACTCCATTCAGAAGCAAGAATCAATGATAGAGTAATTTGTGCAATATAGTTTATATTCACTTTTCACCTTTCCAAGGAGGTGACTTTACCCTTGGTTTTTCTGTTTTACTGCCATCTTCCCATTTGCCAGCATATGCACCCACCTGTCTCTCTGCTTATAGTATTCCTGTAGGACCTGGGCAGAGTTTGAAAGAGCCCTAGAGCCTTTCCAATGTTTGCAAGTCCAGTCCTTCCAGAGCAAGGACATGCACAACCCAACAGTCTGTTTTGGGGTTTTACTTTTGTTCAAAGAGGTGGGATGAATTCAAATAAATCAATAAATGAATAAATAAAATTATTAAACAAATATTCTGTGCAACTGTCATTGGGACATGCCATTATGCTTAACTCTAAACTTCATTCTCACTTACCTCAGGATCTCTTTGAAGTTTACAACTGCATTGGTTTTGTGTGGCAAGGTTTTGGTAGCTGGGGGGGTTACAGGGGTGGCTTCTGTAAGAAGCTGCTGGAAGCTTCCCCTGTGTTCGAGAGAGCCCATACCAGCCGGCACTGAGACGGACCCGCCGCCGGCCAAGGCCGAGCCAGTGATAGTGGTAACGCCTCTGTGATAACATTTTTAAGAAGGAAAAATGTTGGGACGGGGAGAAACAGACACCAGAGAGAGGAGTGAGAACATGTAAGAGAAACAGCCCTGCAGACCCCCAGGTCAGTGAAGAAGGAGGAGGAGGAGGTGCTCCAGGCACCAGAGCGGAGATTCCCCTGCAGCCCGTGGGGAAGACCCTGGTGAGGCAGGCTGTCCCCCTGCAGTCCAGGGAGGTCCACGGTGGAGCAGATCTCCACCTGAAGCCCAGGGAGGACCCCACGCCGGAGCAGGTGGGCTCCCAAAGGAGGCTGTGACCCCATGGGAACCCCATGCTGGAGCAGGCTCCTGGCAGGACCCGTGGATCTGTGGAGAGAGGAGCCCACGGAGCAGGTTTTCCGGCAGGACTTGTGACCCTGTGGGGGACCCACGCTGGAGCAGTGTGCTCCTGAAGGACTGCACGCCGTGGAAAGGACCCATGCTGGAGCAGTTCGTGAAGAACTGCAGCCCTTGGGAAGGACCCACGTTGCAGAAGTTCATGGAGGACTGTCTCCTGTGGGAGGGACCCCACGCTGGAGCAGGGGAAGAGTGTGATGAGTCCTGCCCCTGAGGAGGATGAAGCAGCAGAAAATAACGTGTGATGAAATGACCGTAAACCCCATCCCCATCCCCGTCCCCCCTTGTGCTGCTGGGGGAGGGGGTTGGTAGAGAAATCCGGGAGTGAAGTTGTGCCCGGGAAGAAGGGAGGGGTGGAGGAAAGATGTTCTGAGATTTGGTTTTATTTCTCATTACCTTACTCTGGCTGATTTGTAATAAATTGAGCTAATTTTCCCCAAGCTGAGTCTGTTTTGCCCGTGACGGTAATTAGTGAATGATCTCTCCTGTCCTTATCTCCCCTCGCAAGCTTTTTATTATATTTTTTCTCTCCCTTGTCCAGCTGAGGATGGGGGAGTGATAGAACGGCTTTGGTGGGCACCTGGCATCCAGCCAGGGTCAACCCATCACAATGACACAGGAGCATTGCTTACGACTGAACACTTGCTAGTGCTCGAGAAGTAAAATCTGTCTCTGTGCAACGGAGCAGTGCATGGACCAAGTGTCATTCAGAGTCCTCCTGAAGCATACCCAGAAGGCTGACATGGAATTCAGCCGAACCTGACCCCCTGCACAAAGGGGGTAACAAAGACAGATAAAAACAAACTGTCAGGCAGACATCAAGTAAGGCTGAGAATGGATTTTTCTACATGTTTCTTTTGCACCAACATACAATGCCCTCATCCTGGCAAGCATCATGTGGTGCTATGGCACTATAATATGTATTACTAACAACATCAAAATCCTTTGTCTAAGAAAAAACAAGTATGGAATTCTTACTCACATGCACGCAATAAAATTTTAAAGTTATAGCATAATAAAATTATAGCAAGTTCTAACTGTTGAAAACCACCTTTTATATTTAATACAAAATAATTTTCCTATTACGTATGATGAAATTCAGGTAATCTGAGAAACCCAGAAAGGGATTCTTGAATTTCTCTCCCTCAGGCTACTCATAAACAAAATGATGTACAACTTTGGAAACTTTATTTCAGAATCATTACAGACCTTCATTTTTAAGAGCTATTCAGAGGCAAATTCCAGCTGAAAACTTAGAAGCCTTCTTTTTGGCCAACTTTGTTTCAGAAGCTCTTTTCCTTCTACCACAGCTTTACCTGTCCGTATATATAACAATCGGCCAAGAATTGCCTTTACCTGGTTTATTCACTCCTTTTGCCGATTTAACCTACGAGAGGACAGAAATAGAGCAAAACTATTTGGGGTAGTATGAGAATGACACATCTCTCAAGGAGTTTACAGTTCTTGCAGACAGGTGGCAATGACCACAGAGCACCACACGAGTGCATGCGATTTGGGTGATTCTGCATGCAAGTACGTGCACTCTGTTACTGGGTTTACACATGCAGAAGGAAGATATTTTTCATAGATATATCCACTGAGTCCATAGCAGAAAAATTAGCCTCAAAATGGCTAGGGAGGAAAACAAAAATCAATGTTTTTCCAACTTTTGTTTTTAAAATTGTATGTTCAGAATAATGGATGATAATGCAACTCAGATGTGGAAGAAACTTACTCCACGACGCTTAACTGCACATGACTTCTGTCAGGGTACAATGGTATCATTAACCAGAGGTTAAACATGGCTACTTATTCAGACCCACTGATGCTTTGCCTTTGGAGACCCCCTATTCAGCAAAAAAAGACTCCAGCCCGTATACAAGCCTAATCTTGAACCTCTGCTGAGTCGACCATGAAGGATCAATAAATGCTCATTGGGAGGCAGACTCCGGACCACTGTGGCTCAAACTCAACTCAAAACAGTAAACTCAAACCAGTAAATCTTTCTTCCCTTTCCCCCTTTATTACAGGTCTCTCCTACAAGTCAGCCTAGAGTGCCCGTCAAGGTTACCACCCCCAGCTGCTGGCCCCATCCTGCCCACACAGGTAACTCAGCAGCTCAGGAACCAGATTCTAAAATCCTACAGTTTTCATCACAAGGGAACCAACGTGATCTGGATGTGGTTGTCACTGGGAATCCCTCATCAGCCCTGTTAATTTTAACAGTGCTTGGGCTGACTGAGGAGCAGTCCAAGACTGAGGACAGATAGCTGGGGCCAGTAGCAACAACTGCTCCCTAGTCTGACTTGTCCCCATCAGTCTATCACTCCCCTGGGATTCTAAGCCATCCAGTTTTCCCTCAACCTACAAACATCTAATGAGATCCTGTTCTTACATCGGCAAAACTTTGAACGAGAAACATTGAGGCCACATACAAACAAGACCTGATGACTAAGAGAACAAAATGTATTGTGTCTGTGTTGGTGTAAATGACAGGAACCTCTTCCACCTCTTCTTCCATGGCAGCTTTACCACAGTGCAACTCCTTAAAGCCAAGGCACGGAGTCCAACCCATCTATTTCCAAAGCCGTGGCATTTTAAACATAGTGATTTCCCTAAACTTCAGTCAATCATGAAAAATTACAAGCAAATATAAACAAGATAAATATGGCCCTGGATTGCCTCCAGAGGCCTGTGGTACACTGCAGGCAGAGGATAATGTAATTAAATTATGGGCAGCCTGCCGACTACTCACTGTCAGTTTTGTCCGGATGTGAGCTGAAGAAGTTTGCCCTATTGCAAACATTTGTTTTACAGTGGTACAACTTAATTGAGCTTGGAAAGCTTCCGCAGGCATTAACAACGACTTATCTTGCTAATGAGTATGGATAATACAACCATTTTGACTCGGTGGGCAAAATCCACCCTTGTATGCATTTTGTACCTTTACAAGTGAAGTAGGCACTTTCGGATAGGTGTGCTTGGGGAAAAAAAGAGAGTGATAAAATAGGCTGAAAATGGTTCCTTGTGTTGCAAATGTACTGCTGTGAAGAAGAACTCAGCTCCATGTGAATTGCTACATGATACATGGAATATACTGGCGTAATTTGCCCGAAAATCAATGGGGAGCTTCCTCTGCGCTGCTGACACTCACCTCCTTTCTGAAGTTGCTTAGTCACCTATGTCAGAGGAGATTTAGCCCAGGGAACCACAAAAAGGATACTGAAGTATCCTTTTGTAATAGGCCAGTTTGCACTCAGTGAAAGAAGCTTCCTCTCATTTCCTGATGTCTTTCTGGTTGCCATATTGACTTAGGCAAGCCGAGCACTCTGGCACCAGCATACTCAATTGACTTCTGAAGGCAGAGTAGGAACGTTCTCAGTAAAGGTTATTTGCTGGGTGGTGCTGTTTCTTTCTTTGATTGAGTTACGAGGCAGCGTTTTGATTTGAATAGGAAAACAAATTAGTACATTGCCCAAGCCCCTCCTTCTCCCTGGGAACACAGACACTCTGCCCACAAGGTTTATCCCAGACTAAGTCTGGAAGCCTTTTTTGAGGAAGGCCCTTGTTAAAAGTATTGGCAGTTACTGCAAAAACAGAATGATGGTATTCTGTCTTCCTGCATTTCATATTGCAAGATCTAGTTTAAAATACGCTGCCTAGAATGGCTGCAAAATACAGGGCAGATACGAGTGGTCTGTGTGGCACTGTAAGCCAAATGGGATGGAATAGTTACTTATCTGCTCTTAACAATGGGATCAAAAGGCCTTCTTTAAAAAAATCTCATGAAGGATGGCAATTCTGGATAGTGGGTCAAGCTCCTTGAAGTATGACATTTTGCAAGACTATGGCTGGGTTTTGGGGGGAAAAAAAAAAAGAAAAAAAAAAAGAAAACATGTTTGTCTCTCAGAAGGTCTTTTAACAATGCTGTCTTATACTCGAACACACACAATGAAGGCGGGCACAGGAAGAAGACTTGGCTTGAGCTCAAGATTCCCTGGTGGTTGGGACTTTGGGGTTATTTTCATTCTGTCTGACTTGTACACTGTAATTGCACTGGGGCTGCAGATGACAAATTAACTTTTTTTTTTTTTGCGGCTGTTTACAGGTATTTGTTTGGATTCAGGGGGTGATTTTTTTGCACAGAGGGATGTGTCAAGCATGTGTGAACACTGCATTTCATAAGATTAGCATTAAGCAATGCACCTGGGAGATGACATAGCCTGCAGCCCATTGCCTGGGCTTCTGGAAAGCCATGTCTGTGTTATGTATAGAATATGGCATAAGGTTCACACATAAAATGCATCCTTAACAATACTGCCAAGACATATTTGGAATGAACAGTCATGTTTCCTCCCAAATGGGCAGACAGTTCAAAGCTAATTTGCTTGCCAGCATCACTCAAGGAGAACCTCCTTCTGTTTATATTTGTACATAAAAGATATCAAGAACAGATAATGTCAGCACCTGGTTTGCTCCTGACTCTCCCAAGTGACTTCCCACATGACTCATTTGGGTGGAGGATGGCAAGCAAACCATCAGTAAGATCCCTATAGGTAGGTGCAAAACCAAACAGCAGCCTTTTTACTCTTACGCATAAAAGGCGACCCACGTACAACTTTTACCTTGAATAACTGAAACAGGAAGACGTCTGACTTTGTTTAACCTCTCACAGGCAAGGAAGCTTTGCCCCCAGCTCAGGCCAGGGCTGGGGGCCTCTTGAGACCTCCTTGAGGCAGTAGCATCATGGGCATGTAAAGTACCAAGGCAAACCTATACATTGGGTCCCAGAGTAAAAACTATACCTGGCAGAGGGCCTTGGAGCATTTGGAGCAGGCAGCTCTAGATCAGAATCCAGATGCCACTCCTCATTCTGTAATGAGTTTTAGAAAGAGCCTTTAGCAAGTTACCCTACCTGCATCTGCTACTTACGCACATATATACACGTAAGAACAGCCATACCACACCTGACTAGTGGCCTGAATTTGACAGTAGCCAACATCATCAGATATTTAAAAAAAGATTACAGCTATCCAGCATGGGCAGCTGACACTTTCTGGAGTACTTACCTAACCTCCGATGTCTAGGATACACCCACGTTGCTGGCTAAACGCTGACTTCAGGAGCCTATCATACATTTCATTTGACACATTTCTTAGTTAGGACATGTGATGCAGAAGACCAAAAAGTTGCAGCAACCAGGAATACACAGAGTACAAGCAAAAGGCATCCTTGGGGTTGGTGCAGCTGGGCACAAAGTAGCTTTGAGATTAGAAAGGGAAAAGAAAATTTGGCATAAAGCTCACTGTCCTCCATTGCCTTCCCAAACACACACATGCCCTGCATTAAATGTAACTGAGTGAATTGAGTATTGATCTTTATTAAGTATTTCTTTCCCTATACTTTGAATAGGAATTTAATTCAGTAGCTTAGGTACTCTTAGTAAATGCATGCTGCTGAGCTCCAGGACACCTGTATCTATCTAAGGAAACAAGAGTAGAAATAGGAAAAAGAGCACCAAGGAAAAAAATACTGGTTTCCAAATTGTCAAGAAATGTTCTGTTCAAATTTTGACGAAGGCTCGGTTTGGCTTTGTTGTTTGAACACGCTGGTGATAATGGACGTTTCCTGCAACAGTGGGAACAACATTTCTTGTGAATTTAGACATGTATTTTTCCTTGCAAAGATGACTTCTTTCAAGTCCCACAAAACCAGGGACTGCCATGCTTACTGTCTTAGCAGGTGATGACAGTTTTGTATTACATAGTCATGCTACAGCAGCGTATTCTGTCTTCAGCTGGACCTTTTGAGCTCAATACCATAGAGAAAAAGAGTATATGATAGTTCCTGTCTGCCACAAACATCTCAGTAAGATCCAGCCTCTCCAGTCATGCCTACTCCAGAGACAAGGAAAGGGCATATATCATGGGTTCTCCTCTGCACATGCTTCTCACAAGTTGTACATGCAATTTTCACAGGTAAGCAGCAGTAACTCTTCCTGCAGGAAAGAGAGACCAGCGCGTGTGAGTTGCTAGAACAAGAACAGCTCCTGCAGTTTGTCCCTGGTGCTCCATTTCATAAGAGTCCCAGTATACAGCTGTGGCTGAGGAAATTTTCATGGTCCATTTCTCATGGCCCAAAGACTGGGTGCTCTAGTCTACGGCATCAGGAGTGACAAGAACAAAAAGATCTGTGCCATGGCAGAGGGATGGAAGAACAATAAGCCACTTCAGTATAAACTGGCAGTATGCTTAGTCTACACGGATGAGTATAAATCCAGATAACAACAGCAGGGATCTTAACTCATCACCAAACTATTATGAAAGGGCAATCTCATTTCCTCTCACCATCTTGTCTAATATTTCATTATTTGCTCACTTCAGGGCTACTCACATGGCTTTCCAGGTTAGAAGACTAGAAGAAAAAAAAAGCTTCCCGCATAATATTGTTGTTGTTGATAAAGGAGGAAAGAGAAAAAAACTAAGCACAGACACAAAGTTATGAGTCACCTGAATGCACTTAAGCCAGATGTAGAACTAAGGAACAGGCACTGACATGCACTCATGAGAAAATACAAAGTTGCTTTAGCCTCTCTCAAAAAGGAATGCTGCAGGGCAGTAGGACTAAGGGGAGTTTAAAAAATAAAAAGAGAATGGGGGAGGGGGGAGGCTTCTTAACATATAAATCACAGTGTCAAAATCCTTTTATCTTTTGGCGCCCAAATCTCTCATCTGCCTTAGCAAACGCTAAACAAGTCACTAGCAATTCTTTGTGAATTTTTAATTGGTGTTTTCACAACCTTATTCTTGATATTTCTAAAAGAAATTAGCAGATGTTCACAAGAAGAGTTTTACAGAGAGAAATCTCTCAGATAGGCTAGGGGTGAGTCTGAGAAAGAGCTGGATGTCCTCTACCTTAGCACTGGCTGCAACAAAAACTCCTAGCTTTTGTCAGCTTCAGAATATACTCTCCAGGCTGGAAAAGGTAGGCTGAAATTGCCTACATTTGTGCGAGCATTAGGTTTTACGTACAAAGTCTGCCAGACTGGGTTAGCAGCATCTGGTCTCTAGTTCGCACATGGCAAGGTCACAGCAAGACAGAAGTTTCACCCTTTTCCCTGGTGACAACACAAAACTCTGTTTTATATTGCTACAATATGAAGGAAGAAGTGAAAACTTTAAGATGTGTAGTAAATAGTCTGTAACATGGTTCCAAAGACTAGGTTTTCTGATCTCGCCTAGTGATCTGCCCGAAAGCTCCTTGAAGAGGGAAATGCTTAGGTCTGGTGTTGGAAATGGTTTATCAGATGGCTGACGAGTAGATAGGCAACACTGCTGTTAGTAAATCCTTCAAAAATTGGGTTTTGTTCAAAAACCAAGGAACAAAACTCGACAAGTTTCACACATCCATTTCAAAGATGCCAAAAGTGGTTTTTTCAACAGTTTTAAAACAAAATTTTCAATTGTCATTCTGCAATGCCATTTTCATGAGCAACCTTTGTTGCTCTATGTAAGACTAGGAAAAAGCTAAATAGTCCAAACCTGAAATAAACCCTTTTGTTTGCAGCTGAATGAAATAGTCCAGGTTGACTCTAACACAAATGTTCTCATTTTGTTGTTTCACCAAAGGAAGGAGAATATATGGGGTTTTTTGACCTAAGCTGATTTTAAGTCAGCTGCTGAAACAAAATATCCATTATTGACCCAAATCAGCTAATGACTAAACCTCCTGTTGCTAGAATATGTTGGGTGCAAGAGAAAGTTTTAAGAAAAAGGGAGGGTGTGCAGTCTGTACATTTTTGAGGTTGATGCTTTTTTTCCAAATACTGTATGGCTGAGCAGAAGTGTGAAAGGAGCCATTAAGCCGTTCACCATGCTTGAGCCAGGGCTGGATTACAGCAGCTAGATGCTCAGTTCGACATCGTACTGTTCCTTCTTCCCTGTTTCCCACTTCTACGTCACAGACTCAAACAGTAAATTCCTCAGGATGGCAAGCAACATTTTATTTTGTGTCTGGGCAGTATCTACCTGGTCCATAGCAAAGGCTCTTTGGTGCAAATCCACACCGCCACAGGAAGAAAGATTGTTCTCAAATGCAATACTTTCTTTCTTCTTTTCCCAGAATAAACACCCCAAGCTGGTTGAAACAATTTTACCCCCCTTCCCCAATTAAAAGACAACTTTAAACAAGAGCAAAATCCTCATTTTCTACCGGTTGCAGCTTCTAGCTCTCTAAAATGGAAGAGAAAGCCCAAGTCTGCACTACTGAAGGGAGACACTACTGACCTGAGCCTGGGCTTTTGCTGGACACACCTACTAGGTCTTAATGTGGACTCTGGTCTTGGGAAAGGTGGAACTGTCATCACAGGTCAACACAAAAATAAGCTGTGGAGATAAACAGGTATAACTCAGCTATACAATTGGACCTATCTCATTTTGATTTCTTAGCCCTAGCTGGAATCTCTGAAACCATCAATATTTCCAGAGATGTTCTGGGCATGGTCAATGAAAATCTAACCAGATAGGCTGTGGTTTTCAACAGGTACCTATCACAGCTGCACCATCAAACCTAACTGAGAAAAATCTGTTTCTGAACAGTTTGTAATCCCTAAGTCAATCAGCTTTCCCTCTCCTCATCCCTTACTCTTATCCAAGCTGTGCCTTAAATGGGCTCAAGAGAACCAAAAATAAATGCATTTATAAAGTTTTTCTTCTTTTTCTTCATGCCAGATTGAAAGGAGGGAAAAAAGCATCCTGAAATATGAAAGAGCCTTTCTGTTTCTCACACATCTGTAGCTTATTAAGGAGACTATCATAACTGAAGACACTCTGGCCAAGCAACTCCAGGTTTCCTCTGGGAGGACATGAGTAGCCCGTGGTATCAGAGGCTGACAGGATGCCAGGAATCACCAGAAAATCGGCAGCAAGGGTAGTAGCCAGCATGGTGTGAAGCGTGTTCTTTGGTGCAAACGCTCCTGGAGGACTGAGAAATTGCCTAAGAAGTCTAAGTCATTTGAAGAGATTGTGGCATGTTAGAACCCACAGAAAAATGTTTCTCCGATGCATTATTTATTGCTTTTCTGTATTTATATAATATCCAGCTTCCTGAGAGTAATTTGTTTTGGATTGTGTAACACTGGGCAGAACATCAAACGTATGTTAATCAGTGGTAATAAAACGCTAAGTTTTATGGTCACTGAGGTATTAAATATTGCTAATAAATTATAGGGCTAGCATTTTAAATGAGCTATAGTTTGGAGAAGAGCAGTAACACCGTGTCTGAAAGCATTAATTGCCATTGCCCGACTTCCTAATTATCAAGAGTTTCAACTATGTTTTTGAACCAATATATCACTCTCTGTTATGCATGCAATGAAATACAGCTGCATTTGAAAAGCTTCAATAGTGCTAAATATTTTACCCCTTCAAAGCACTCCACGGACATGAAAACACAGTACCTCTGTGAAACAGTTAATTATTACTATCCCTGTTTTATACATAGGGGAAGCAGAAGTGCAGAGAGGTTAAAAGTCTCCACTGAGACCACCCAGCTTGTTCGAGTCAGGGTTTGCATCAACGGGGGACACATAATCTCCAGTCTTACAGCACAAGGAACGGGCAGTGCTCCCTTTCCACCGACACAGCCCGACTGTGCAGCGACAGCAATCCAGTCATCGCAATGGCATCCCGTCCCCACATTGTGTTTCTTCTTCTTGTGGACTGGCAGGGACTGGAAGAAGCAAGAGGCACTAATCTTCTCCTGGGATAAGTCAGAGAGAGGGAAACTGTGCTGTATATGGCAGGCTCTCCTGCTTCCCATACACTAGGACACGTTTTAAAAGCCACGTTTTGTGAACTGCTGTCCTAACCGCTCACCGTGGGATCGCACCACCCCAACCTCCAGGGCGAGTCATGCCCATCACTTGAAACGACGTCGCCGGTGCAGCACACAACGCACAGGGCGCACGGGAACACCGGCAGTGTTTTCCAGCGCTCTGGTATAAGCATAAAGCCCAGATGGATCTGACAACTGATCTGCTGCGGGTTTTTCTTAACTGAGGAGTGAGCAACACGCCATGAGTTGTGCTGGCAGGTGTGCTGCTAGTGAAGTGATCCAGGTGCTCCGGAGTGGGACTTTTACAGGGGTCGTAAGACATTACCTTTAAACCAGGTAACAGCCTCACTACTGGGATGGTCCTTACTGCGAATTGCACGAAGGTCAGGTTTCAAAGCAAGGGGCTTTAGGAAAGCAAGAACTGGGGAAGCCTGCCACAGCCTTCCAGAAAATGGGGCTTACCCTCGTCTGCAGAGGACTGCTAGCCAAAAGGGCCGCAGACAGGCCGCACACAGTAGGTTTGAGGAGCCTGGCAGCACCCCAGGACGAACACTGTTTGGCCTCTGCCTTCCATTCACTTTGGTTTAGCCCAGCTCCCACACTGTATGAAAAATAGGAGCCATCTTTCTTCTGCTACTGTCCATTAAATTCTCCCCAAGCACAGTCCCAAGAAACAAGCCCCGTGCCGAAGTGCCCTCATGTCCACCCATGCCTCAGGCCTGCAGGGCACTTTGGGACAGCTCCAGGCACTTTGGTGCTGCTGACCAGACCGTATGCTTTGGGGCAAGACGGAACAAGAACGACTTGCTCTGTAAGGCACGGGGCTACAACCGAACGTGCAATGTGACAGCAAGTCTGCCGGTGGGGAACGACTCACGTACCCCAGGAGGGGCTGTGGCTCATCCAGCTCGGCCACGTCTGGGTGAGGGTGGGAGGACAGCTCGTGCTTGCCAACGCAGCCCCCCGGGAGCCGCGGGACGGGTTTGCTCCGCCGAGCTGCCTGCTGCACCCCTTGGGGCTGCTCTGGCAGCCGTGCTGCTCCTGCGGCTCGGCTGCCTCCCTCCGAAACACGGAGGGGCACACAGCCCGGCTGTACATCCAGGTAGCTCCCTGCTCGTCGCAGAGGAGGAGAGCAAGCTCTCACCTCACCCGGGGTTGGGCGTCGGGTCCCGGTGTGGTGTAGGAGGCTACGGCCCCTGGCAGAAAACCTCCTGCTGATGTGGCAGGGCAATGAAAAGGCTGAATGCCGAGCCTGTGCTGCAGGGTTTCCGAGGAGGCACGCAGAGCATAAGGACATGATACTTGGCAGCGGGGGAGCCTGCTCCTCTGCTTTGTGGGCTCTTTGCTGGCTGCCTTGTGCCTCCTGACGCAGGCACTCTGCGTGTGGCGTGGCCCAGACTGCCTCGGGGCCGCCGAGGGGGCCCGCTGGCCCCAGCGTCCCCTCCCTGGCACTGCCATTAATAACAGCGCTCCCGCTGCTCCCGAGCGGGCTCCGGTGCCATCAGAGGGTGACCTGTCAGGGAGTCTGGCCTGGGGGATGCAGCAAGAGGACAGAGCTGAAAAAGACATCTTTACTCCAACAAGGCAGTGGCTTTGCTGCCAAAAAAGAAAATTGTTTAATTTCTCAGGACAAAAGGGAGCTGAAAATTGGGATGGGAAGAAAGGCAGAAAAGAAATAATGCAAATCAAAGCACATTCAGACATTTCACAATTGTATAGTAAGAAAGTATAAAGAGCATTCACAAACACGCAGGCACAGCCATTGGACGTGTCCCAGCCTCAAAATCAGAGACGACACAAAAATTGCATTTAAGGAAGAAACATTTATCAAATTAGGAGTTATGTGGAAACTTCTGTGAGGGAAGTTCCCTAAGCTTCCTTCAGAAAATATATGTGAGGTCCTAAGATGTTTCCAATTTTTTTTCCTAGCCCTCTTATCTCCTGTTCCTTGCACAGACTTATTAAAGAAAATACAGCCTAGTACGTTGGTTTGGAGTACTCTGAGCACTCCTGACACTAATGGTCAATGGGGCCATGTGTTGAAAGATTATATTTTTGCTTTTAAAACCTATTTAAAGTTATGAAGAAGTCACAGTCCATCCTGCCCCATATCTCCCTGATCTTTTAACTGCTGCTGACTATTGCATCCTCTGTTAAACACTGGCACCCACTTGGAAAAGCCATGCAGGTGTTTCTTGCAAAGTCCTGCTTGGATTTCTTCTGCAGTGAGGGCAGTGAACAGGATACGCCCTCAGGTCATAGTAACTGGGCTTGGATTTATAATAACAACGAATTTGAATGCTTTCCCAGAAGGCTGCAGCCTTAGCTGCACTATGCAGCCAAAGAGTGCTAGAGTACATCTGGTCGCAAACAACTCAAAAGCAGCGCATGAGCAATGCTTTGTTATCCATATATCCTGCCAGCATGGGCAAGACCTAAAATCTTTGGGGAGCTTCTTCTGTCTGGTGGTCTGCTGCTTGCTCACTTGTGGCTGGATCTGCTGCTACTGAACCCAGAGAGACTTCAGAGAAGCAGAATTGGAGTGTGGTAGAGTAACAAGATAAAGCCCATGAATGCTCTGCCTGGATTTCTGCCCGCTGCCATATTAACAGTGAGCGTAGTCGCAGGCACAGAAACTGCCCTAGCAACCCAAGTGCATTTGAAGAGTCCTCACAGGCATGTCTCTCCTTGAATATTAAAATCCTGAAGATATTTTTCGCCATAGGCCACCCCAAAACATATATTTATTAAAGCTGATTTTGGAAACTACCAAACACGTCAGTCCTGCTGCAGACCAGAACCACTTCCACATCAAAGCAACCCGATTCTTTCACCAGATTTATAAAGTCTCAATTCTTATCCCTCCTGAAAGCCAAAACACCACAAATATTTACTCTTCTGCCCAACACACACCTCGTTTCCTGCTCGAGTATTGCAGGCAACACCACTTCAGTCATGCAGCAAACAGACACGAGTTCCTTTTTGCTCCCACCCTCTTGCTCTCCCTTTGGTCCCTCTGGCTCCAGATTCAAGCACCCCCAGCCATTCCACTTGTTCTCCTGCTGCCAAAAACTGCACATAAAGTTCCTCTCTCGTTCAGTCCGACCTGCTTCTCCTGAGTGGCATAGAAAGCGCTGAAGGGCCACTGAGGCCAGGAGTTTAGTAGCACTACCATTGATCACCACTAGTCACCTTGCTTCTGATGTTAACGGTTGTGAACAGAAGAAAAGATATGTGAGAAGTAAAATCATTTTGTCATGCTACTATGCAAGTCGCCTACCAAAAACTGACACTGATGTTTTGTAGAAAGCTCCATCACCATCCTACATCCCTCCCCAGCAGTTGGGGAACTGACATTGGGATCAAAATTTGAACTGTCCCATAATTAAAAATGTACGTAAAAACGTTCAAGTCCATCTTCCTACTCTGCTGATATCAAAAGAAGAGGAGATGGATTTGGGCTTCCATTCTCATAGCATTTTCTCTTGGCTTTGCACAGATTCTTTCATTCATTTCTGGAATATTTACCTGGTCCCATTCTGGAAATACTTAGGACAGACTTTCTGTCCATCCATTTTGTTCTCTTCACTAGGTTTCCTCACTAGATAATTGAGTGTCCTCTGCTGGTTCAAACCCTCCTGAAGAACTACAGATGGAACTGCTTGAACCTTTCACTGTATAATCCAAGGAGACTTATATAATCTGTATATTCCTGTAATATGCCTGTATTTCTTGCGGTCTAAGATGAGGCTTGCAACTAGCAAGGACTTAACCAACCATGCTTAAAAGTGTACATGCATACCGCCAAATGGCGGCTATTAGAGATTTAATTGGAACTAATTTGGGAAGGGGAATACCACATTTTGGATTATATATCACAAGCTGGGAGTTGGACTTGATGATCCTTATGGGTCCCTTCCAACTCAAGATATTCTATGAAGTCATAAGAAAAGCAGACTGTCAAATGTAAGAAGAGAAAGTTCTGGGAGTTTTCCAATGACTATTACTGTGAGGAAACCTTCTTGGTATCCACATGTTCAGATTTTCTGTCCCATTTTATCCACAGTTCTCAGACAGTGCTACTCCGTGCCATGCCCTAAAGGAGAAAAGTGCCAAAACCAGCAATATGTAAAGCATGTAAATGCCTGAATAAAAATACTGTAAGGATGAGAAAGATATATTGGATTAATTTAATCTAATCTGAAATGTAGAGAGGTGCAAAGAGGAGAGAGAAACAGCTTTATCTAAAGTATTTATATGATCTCCATTACTAAAGTATCTTAATTCTTTACAGTCTCTAACGTATTTATGCTAACAGCATACTTGCAAGGGAGGGAAGTATTATATTCTGCATTTTACAGATGAGGAACAGGGATTCAGATTCTTAAAAAGTATTTAGGATTCAAACTCTCACTGATTTCAGTGGAAGTTAGTCCCTAAGTACTTCTGTGAATACAGCCCAAAGCAGCTACAATATGCACAAGTAATCACGGGGTTAGAGACCTAACACCCTCCCAACTCAGCTGCCCAGAGGCCATGCAGAGCATGAAGTACGAGTCCCTCAGCACACTGCTCCCTACCCAGTTCTGCACTCCCTGGTCCTGCAGTTGATTACACCTGGCGCTGTGCTCTTCTTCGGCCTTGCCCCTGCTGAAAAGCATCCTGCTTCCTCCAGACCACATCGTCAGTTCGCCAAGATCATTTGGACTCCAAAGCTCGTCTCTGAAGTGCTTGCTCTCCCCCTCTGGCTTGCTGTCATTGCAGTAAGGACTCTCTCTACTCCATTGCCTTAACTGCCTGCCATTAGAAATGAAAGCCATCAAGCAGAATGAGACTCATCTCAAATCTCAGCTATGCTTTACATATTCTTCCATTTGACAGGGAACTGATCATCATTCTCTGAGAAGAGTTTCGCCCCCATTCGTTCATAACATCATCTTAAGGCAATGAAATTTATGCCCTCAGGAATGTCAAACACCTTACTAAAGTCAAAGTAAGGTCAAATGATTGTTCCTCTTATGGGCCATGTTATCCGGACTTGGGACCAAATCAGATCAATGTGATATGATTTTGAGAGAGAGCATCAGTAGACCTCTGCCATGCAGCCACTTATGGACCAGAAGAAGATAATACAGGCAGTCTAGAGTAATAAGAATGGGAGTCAATGTCTGGGGACCCTAGACAGTCCCTGTACTCTCCTAGAAACAAAAAAAAAGTTTCTGAAGATCATTCATGCTGCTGCTTTCTCCCATGATTAGTTGAGCAATGGCCAAGTATATATAGTTTCTCTTGTAATTCAGCCACAGACAAATAATTTATTTTTCCCAATCCAACTAATACCTGCCTTTCAGGATTGCTAAGTAAGGCTTTGCTATTCTCCATTCAGTGTTTACAATAACTTCATGAAAGAGATCCTGTGAAGCTACTGCTATTTTAATGTCTGGGAGCAAAGTCACTCAAGTATAGATGCACCAATGTCACTAAAATTACTCTTAAGAGAAGACTGATAATCTGCCTACTATGTTACTCTATATTCCTTCAGCGTGTGCCATTCCGTTCAATCTTTGGTATGCTCAATGCACATAGTGCAGATGTCCTTGTGGAAATGAAATCTTTCCATTTTCAGTTCATTAGAGCTAGGCAAACTGTTTTCTGCTTTGGTCTTAGATTTTTGCTTTCCTCCACTGTTTCTGATTGCTCTTACACAGACTGCAGTGGCAAAACTGTCAGCAGTTCATAAGGGGGCCAAATCCTTTCAGATGTTGTGTACAAGTTTCAGAGCTGTTTTCAGATTTACTTCCTTTCTTGTTTCCTTGCAGACATCCCTTTGATGCCACTGAGTAGATTTGGACATCAGATATACGATCAGCATGTGGGACAATTTCCCTACAAACTGGCCACATTCACAGTCATGACTAGTCTGTTGGATCTCCAGAGATCAAAATGAAATGCATCCAAAGTCTGTATTGTTTTTCTACGCCCTAGACTGTTACAGCAAAGTAGTCTTGGAGCCAAACTTCCTCAAAGTTGACAGGACACCAGACTTAAGTCATCTGGGCACCAGACTGGATCCAACTCCAGTAGATGGAGATGAAGAAGACAAATCTTTTTAATTTATCATAGGAGAGATTAAAAGGTGCTGATCAAAGTGTAAGCACTATCGTCATTATCTGGACTACTATGAATATTTTAGTTAAGTTGCCACTCGCTGACACCTGAATACAACCCCTTCCCCCCCGCCCCGCCTCTGAATATGCCTGCTGTATGCAATTTGCAAAAAGCAGAACTTGTACCAGGAAGCAAGGCCTTTTGGTTTCTTTTGTGTTTCAATTTTTTTGTAAGAATACTAATTCAGAGAGTGGAGAGTTACAGTTTGTGTTTCTTACAGTCAATGCACAGGACCTTCCTCTTTGCTCCAGTGCACTTTTTGCTCCGTGCTCTTCCTTGGCAGGCGGGAGGGACTGGGAGCTGCTCTGCTTTCAGGACAGTGAGGAGGCTTGGCTCACTCAAAGAGAAACCGCTACGGTCTGGGCTGGGACACATCCTACAGGAGGCCCTCACTGCTCTCCTGGCTGGAGGTGGCGGTGGTGGAGAGAAGGTCTACAGGGAGGAAAGGGAGAGGAAACCCTTTAATCACCCAAGCAAGAAGTAGCCAGGGCTACTGGGATATCACATCTTTACTGACTATAGCTATTTTTCTTTAGCGATGTGAACATATTTATGGCAAACACCATGAAGTATAGAGCAGAGACCGGAACAGCAAAATGCTGTCTGAGGCACAGATAGGTGCAGTTCGTGTAGGAGACAGGAGGCTCAAGCCTGCAGTCCCTGGTAGGACTCCAACGGGACCACACAGTCAGGTGCAAGGAAGGCCAGGCTCTTCAGGCAGCTTTCTTTATACCAGGCATAAAGTGGAGAAGCAGATATAGCCGAGATTTGCGTATGAAGGCTTGACCTTTCCATGGTCTTCTGTACTCTCATAGTTATTTCCAGCTCTTTAAGTTATCGCGCATCAAGAAGAAAAGCAGGTGCAACAATACAACAGCCAGAGCCACAGCTCGAATGAAGCCTCAAAGAGGGAAAAGCTGGACCGGCACCTTCATGAGCAGTGGCTTTGAAAGGGGAAATACTTAAGCCTCCTCGCTTTGAAACTAATTTCTCTCGGTTTGTTTGAAACATTTTACTTGTTTGAGAGATTCCTCAATCCCTGGGTTGAGAGGTTAGCAAGATTTGCTCCAGCTTTGTTTTTTTATAATACAGGAGTGTGATATGAGAGACTCGGCACAAATCTTCCGTAATTAAGACAGGGAACCTCCTGAAACTAGTCAGGTTTCAAAAGCAAATGTATGTTTAAGCACAATCACAGTATTTCAGGAAAATTTTAAAAGCTTTAATCACAAGGAAAGGCACTTTTATTTCAGGCATAGTTCAAGCATCATCCATCTTCCTTCCCTTCCATAAAGGCAAACATTCTCAAGTTACAAGTTTTGAAAGATTTTTCCAAGCCTCCATTTTCCTTGGAGCTTAACGCTGTCTTTAATCAAGACTTTCTCCTGGAGCTCTACAGCTTATTCTACAGTCCTTGTAATCAGCATTATTTCTAGCTGTTCACTTTTCCAGTCTCAGTAGTAAAAAGCAAGAATTCTTTTCAAATTTATGATTGCATCAAAAATATCATTTAATTTGATATTATTTATTTTATCATGCCAGTTGAGGTAAACATTCCTAGCAATACTGTCATCAAAGTTCAGCTACTAAGACTCTTTCTTGGAGGAATGCTCTTCCAGTCCCTTCGCTATAAGGATTTGTGGACACGTTTTCTTAGAAGGGAAAAAAGAATTAACTCCTGAACCAGGTCCAGGTTGAAACTTAATGACAGCTCTCTGGGAAACAGCAGTCAAAAAACTCAAGGTTCCAAATAAGTCTAAACCCGCATGTAAAACCTACACACATCTGTTTAAGGGTAAATAAAATGGAAGTGGCATGGACTCCAGAAAAGGGACCAAGAAATAGATACTTTGAGCGCCTGGTAGAAGTATTTGAGATACTACGAAACTCATCCTAAGTTAATAATCGGAAGAGTTTCTACAGTAAATAGTCAGGGAATTTTAATCATGACAAATACAGCAGAATAAAAGAAACTATAAGCAATGCTGAATACAAAAGAAATGAATGGCGAGAGTGTTTGAAGCTAGCTAGGGTGGGGACAAGAGGTGGCCTGCCACGCCGCAGCCCCCGCACCTGCCCTGAGCAGCGTGTCCTGTTGCAGAGCTGCATCTCAGAGGGACTGGAGTGGAACGTCCTCCTGCCCTGTTCCTGCTGCCCCATCCTACCTGGGCTGCAGACACAGTTTTCAGAGGTAGACAAGCCCTGCTGCTGCGCTTCTGAGCAAACCTATCGCAAGCAGAGAAAATCGCATTTGTTTCCTGGACTCACTGTTAAATACTGTTAGCAAATTTGGTAATGTCTCGAGGATATTAAAATAATAACCAATTGGAGACATGATAGACAGCGATTCCCTACTGTGCCTTCCCTCTTCAGGAATCATCAGCTGCTGGCAGTATTAATTCACTTGCTAATGCGGAAAAGACAACGTAGAGCCTTTTAAACAGATTTTTTGAGCAAAACTGTGCAGAGCGCAGAAGGTATTTATGGAAATTACAGTTTGGGGTGAATTTAGAGGAAAATCAGTGTGCAATCCCCACCAACAGCAGCTGTACATGGTCAGGCTGATGACAAATTAGCAAATTGGGGAGACTGTGTTTCCTGGGAGAGTAAAGTATAGCGTCTTCCTCCTGTTCAGCCAGCAAGAAAGGCTGAGAAGAGTTCAGCTCTCTTGTCTGGATGTATCCATGCACTGTTAGTTTTTGTGTTGCAACAAGAATATGTCACTCAAATACCAAGGAACACACCAAAATAATTGCCAGATAACAAAGAGCAAGGAAGAATAAAACACACAAAGATGTTTAGAAGAACAGTGCACATTTTCTATCCTAAATGTTGCTTGTATCAAAACACAAGGAGATTTCAGAAAAGGATCTAAAGGAGAGACGGGCGACAGGACAGTTCAAGGAAAGTGTTTCCTGAATTTAACTGATAACCAGGGTACATATAGGGAGGAAGAAGCAAAACAAATAGGGAAGATGACAAGCGCAATGTGGTGATAGCTGTTGTCATGAAGCTGGGCTGAGTAGGTTCATGGGGCAGATTTTCTAAGGAGACAGTGAAGAAAGAGCTGAGGGTCAAGGAAAGACTGAAGTGGAGGGAAGCAATAGCTGAGGTCACTTAAGAGACCAGACAGCAGGGAGAGGATGCTGAGAGTGACAAAAAAAGTGATAGACATTAATGGATTGGAGGTCTCAAGAGGGCAGGGTGAGGCAAGGGGCAGAGGGTAAATATGCTTTGTTGAAAGTGATGGAGAGGTGAGAGAGAAAGCAGTGCTCAAACGGATCAGAGGAGGACCAGTGTTTTGGGAAAACAGGAGCACGGCTCTTTCAGTGAGTGGGAGTGCTGCTCTGGGTTTGTAAGTCAAGTGAGGGGGCGAGGGAAAGTTGACGAGGGGCTAAGAGGTCGGGAAGGATGTCGGTGAAGGCGGCAAACTCAGCTTCAGATGAGATTATGAAGAAAAGCAGGTATCGCTATAGTCAGAGGGGCAGTGGGAGAGCAGCCACGAGTCAGGGAGGATGCCTCGCTAGTACCGCCCTGCCACGGAAGAGGCTGGCCAGGGCTGTTAGACACACACTGCAGAACAGTACAGGGCCTTTACAAAATCTGGCAGGTCTTTTAGATCCCAGCCTCTCCCCACCCACACCCCACTGAAATGAATAGCTCCATTCATTTGGGCCAGAGTATTGATTTCAGAGTCTTCTCTAACATGGAAATTCATTGAGGCCTCTTTGCCTTCGCTAAGTCATTTCCTGAGCGTTGCTCCGAGATCAGAGCGTGCCTCCTCCTGACCCCAGGAAGAGGGAGAGCCCAGCCCAGAGTGCTGGCGAGGATGGTAAAAAAGTCACTAACCAGCAAATTAGCCCCCAACCACACGGGCCAGCATCACAGAGCCCTCCTCCTTCTTGTCAGCACAGCGAATGCGTGAAGGAGCCACTATCGTTCCCTCTGCTCCGACAAGTTTGCAATTGGTTTAGACAGACCAAGATCTTCAAGCGTAGCCTTATTTTTAGGGCACGAACATTCATGTTTAAAACTCCTAGAGAAAACTGCAGCACTTTGACATCAGTTTTTGATCTAACACTGCATGGTTTTGTGGAAGGCGCCGATACAACTGCCTTGAGATTATTATCACGGCACTGTAAGCAAAGTGGCAACGGTTTGACAGCTACCGTACTAAGACTTCTGCCTGTCAGTTTTACTGCTTGTTTGCTCTCCTAACTATTCCTTTTTCTCAGCCTACTGTTTTTTTGCTCTTTACTTATACCGTAAGTGCTTTTTGAGCACAGACTATGTTTCTGCTCTCATTCAGGGCACATCTAGTACAATACAGTCTGTCCAGCACAGAGGAGGACAACAATAACATAACATAAATGACAGCCGATCTGCTGAGATGCTAGCTACGCTTTATAGCCTGCATGCAAAAAATACACTTTGAATGTGTAATGTTTTTAACTTAAGACACCACAGGATTAAACACATTAAAATAGACACTTCCTACCAGAGACAGCTGTTGCCAGCTGTGCCCTTTGTATAGAATTTCTAACAAAACTAGCCTCATGAAAATAAAAGAGGGTTATTAATATCATCCCAGAGAGCAAATAGAAAAAATCATTTTCCATTCTGTCAACCTTTTACCTCCCCTTAGTTGTTAGAGTAATTGCGTACAGTTTCCAGTGGTTCTAATAGCCCCCTAAATCTTACACAATCTACATCTTCCTCCAACAGATTGATGGCTCACTGGATGTTATTTCTGTGGGTTGTTTTGAGTCTGAGAGTTTGGCAGTTCAATTCAATAACAGCATCAGCTCTAGAACAGAAAGCAAAGGTCAAGTGACCCTGACAAAGCAATCAGCTTTATGAATTAATGTTTGTACAAAGCTTTTGAAGAAATAATGTGCTATAGAAATGCCAAGAATACTACATGTAGATTTTCTTCCTCCCAGGCCTTTTGCTTGCAGGGAAGTGTCCTGGTTTCAGTACAGATGATACATGACTCATTTGGAACTTTTGAATGAAATAGGTGTGACTGCTTTCTGGAAGGAGCAGGTAGCAGCTTTCTCCTCCAAAACCCAACGAACAAGTTCACGTACAGAACCGACTCTCAGCATTCCTTGTACTCTGGGTCTCTACTATCCATACATTTACTTTTTACTGTACATAAAAATTCTATACTTTTTTGCCATACATAAAACTACTTTTCATCAATTTTAAGCACAGTAAAATGCCAAATGACAGACAGGCACAAGAATAAAGAACAGCCCAGGTGCCTAAGAGTGAATGCAGAGTGAATGTTTTAATAAAAATTCCTGATGGTTTTTTGGGGGGGTGTTGATCAGACTCTCTCTAATCTGAATGAAGTTTTAAGTCTTGTCTTAATGAGGCTCACGAGGTCTCTTGGTAGTTTTCAGTGTGTGCATTACCGGCTTTACACAGTTACAAGCAATGAAAAAAACAAGAAGAAAAAGGCACTGCAGGAAGGTAGATAGTAAGAGCTCAAGGATCTTCCATTCAAGCAGTCAGTATGAAGGTTTCTGTAGGCAGCAGTCATATTTCTACTGGGCACTAATCCCATCCAGGCTTTAATGTGTCCAAAGAGGCTAGCAACTAGGAGAATTAGACTCCAACCCATCTTAAACTGAGCTACAGCAAGAGCACAAATGCGTGAGTCACAGTATCTTTGGGGGATTGCACAGAGCTGACCTGATTAGCGCTGAGGATAAAAGAGCGACCCACAATAACATGCTCCATGTTACAGATGCTGCAGAAAACCATCGGCAGAGTACACATGCATTCTCTGACCCAGGCTGGCACGTCTCCTCTTTTAAAAGACAAACTTGCCCTGGTATCAAACATACTGAACGAGGGCTACCTCACTGGGCTACAACAAAGATCTCGGTGCATATCACCCACCCTTGTTACATTTCATTCCTCATTACCCAGCACAGGAGTGAGGTGTACGTGACCTTGCAAGGGCCTCGTGCCTTTCTCTTCACATCATGGAGGTAAGACTTGCAACCTGCTCTGCTTATGTCTTGTTCAGATCAGCAGTGAGTAGATTCACACCGTATGTAGATAAGCCCTGAAACTCTGATCTCTGTCATGCAACATAAACACAGTGTGCTCTCCTTAGATTTCTAGCTACCTCACATTTCTGATACTTATTACCAGGTAGAGAGGTATTTTATAATTGAGGGCAGGATTAACTTTTACAGCTATTTGAACATCAGAATTTAATAGAAGATGATATTCCCTGTTTCAGACCACAGTTTAATTCTACAAACATGGAGTTATATTTAAAGAACCCACTTCAAAGGAGTCCCTTCCCAACAGTGGAGGACCTTTCAGTAAGCCTTTCCTGGAATAACAATAGGATTTGACAATAGGACCCCTAGGTGGTACTGTATCGTCCAGACTAGCACTATATGACAACACAGACCAAATGTTCACAAGACCTGACCGGTCAGATCATTAGCTCATACCTTTCACAGCCTTTCTTTCTGAGTTATATTATGAAAATAAAATTACTGAAATAAGTAGAAAGAAGATGAGAGAAGATATAAGCAGGGCTGGCAATGACCAATCATTGCTTAAAGTGAAATAAACATTATTTTTAGAAACATCTGCATCAATAGGATCTTAAAGGAGCACAATTTCCTATCTTCCAACTTTATTCTCCAAGAGACCGGGAGCTAAACACCGTTTTCAAAAGAGACCAGAGCGCTGTGTGTTTGACAAGAATCACAACAGCAGGAGTTAAAAATGAAATAGCATTATTAAAACAAACAGACCATTGGAGAGAGTACAAATCTTCTGAGTTTTAGGGTATAAGCCAACTTCTAAATTGTGGGGTTGGAAAAAAAAAAATCTCTGCTGTCTATTTATCCTATAAATGCCTCTGAAAAGGTGTTTGCCAAAGCTTTCTGGAGGCAGTTCAGTGAGTAGAACTGGCTGTTAAAATCACAGGTGGTTCCCGAAGTAGTTGTTAAAACCCCTATTAGTGAGAGGAGCACCCCTCTAGTTGTGCCCATTCTCCTCCTTTCCTCCTTCTCCCATCAGGCTCGGACCTAGAAGACCTCGGCTCTACCTTCATCCTAGACCCCTCATCCCATTTCTGGGACTAGCTGACGGTGTGGCAGAAACACCCTCAGAATTTGAAACGTCTTCTGAATTTCACATCCCAGGCGATGTCAGAGAGAGGATAGAGGAACGAGGGCTGGCTGAGCACCGCAGCTCTCGTGCTGCCAGGACGTGGTCATGCCAGGAAGGCTGCAGACAAGCACATCATTTACAGCTGGTCTGAAGGCTACAAGAGTGGGGCATACCAAAGCCGTCTCATTAACTCCTCCCACCCTCCAACCCAAAGCATCACACTTCGGGTAAGAGCGCAAATTAAATAACTAAAAAAAACCAAAAACCAAAAAACCCAAACCAAATGAAAACAAACAAAAAAAAAAAACCCAGCAACTAAAACACCTATAAATCTCTCTACCACATAAAAGCTGGGAATAGAGAGAAAGTTAGGCAGAATGCCAGATTCCTGCCACTTTGCAGACAAAGCATGTCACACCTTTAGTTTGGACGTTCATAAATAGATCCAAACTGTTGATACTTTAGAGGCCAGTGAGCAGGAACAAAGAAATTTCTTTTTAAACTCTAATGACTGTATTCAACAGCAAGACTACCATGTTGGCAGCAGACAAATAGGAAACTTTGGGGGACTGCTGCTGGCCTCCCACCCAGTATTAGTGTCTGCTGTAAGCAGCAGCATATACTGAAAGAGCCATCTCTTTTTATATCTGCATGGGTATAGAGGCAAGCTATTAACTTAATTCTTTCTTATATTAGCTAACAAATTAGTTAAGCCCTTATTTCACAATTGCCATGGAAATATACCTTACTACCTACACATGAGGGACATTGACATCCAAGTTTGGGGATAGGGAGGGCTAGTGGAAAATATTTAACACAGTGACTGTGTCTTGAACAAAAACAAGTACAGCCTTTACTGAGGACCCAAGATTAGAAAAACCACACTTATCAGAAGATGTTTCCCAACCCTTAGTGGCTTCATATTCATGTTTCTTCCTCTTCAGTTTGTATTCTCTGTGACCAAGGAGAATCAGAGATGGGAAGACAAGTGAGCATTGACATTTTTCAAGTGATTCCCCCAAAGATGGTACATGACAATGGGACATTTCATTAAACCTTTGTCACAATTCCTAGTTAGTTCGAGTATTCCTCCTGCCTGCCACCTCCCGTGTTTGTAA